>NC_142070.1:645000-967500 GCF_059756535.1 Pantherophis guttatus
GCCTGAAGCCGGACTGGAACGGATCCAGATAGACAGTTTCATCCAGGTACTGCGGGAGCTGTCGCGCAACCACACTCACAAAACCATTTCCTCTCCCTCCCTCCCTCCCTCCCCAGCCGGTCCACAGAGCCGGAAAGGTTGGGGACCACGGGCCCCTCCGTGGGGAGCCTTTAGGAAGAGGGGGAAATTCTTGCGCGCTCTTGGTACGGAAGGTTCTCGTCCACCTGCTTCCCTTCTAGCTGCCACGAAAGTTAAGGGAGTGAACTGGAGAGAATATTGGAAAACTACTAATAATGAGGGGTATCAGCCTGCTGGCTGGGTCTGCCTCGCTGTCTTCATGGATCCTCCCCCCCAAGGACTCTGCCTGGCTTCCATTTTCTCTTTGAGGAGACAAGGGATGCTTTTTAGCGCCTGGTCCAGCCAGAGTTTCGGAGGGCGGATTCTCATGCGCGCAGCCTCTGAAGCCGAGCCAGGTCCCAGCTGAAGAAGTGCCACTGGCACGCACTGAGGAGCACAGGACGTGACTCCTGGCCGTTTTGACTGAGCTGCTCCTGAGCTCCTTTTGCCGACTCCAATGCAGAAGGCAGTAAAAATGTGTAGAAGCTGCTGGGACAGAGTCATTAATTGAATTAACTTACGGCAGAATTTATATAGCGAATATAGAATATATATAGAATTATAATGACAAGGGGCTCTTGTCATTGTTATGGCCGGAAGCCTTGCGGGGGGGGGGAATGGGACACAGAGGATAAGTTTAGGGCTTTAATGCCTCCAAGCAATGGGTATCCAAATAAATTTACAACTCTTTAAAAATCTTAACCTGTTCCCTTTGAATGGATTTTCCAGTTCTGGCTATTATCAGCCCAGGGTTTGGTAAATGGGCCCTTCTCCCCTTTGGAAATAGCCTTTTTTTTTTTTTTAAGGCAGACTGTGGCAAGAGTTGGATGAGTCCATTTTCCAAACTGCAAAAGAGGCTTTGTCGTCTCCTTCCGCAGCACCTCTGGGCCAGAGGCTGTGATATGCAACCGGGTGGGTGGGGGTGGTGAAGGGGGATGTTTTCAAGGTTTGCAGAGGTAAATTAGCATGACCAAACGCTCTGGGCTTTGCTGACCACTTTCTCTGCAGAGCCAGTGGGGGACTCAAGTTTGAAGTCCATGATGTTTGAGTTCCCATATTGTAATTCTCTCTATTGATTTCCCACCTGTCCATCCATCCATCCATTGTATTTAGAAACCGCCTATCTCCCTCATATTATAGAGCTGACCTACAGAGACCACAATGTACGTAGGGGAAACAAAATGCTGTGTTTGTAGCCTTGGCCAACTTTGTGGGCAGGTGGCACAAATTCATATTTCATTTTTAGTGGCTCACTGCATCACACAGTTCGATGGTCCCTCCCAAGGGAGATCCTTCAGATGATCTCCAGAGGAGGAGGAGGAGGAGGATCCTCCCTCTCCTCGAAATCTCAAGAGATGAGACAAGGAGAAGCAGAGCTGCCTTTGCCGCTTCTGGGGGTTGCTTAAAGGAGGTGAGGCTGGCTGGGGAAGCGGCTTTGCCTGGGAAGGTCTCTTCCCCAAGTCCTTTTAAAATTATGCAATGCTCGAGGAGGAGGTTTTGTTGCCTTCGCAGCCTGTTTCAAATTACCCCACCGCATCTTGATGTGATTTAGACCCGGGCTTTGACTTGGCCATCCCAGAATTCTCCCATTTCTCCCTCCCCGTCCCCCCAACTCCCCACCCGCAACTATTACTTGATGGATTTGCTGGAATCCATCAGGGGTCACTGTCACGTTGCAGGAACCCCTTTTGGTTGAGCCCCAGTCTTCTGAAGGATGGTCTGGCGTTACCTGTAGCTCCTGTCCAGGACAGTGAAGGGTTCCTGGTGGGCAATGCGAGGAGGCAAAGCAGCCCCCCCCCCCCCCCGTAGCATCTCCACCACTGGGTTGTCCAGCTGGGGTCAGGTTCTTCTGGTGAAACACCAGCGTTGGCTTCCACCAAACAGGCCGCATGGTACTGTGGCCAGATTACTCTGTCTCATCTCTCCATTTGTCTCTGGGGAGTCTCAGCCCTCCAGGTCACGGTTGTCCCAGGGTTGTGCTTTCTTTTCAAGAGGCAGCTGGACTTTCTGGTTTTTCTCTGAAGACGTTTCGCTTCTCGTCCAAGAAGCTTCTTCAGCTCTGACTGGATGGTGGGGAATGGAAGGTTTGATACTCCTTGCAGGCAGCTGGTCCTTTGCATCCTTTTAGAGCGTCATCAAACTTCTTGAAACAAAAAACCAGAAATTTCCTTTTTCTCACGACTGTGTCTCTTGATCCGGCCACGTGAAAGTCGCCAGCGGCCTGGGAAGGGCAGAGAGGAGCCAGCTGGGGTCTCTGCTGAAAACGGCACGGGACGGAGCAGAGTTTGTGGGCGCTGCTTTCCCAATCGTGGCTTGTAGCTGAGAGCCACAGGCAAGGTGGCTGGAGGCCTTTATTGGCCAGGAGGGCAAAAGTGGAATTTGAGAGGGCAGTTTCAGAAGGAGAGCTTTGGCATTTTGTGGCTCATGAGCAATTCTGCCGACTTTCAGTGGGGCTGAGCCCCTGCCCAGCCCAAGCGGGGAAGTAAAAGCCAAGGGATGGTCCTTCACGAAGGACTTGAAATCCTGAAATGGCTCCGTCCTTGGGAAGGACGGAGCCTCCCAGGGGATGGTATGTGCGGGGTTGCAGACGGCTGAGGACGGGATCGGGAGCCCCGGACTGAAAGATGAGGGCACCAAAGATACAGCAGGCATGGCTACTCTCTGGAGTCAGAGGACCAAGGGAGGGGTGGGGGTGGGGGTCCCTGGTGCTCTCTGAGCTGGGAGACGTTTCCTTGAAGACGTTTCATGACCCAAACTAGGGAACATCATCAGTGCATCTAGAGCAAACCCCTTTCTCAGGCAGCGGAATTTGCTCAGCAAGGAGGTTTCTCTCCAGCTACAAGCTCTCTAGGACAGGGGTCTCCAGCCTTGGCAACTTTAAGCCCGGAGGACTTCAGCTCCCAGAATTCCCCAGCCAGCTTTGGTGGGAGTTGAAGTCCGCCAGGCTTAAAGTTGCCAAGGTTGGGAGAGCCCTGCCCTAGGCCCTAGGGCACTTCTAGCGTCCTCAGCCTTGGGCAACTTTGGAGGACTGTCTTGTTCCCGAGAGGCTCCACAAGTGGTGAGAGAAGGACCCCTTCTTCGGTGGTGGTGGGGGGAGGATCCAGGGCAGAGGGCTGCTCCTCTTCTCTTCTGCAAAAGACTCGGTCAGTCCGTGGCCCCCTCCTCCCCGGCAGCTCTGCCAAAGAATGCGGGGCGGATTTGATCAGGACCTGCAGGGAAGCTGTGGGAATTCCTACTAATTAAAACAATCTGAATACAAAATGCCACACTAATGAAGGAGAATCTTTGTAGCTGAGGGTCTTTGGTGCTCTCTGAGCCGGGTGGCTTCCTTGCAGACGTTTCGTCCGTTAGTCCCTGGCCCTGATGGTCTTACCTGGCCTGGGTAATGAAAGTTTGCAAGAAAACCACCCAGCTCAGAGAGCACCCAGGATCCCTCCACGGTCATTCCTCCTCTCCTCCCACTGATGGTGTCACCTGGTTAGGTAATGAAAGGCCTGCAGAAGAACAACCAAGCTGAGGGAGCACCAAGAACCCTCAGATACCACCCTGGAAAGGCCTGGGAGCGCCCGGAGTCTGGCAGAGGCCAAGGGGTGCTTGTCTCACCTGTGCATTGGTTCCTACCAGTTTACACCTCCCTTCTTTTACCGTTCAGTCCACTGATTATGGGCTGCTTGGCTGCTCTTGATGCAGGTGGCACTCACGGCCTTTGCAGGTCTGTATCTGGTAAAAATGGCCAAATCTAAACCATTTAGATATCCGGCCGTAGCTTTCGTCACTCCAGTAACTGCTTATTTTTTTTTCATAATTTTATTCATCATTCACACTGTGTTTTTAAAATCATTCACTGCTCTGGCTCTTTATATTTCGATACCCATTTTATATGTTGTCTCTATGAATTTCACGCACTGGGCCGCATTTTGCTACGCTATATGAAATAAACAATATCCATTAAAAACAGATTAAAAGTGAACAAGCCAAAGACATTAAAAGTCAACATGAGAAAAAGATTTAATGTCTTGGATTAATAAGTAGCCTTGAGGCTCCTCGGCCTTCTGGATCAGACAGGCATCATTGGTCAAGGAAAATAAATGAATAAATGACCCCACTCAAGAGGAGGGCTGCAGAGGGGATGAGCAAGCGGGAGGGAGGGAGGGAGGATTGCAGGGGATCCTCCGGGAAGCCAAGCAGGAGCTTAAGCACCGTCAAGGGGCCGGCAACTCTGCAAGAGAGGCTGTGCTCCCTTTGAAGCAGCCCGGCTGGGAAGGCAGGTTGCTCCCCTCTAGCTAAGGGTGCAAGGGGTTATCAGCTGAGGCTGGTCAAAGGCCGCCTCCTCCTCCTCTTCCTCCTCCTCCTCCTCCTCCCACCACTTCCTTCCCCTCCTCTTCTTCTTCCTCTTTCTCTTCCTCCCCCTCCCTCTCCTCTTCTTCCTCTTCTTCTTCTTCTCCTCCTCCGTCTCTAATGTGGCTGCCTGGCATCCCTGCTGGATCTAAGAAGATCCTGGATTGCAACCTGCTCCTTCGGGGGGGGGGGGGGGCGGAGATACCGTCCCTTTCAGAACCTCTGGATTCAGTCACATCTCTTTCTTGCTGAAGACTCTCCCATGTGACGTTCTGCTTGAGCAGGGGGCTGGACTAGAAGACCTCCAAGGTCCCTTCCAGCTCTGTTCCGATTCATCATTCAACCGCCCCCACCCCCACAGCCCCTCAAGTGTTGTAACCAGATCCTGTGGTTTGTGATCCCCCAGAGTGCCGAGCGATTGTGCAGATCCTGCACCTCTCCCAACGGCCAAAGCCAGGCAATGGTCTCTCTCCAGGGGGCCAGGGTTTCCAGCTTGTAGTCCTTGACTTACAACCACAGTTGAGCCCAGAATTTATATTGCTAAGGGAGACACTTGTGAAGTGAGCTTTGTCCCATTTTATGACCTTTCTTGCCACAGCTGTTAAGTGAATCAATGCAATTGTTAAATTAGTCACACGGTCATTAAGTGAATGTGGCCTCCCCATGGACGTTGCCTGTCAAGGTCGCAAAAGGGGATCACGTGACTGCAGGGACATGACAACCGTCATAAATGAGAACCGGTTGTCAATCATCTGAATGTAAATGACGGGGCCCCAGGGGATGATGCTGCAACCGCCATAATTGTGGACAACGGCAATAGGTCATTTTTTCCAATGCCATTCTAACTCTGAACGGTCACTAAATGGACGGTTGTAAGTCGAGGACTACCCGTAATTGCTGGTATCGGATGCCTTGGAAGGCCTTGAGTGAAAGCTCCCGGCAGAAGCTGTGTCAGTACGCTGAGTTTACACCTTGCAGTAATCAGACTCCCCTTATCTGATCTGGGGGGGGGGGGATTTTATAACTTTCAAATGTGTCTCTGGCGGAGGCCCAACCACACTGTCACTCCTGCTCAGCTTTCCTCCCTTCTCTCCTCGCCTCTTCTCTTCTCCCTAGCGTTGTTTGAAGGGCCGGGCCTTCCTCCTCGAGGAGGGGTATCGTGAGGCCGTATTTCAGCGTTCGGTGTCTCGGTCCATTAGAGGGGCCCATAAAACAATTGTGGCGGCCTCCGGAGATAATCAAAACCACCAAGCCCAGGAGCTGCTCCTTCCCTCCCTCCCTTCCTTCCTTTGGGCCCAATGAATCCTTCGCCTTGGCTGCTGCTCGGGTTTTCTCTCCCGGCTCACCAGGAAGGAGGAGCCCATTAGAGCCCTCCAAGTTCGGTGTCAGCAGAGTTGGTGGGATCGGCCTGGGGGAGCCCTACGTTGCCCCCCCCACTCGGCACTCCCAGGGCCAATAAACCAGGGGGCCTTCCTGGCCCTCCACCCCCTCCCCGGGAAAGCCCCCTTATTCTGAGGAGGGCTGGAGGGGAAGGGGCTGGCAAAGCCGGAGGCCAGTCTAGAGCCCAGCAGCAAGCAGGATTGGAGGAGGGCTCAGCATCAGAGGGGTCCTGCTGGTTACCCCCCCCGCCCTCCTTCAGAGGTGTCCAGCGGTTGGAGGATGGTGGTGCTGAGCATTTCAGGACCAGCCGGTCTGGAGGCCGGTGGGAATTTGGAAGTTCTAAGCAAGGAAGCTTCTTTTGGGAGGCTCAGCCAGCCTGTTTGCTCCGCTTGGCTCTCTGGTTGGGGATCGGGAACTTTCTCCTCCCTAGCCATAGCCCTAGCCCTGAGACTTCTATAGGGCTTCCCAGCCCTCTCTAAGTGGTTTACAGAGTCAGCCTGTGGCCCCCAACAATCCGGGTCCTCATTTTACCCACCTCAGAAGGACAAAAGGCTGAGCCAACCTCAAGCTGGTCAGGATCGAACTCCTGGCTGTGGGCATTGAGTTGAGCTGCAATGCTGCATTCTAACCACTGCGCCACCTTGTCTGGCCTCTTAATGTGGTCAAATCCTCATTGGTGTTTTGGTAGCAACGTCTTCACCGGTCTCGCTCTTCAACCTGATGTCATTTTGGCCATCCTCCATGCACTTCCAAGCGGAACGAAGATGAGCAGGGGGCTGGGCTAGAGGACCTCCACGGTCCCTTCCAACTCCGTTATTCTGCTCTGTTAACAAGATGACCACATCATTCATTCCCTTGGATTGTTGTGATGAACTGTGTCTTGAATCCTCCCGTGAGTCTGGATCGCTGATCAAGTCCGCCAATCTCCCGATTTCTCCATTCCGGAGAAATTCCTTAAACAGGAACTGAGGGAACTTCCTGAATAGACAACAGAGCAAAGCAACTGCTCCATCGAGTCTTCCGTTTCTTTTCCGTGTTATTATTTTGAATTATATTTTGCTTAATAGCTCTTTCCTTACCTATCGAAGCAGGCGTGGCCGGCCATCTGCACGGCTATTGTGCAAAGACTGAATGATATCACGGCATAACATTTAGTTAAACAGCACTGGAAAAAAGGGAGTTATGGCTCTTTTTCACACTTGCAACCGTTGCAGCATCCGCGTGGTCACGTGATCCAAAGGCAGACGCTTGGCGACTGATGCAAATTTATGACGGTCGCAGTGTCCCGGGGTCATGTGATCACTTTTTGACTTACAAGCAAAGTCGATGGGGAAGCCAGATTTCACTCAACAAACCGGGTTACTAACTTAGCCACTTCAGTCATTCGCTTAAGAACTGGGGCAAGAAGAGTCGTAAACTGGGGCAAAGCTCACTTAACAACAGAAATTTGTGGTGGTAAGTCAAGGGCCACCTGTACCAGCAGGGTCACTCAAGCCAGACAGGCCTCGGCTGAGGAGCCAGATGGAAAATATCCACGAATCCATTAACCCCCATGAGACGAGAGGGAAAGAATCACATGCCAGATCCGTGGTGGGCCGGGGCGGCACCTGCTTTCCCTGGGCTGCTGCACAAAAGCCTCACCCAGGAGGTCCTAGGGGAAGGTCTCCGCCTCGTCTCGGAGAGCAGTCCCAGCGCAGCCATGAGCTCCAGGCCTCAGCATCTGGCTGGGGAGCCTTGCTTGCCTGGGAGAAGCTAGACCAGGTAGGAGGGGGGGTTCATTTTCCAAAGTGGGCTTGACCCCGAGCCAGTTTGGGAGGAAATGGCAATAACCGCCTCCAAAGGGGCCGGGAAGTACGTGGCCAAGCCACCTTGCCGCGTGGCTGCTCCAGGCCCTGGAAGCAGATGGCCGCTCCGCCCCCCCCAACTCATCTTAAGCAAAGAGCAGGGGGGGGGGGAGCCGAGATGGATGGATGGCTTTGGGGTGAGCCAGGTGCCTTCACCCCGTCATTTAGTAACGCCCCGGCTTTCATGTAAAGCGAAAGGTAACGTTTTTGGGGGGCCGGCCTCCTCCCTCTCCAGGTTGCTCAAATGTCTGAGGGAGCCTCACCTGCACTTTGATGTGCCTTCCCAGCGGGCCCCTCCAGTGGGGGAAGAGGCCTTTATGGGAAACAGAACCGTCCAAAGGGGTTGGGCGGGCAGGTCGTTTGTCTCCCTTTATGGGAGGCCTGTCACACGAGCACAGGGGGCTTCCTCCTTAAAAGCAGGAGGGGAATGGAGGAGGGGGCTCACTTGCTCTAGGCACCTCTCAGGAGCCCTTTGATTTCTCTCCAGAATCTAAAGCAGCGGTTGTCCAACTTTTGGACTTTAACTCCCAGAATTCCCCAGCCAGCTATTCCCTGGTGGAATAAGAAATGGTGAGAGAAATGATGACATTAAGAAAAAGGGGGAAACTGTAGGAGATGACCAGGCTGAGCCAGAGGGAGGGGGGGAGGGAGGGAGGGAGGGGTCAAGCACATCATCAGTCTGGAGTCCCTTCGCGCCCACAAGAGATCCAAGTTCAGCCCTCCTTGACTTCCCTTGACCCTTATCCGCTGCCAATTTGACTTGACTGTTAGTAGTTCCGATCGTTGTAGAGAGTAGCAGGGATTAAACTTGCACTCATTTGACCAGCCTGGGTTCCCGGTTTCTTGTGCCTTGACGGAAACAACGCTAACCCTAGTTGACGTGAGCCGCATTCACCTTGTCTCCTTGGCTTCCTTTCCTTGCTTCCGCCCCCTCCATCCTCCTCCTCCTCCCTCTTCAAGAGGACCCCTCCCACTTCTCATCCACTCCGTTCCCCCCGACCTTCTCCGTGGCCCCTTCCTTGCCTGGTGGTTTTGCCATTCTGCTTTGCTTCATTCTCTTCGTTTGACCAGGTCCAAGTTCTCCTTTTGGGGTGGACGTTCATTTTGCCTTTCATGCTTCGTCTTGACCCGCGCCTTCTTGAGTCTCTCCTGCCCTGTTTGACCCGCTACTTCTCCAGCGATCCCTTCCCGCTGGGTTCGTCTGACTCTGATACGTTTTCTGCCCAACCCAAGTCCTTGAACCCGCCTCTGTTCTGCCCGGCACCGGCCGGCTTGGTGTGCTTTCCCACTGCTGTGGAGGCCACGGTGCCTGCAGCTTCTTTCAGATCCAGTCTTCCAGAAGTAGATCGAGTAGATCTTCCCTTGGTGCCCTGGAAGGGACGTCCCATTCATGTCATTCTGCTCTCCAGAAGCGTTTCTGCGGAAACAGGCCGGAGGTGTTCTGCCAATGTGCCCAAACCTCCTGCCCAGCCTCCATTGTGGATTTCACGGGCTCTTCTTGCCCGCTTGTGGCATTGCCACGAGGGTTTTGCTTTTTATGGAGGCCACTGGGAAGAAGCCGAGTGTGCTGGGAAGTTCCCAAGTTGTGATTCCTTGGCTGTAGCAGTGACTGTGATTCAGTCCCATGTCAAAGCACCTGGTGGTTTCCACGATCAGCATATTCCCGTTGGGAGCCAAGGTGCACCCAGAACTCTCCTTTAGATAGTTCTGCACCATTTATGTGTAACTCGTAATCACTCCCCTTCGATTTCCTCGTCTCTCTCCGTTTTTGCATCCGCAGTCAGCACTTTGGGCAAAAGGTTTGGCGTTTAAAGATCAGGTGCCACCTTGATGCCCACACACTCCTGGCCTCTGTGCGGTGATGCCACCCCCGCTGTTCCAGGGGCATCGGCCCACAACAATACTCAGGGGGGCACCCCCATCCACGCCTTCTTCCCTGCTCAGTGGCGAACCCTCCATTAAAACAGTCCGTTTACAGGCAGTCCTCCACTTACAACAGTTCATTTAGTGACCGTTTGAAGTGACAACGGCACTGAAAAAAGTGACATGACCATTGCATCATCCACGTGTCACGTGATTTACATTCGGATGCTTAAGAACTGACTTGTATTTATGACGCCTACAGTATCCTGGGGTCACTTCTGACAAGCCAAGTCAATAGGGAAGCCGGATCCACTCAACAGTCGGGTTACTCACTTGACAACTGCAGTGATTCACTTAACAATGGTGGCAAGAAAAGTCATAAAATGGGGCAAAACTCACTTAACAACTGTGTCACTTAACATAAATTTTGGGCTCAATTGTGGTCGTAACTCAATGATTTTCTTCTCTTTTCCCTCTTCCCGTTTTCCTCCCCTATTTTCCCACCGTTTTAGTTTTACTTGGTGTCTCCCTGTTTTGTATTTTGATGAACTATATACAGGTAGTCCTCAACCTACGACCACAATTGAGCCCACAATTTCTGTTGCTAAGTGAGAGATTTGTTAAGTGAATTTTGCCCCATTTTGCAACCTTTCTTGCCACGTTTATTAAGCGCATCGCTGAAGTTGTTAAGTGAGTAACCCGGTTGTTGAGTGAATCTAGCTTCCCTGTTGGCTTGGCTTGTCAGAAGGTCGCAAAAGGGGATCCCGTGACTGCAGGGACACTGTGACCGTCACAAGCGTGAGTCAGTTTCCAATCGTCTGACTTTGGATCACGGATGGTGGGGATGCTGCAAAGGTCGTAACTGTGAAAAACATTTTTCAGTGGCGTCGTAACTTTGAATGGTCAGTAAACGAAATGCCGTAAGTCGAGGACTACCTGTGTATAGAACCCCCCTCTCTAACATGGCCCTTCTCCTCTATCCAGGAACCTTAGGCTTTCCCAGAAGGGGAGGCAGGGCACTCGGGCTAGGATGGAGGGCAGGGGGCTTCAGGAGACGGAGCCTGACCCGAAATGGGGCTCAGGGAAGGGGTTGGAAGAAGACCAGCCTCCGCCTAGCCAGGTGACACACACACAGTGGATTACTAGGGGGTGTGTGTGTGTGTGTGAGAGAGAGAGAGAGAGAGTATTTTACAAGCTGGGACGTGCAAAGGCAGAAATTGTGCTGTGGGGCCGCTAGAGGTCAGGAGGGGGCTGTGCCACAAGCCCGGCCTGGTTGCAGGGGGGGGGGCCTCCTTCCTTAGGGAGCCTCCCCCTCCCCCTCCCTCCAGCTGCAGGCTCTGCCCAGAGGACCCCCAGATCTTGTAAGGGAAGGAAAGACACACACACACACACACACACACACACACACACACACACACACACACACACACATGTTCCCTTACTGACCCTCGGACTTCCCTGCCAATCGGTAGAAAACTCATGGGATTTTTTTTTTTTTTGGCGGGAAAGGGAGGCTCCCATATACTATAGATAAGTCCTTGACTTTCAACAGTTCGTTTAGTGACCATTTAAATTTACAACAGGGCTGAAAAAAGGGGCTTTTGACCGTTTTTCACAGTTACAACCTTTGAAGCATCCCCAGGGTCAGGGGATCCAAATTCAGAGGCTTGGCCACTGGTTCACACTTACGACCGTGGCTGTGTCCCCCTCCAGGGTCATGTGATCCCCTTTTGCGACCTTCCGATGAGCAAAGTCAACAGGGAAGTCCGATTCACTTAACAACCACATTACTAACTTAACAGCTCAGTGATTTACTTAACAGCTGTGGCCAGAAAGGTCGTAAAATAGGGCAAAAGTGTCTCCCTTAACAACAGAAATGGTGGGCTCAATTGCGATCGTAAGTCGAGGCTACCTCTTGATTCTGTGACCCCTCAGATGAGGCGTGTGTGTGTGTGTTGTCATGTTAAAAGAAGGTCCTTCCATCGAAACCGTCGGGTGGCTCCTTCTCATCTCTAGAGAAACAACTCCCCCCCCCCACGTTTCTCACAGAGCAGAATGTTTCACTGGAGGATGCAAGTTGTCAGTGGGGGGGGGGAAGGAGGAGGACCCTGCCTGGGGAGGGGCTCCTCTGTCTTGCCCTGGCCGTAACGTCTTGGCAGAAGAGGGTGGGCAGATGGCATCCATCTGCAGTGCGCAATTCAGGTTTCCCAGGGTGCCTTTCACGCCTCTCTGGTGCCCAGATGTTGGCGGCTGGAACTGACGGGGGTCTGGTGGTGGTAGTGAGGGGAAGTAACTCTTAATGGGGGTGGGGCCCCTGGGGGTCCAGGCCTCCCTACCGCTGGGCCGTCAGGTCAGCCCTCAGCCAGGTGGGGCTTCCCAAGGACACCTCCAAAGGGGGCCGTTGGACAGGGTGGCCTCCCCTGTGTGACCGACCCTCCTGTCCGGTTGTGTCCTAGGCCCAGCAGCAGAGGAGCCTGGATGGCCTGGAGGGGCAGCCCTTGAGGGCCGGGGGCCGAAGGGGCAGGAGAGTGGCCGGCGCGAATTCAGGGCTGGAGCTCAAGAAAGCCAGTCCGATCTCTGAGCGGGATTCTGGGATCCTGGATGTGGAAGAGGAGGAGGAGGAGGAGGAAGAAGAGGCAAGTCTGTTCTAAGGCCAGGCATGAACGGGGGAGGGGATCGGCCAGGCTGCCCGTGGAGGGAGGGGGTGGAGGTGGTTGCCACTTGGGGTCTTCCAGGCTGGGCTTATCCTTTCCAAGGCCCATCTCACCATCTGTCCAAGGTGCTTTGCTTGTATAGGTAGTCCTCAACTTACAACCATTCATTTAAAGACCATTCAAAGTTACAGTGGCACTGAAAAAAGGTACTTATGACCACCGTTCACTCTTACGACCGTTGCAACATCCCCATGGTCAGATGCTTGGCAGCTGGTTCACATTTATGACGGTCGCAGCCTCCCGGAATCATGTGATTCCCTTTTGCGACCGTCTGACCAGCGAAGTCAATGGGGGAGCCGGATTCAGTTAACGACCGGGTTCCTAACTTAACAACTGCAGTCGTTCACTGAACGACTGGCAAGAATGGGGCAAAGCTCACTTAACCGCTGTCTCACTTAGCAACAGAAATTGTGGTTGTAAGTCGAGGACTGCCTGTATCGTGGCCTCTGCTTGAAAGCATCCTCGGTTTTCAGTTCTCCCCTTTTTCTGTTGCCTCGAAGCTTCCCATGGATTGCGTGATAAGAGCTCTCTCTGGCCGGATGGCTTTGGATTGGAATATTTGTGGGAGGGGGAGAAAAAGCTCCTCTCTTGGCTACGGCCACTTCCGGCTGCTCCCTTTGTCCCTCCTTCCAAAGCAGCCTCTGCATTCCCTCCCTCCCTGCTTTGATTGACAGCTGTCCCTGTTATATGTCACCCCAGGTGCCCGGTGCTCAGGATTTGGTGGATTTCTCCCCCGTCTACCGCTGCTTCCACATCTACTCCGTGTTGGTAAGTGGCTGCTCCTTTTCCTCCATCGTCGGATCGTTGAGACTTTTAACAGTTGTTCTTCCCTGGGAAGGAGCCACTTCTGGCGACATGCATGGAGAACGTGGACCAGGATCGCCCCAGAGGTGCTTTTCCCAAAAGGCAACTGGACTTCCTTGGTTTTGTTCCTGGAAGACGTTTTGCTTCTCCTCCAAGAAGCTTCTTCAGGTCTTCTTTAGTGAAGAAGCTTCTTGCACGAGAAGCCAAAAGTCTTCAAAGGAAAAAGCCCTAGAGAGTCCGGTTGCCTTTTGGGAAAAGCACCTCTGGGACCACCCTGACCTGGATGGCGGAGAGTCTCCATAGGCACGTAGGCAAGGATTGAGTGTCAGCGTGGTCGTTAGCCAGGATGCTACACTTTGTGGAGGCGGGGAGGCGGAGGAGCAGCTGGACTGGCTTCACTGGGCAAGAGTCCTGGGCACGGCCGGTGGACGGGGCCAAGGGGCCAAAAGCGGTTGGGCAGCTTGGAGGCAGCCAAGCGTCAGTGCTGAGCGATGGGCATCCCCTGCAGGCAGGAAGACCATGTCAAGCAGGAAGGGAGGCTCTGGTTCCTTTGAAGCTTCCCTCGCAGAGCCTGGTGCGATGGGTGGGCTGCCTTTCTGGAGAGCCTCCTCATCTGGCTTTGCTCTCTTGTCTTATGGCCATTGTGGTACGACCTGCTCTCCCGCCCCCCCCCACCCCCCGGGGCTCCCTCTGAGCAGAGCAAAGTGTGGGCCCAGTGCTTCTTCTCGCCAAAGGGGAGGGGCTGCTCTTTAGCTGAGGGGGTGGCAGGGAAATAGCCAAAAGACTGAAGAGTGAAAATGATACGATTTAAAATAAGAATGGATACGTATGTAGAGAGTAAAAGAATGGAAATGGAAATGGAAATGGGCTGGTCGCATAGCAAGAAGAACCGATGGCAAGTGGACCAAGGAGGTCATAGAATGGATCCCACCTGATCAAAAGTATCCACGAAAGAGACCTAAAACAAGGCGGATGGATGACCTCGGCCAAGTATGGTTTGCCCAACTGGCCAAAGAAAGCTCAGCACCGTCTTGGTTGGAGACATGTGAAGAGGCCTTCAACCTGCAACGGGCAGACAAGAGCTAGAACAATGATGACGTAAATCCATGGGACAAAGAATCTACAAACCCACAACCGTGGAGCCTTGGTGGATAACGCAAACTTAACACAGCCCCATCTCGCTGGGTGATTGTCCGAGAGGAGCCGCCTCCTGCCAGTCGGTCCCAGGTCTTCACGGGCAGCCAGAGCAGAGGGCTGCATCCTCTCACCCGGAGGCTGCCACTGTACCTGTATTGTCGGATCGATCCAGCCTGTTTACCAGCAGGTGCTGTTTGGGGGGATTCCTGGCGAAGAGGGACAGGGCTCTTCATCCAGGTCGTTGTGTCGGCTCTGCCACTGAATCGACCCGTTTCCTGAGTCGACGCAACGCATGGAACTGAAGCTCCCCAGAGAGAGAGGGTTCATACCACATTTCAAGATGGCAAAAATAAAGTTCAAGCTAGTCCAGCTTTGCGTGTTTCGTAAATGGAAACCACCCAGCTGAGAGAGAGCACCAAGGAGCTCTCGGGCCAACCCTGGGCTGCAAAGCTGCTCCTCTCGCTAAGTCTTTCAGTGGCCTGGCCTGACTGCTGGGAATGTTGTGTGAATGCGGCTGGACTGCCGACTGGGTGGAGGGGCGGGAATTGCCACTCCTGGGATCTGCTGGCGGTGACCCTTTGCTGAGTCTCTCCTCCACACCCAGGAGAGCAACCGGATTGCTTTTCCTCTGGAAGCAACCGGTCCCTTCCCTTCACCTGCCCCACGGAAAGCTGATAAAGGCGCCCCATTGGTGGGCCTTGTTCTACAGTAGCGGGGCAACATAGGCTCTGTGGTTGAGAAGAAAGCCACCCTCTCCAGGTTCTGGGGCAACCCTTTCCTTCTGGTGGCCCAAGAGGGCCTCTTTCGTGACAGCAGTGAAGCCACGGATGCTTTGGGGCCTCTCTTTGAAGGTCTGGTTTCAGGGGTTGGGGAGGGTTGTGCCCTTTGGGGAGTGCCTGTGTGTGTGTGTGTGTGTGTGTGTGTGTGTGTGCAGGGGCTGCCTCTGAGGGGCCTCCTTGGAAGGGATTGGGGTGCAGAGGCTTGCTTTCCACCCAGAAGCCCCTGTGCCCTTCCCGTCTTTGACCTCGGAGGGACCCGGGAAAAGGCCGTGTGGGGAGTTGCTGAGCAGGACGGCTCAGGGCCACAGTGGCCGCGGTCAAGCTGGGACCGGAAAAAATGTGCTCATCAGCCAGGCAGAAGGACTCGCATGTAAGAGCTGCAAGAGGCGACTCCGTCTGGCTGACAATGGCCTTATCGGAGGCCTGGCTGCCATGGAAAAGGATCCCTCTGAGCATAAACACTCCGCACTCCGGCATTGTTAGGGAACTCGACCTTCCTGTCACCTTGCTTTTATGGCTGAGCCGCTGAGAAGTTCCCAACGGATTAGTCGAAATCCTGCTTGGCTCTGCCAGTCCTGCTTATCGGGCAGGCGGCCGGGCAGGGCTCCCCTCTTGGAACAGGGGGTTGGGGCCGGGTCACGGCCGGAGCATCTGGAGGGCCTTCCTCCTCCTCTGGGTGGGCAGAGGCTTTCTAGGAAGCCCTGAACTTTGGCAAGGGGTCAGGCGGTCAGTGGAGAACAGGGAGAGCGGCCTCCGGGCCTGCCTCCCTCACTGCTGGGATCGGCTCCTGGCAAAGGAAGCTTTTGGAGGAGGAAGAGGAGGAGGCAGAAAAAGAAGAGGAGATGACTGTGGGGTCCTTGGTGCTCTCTGAGCTGGATTGTTTTCTTGCAGATGTTCTATGAGCCAACTAGGGAACACCATCAGTGCTAGAAGGTGGTAGGGTTTGCAGGTGGTGGTAGTAGAGGAGGAGGAGAAGGACAACAACAACAACAATGATGACAACGAAAGCAATCAAAACAACTACAACTGTCCCCGGGGCATCCTGCCAGGGCTGCTGCGGGTCAAGAGGAGTCCAGCCTTCTGCTCACCCCTGCAGGGAGACCAAGCCTCCTGTCCGGCCACAGGGAGCCCTCGAACCCAGTGTGGATGTCAGGCTGAGGGCGCTTCCTGGGGCTGGGGATCCATGCTCTTTCTGGCCCACCTGCCTCTGGCTTCAGTCTGCCACCATGCAACTTTTCTCCTGGGACGACAGAGCCCCGAATCCCAGGAGCCCCACACGGCCCGGTGCAGCTTGGCCCCTCTCCTGCCCTGCCCCGCCCTGGCAGTGACACTTTCCAAAAAGTGGCTTGAAATTGGGGGAAATGGCAGCCTGGAGGGGCCTGGCTGAGGAAAGGCGGGAGGTGTAGGGGCCTCCACCTCTGCGTCGGATCCAGGGATGTTTTCCAGGCAGGGCCCCCGGTGGGAATGCGGTGTAGCCCCTCGCTGCCCTGCCGATGTGGCTGACCCGGCAGGGCCTGCTGGCGCGAGATACCTCCGGCCGGGACTGAGCAGCCGGGGCTGCCTTGATAAGAGGCAGGAAAGGCCCTGGGAAGAAATGAGGGTCAGCAGGCCCAGACAGAGGCTGTCTTGCTCAGGGCTGGGGACATCTGAGGAGCCGCCAGACCTCCCCCTCTCCCCCCCCACCTTTCTCCCATGCCTCTCTTCACCCTCCGGCCGGGCTCCTCCTCAGCCTGTGAAAGGAGACAGGCGGCCAAGGAGCCCTTTATTCCGTGCAATGAAGAGATTCAGCAGGAGACTTTGGCTCCCGGGACTGAAGCTGTGGAAAAGAGCAGCCTCTTGGGTCTCCTGGCTCAACGTTCAAGGATGACAGAGTTGGAAGGGACCATAACGGTCTCCTAGTCCAAGGCCTGTTCAAGCAGGAGACCCTGCACCATTTCAGACAGATGGTTGTCCCGTCTCTTCTTGAAAGCCTCCAGGGATGGAGCACCCAGAACTTCTGGAGGGAAGCCGTTCCACTGGCTGATTCTTCTCACTGTCAGGAAATTTCTCCTTACTTCTGGGTTGCTTCTCTCCTTGATGAGTTTCCATCCATTGTTTCTTGTCCTGCCTTCAGGGGCTTTGGAGAAGAGGTTAGCAGAATAAAAGAGTTGGAAGGGACCTTGGAGGTCTTCTAGTCCAACCCCCTGCTCAGGCAGGAAACCTGGCCTAGACCATTTCAGACAAATGGCTGTCCAGTCTCTTCTTGAAAAGCTCCAGTGATGGAGCATTCATAACTTCTGGAGAAAAGTCGTTCCACTGATTAATTGTTCTGTCAGGGAAATCTTCCTCATTTCTAGAACAGTTTTCTGCTTGGTATGTTTTCTTCCCCTCCTCCTCTTCCTCCTCCTCCTCCTCCTCCATCTTGATCATCATCTTCTCTGAGCCAGGCCATCATGGCTCTTCTTCTGCTTCACCTTCTTCCCCGCTCAGGCAGGGGCTCTTCCTGGACCGGGCACGGCCATCGGTTGAAATAACAGGAAATTGGGGGCATCCTGTTTGCAGTGGCTTTTGGACAATAGAGCCGGAGCACTATTATTCTGCAGGTCCTTAACTTGAGTTCCAACAAAGGGCCGGGCAAGATGGAGGCCTCTCTGGGAATCTTCTCCTTGGGATGGAGAAGCAGGATCTGTGGGGCAGGGGACACTTCCTCCCCACCTACAAAAGGACCTCTTCTTCTTTGGTTGAAGCTGAGAGCAGAGCGAAGAGCAACAGGATGAAATTGAAAAGAAGGAGATTCAACTTGAGCAGGACTCTCCCAACTTGGCCCTTTAAGAGTGGTGGACCTCAACTCCCAGAATTCCCCATGCTGGCTGAGGAAGTATGGGAGTTGAAGTCCACCAGTCTTAAAGGGGCCAAATTTGGAGAGTTTTAAGAGGAGAATGGGAGGAGATGTTCTGAGTGGCAGAAGCTGCTCAGCGATGGAATCGCCTGCCTAGACGAGTGATGGACTTCCCTTCAGTGGAGGTTTCAAAGAGCAGCTGGCTGGACACCCATTTCATGGATTCCTGTCCTGAGCAGAGAATTGGACCGGACATACGTGTTTGATCGTTTTGATTTACATAGCAGCCCATCTCACATATATGACTCGGGGCAGTCTACAGTCAAAGGAGACAAAACTCACACAGTACCAGAAATAAAAACTCATCAGAGCCGGGAATCACGGAACAAACCTCCACGTAGCCAGGAGACTCTGACTGGGCTCCCTCCGCACCCAGGTCCCCAGACTTGGCCCAGGGCCCAGGGGTCAAGGCCTTGCAGAAGGCCAGCGGGGTCAGGGCCGAAGGGTCTCTGACAGTTGACATGCACAGTCTCGTTCCTTCCCTACAGGCCGTGAAATGATACTCCCAATAATAGCTATAAGCACATCGCCCTGAATTGTAGGAAGGAAACTCAGCCCCTCGGAGCCTCTGATCCCCTGGGTGGAAGGAGGTTCAATTGAGCTGCGGGAACCGGCTTTGATGTCTACGATAACCTTGTTTTTGCTACAAAACAGATCCGATGTACAATCGGGCTTGGAAGCCACTTCCGGGTTACAATTCTATAAATGGAATTGTGCCACGCGCCAAGATGTCAAGTTTATATTTTAATCAGACATATGGTCTATATGTTATTTACAGTATTTTTGTCCATATTGTTTACTATTTATTTGACTCTTTCCTCTTAATAACTTTAATGGTGTTCACCACGTATTTTTATGGGTAATTTTATGGGTAATTCCTGATCAGAATTTTGGTATAAAATGTTTTACAGTACTGTAAATGGTTAATGGTACATTAGAATATATTAACCATGGAATATCTTCCATCCAATGATTAACTGTGATTTTCTTGGTTGCCACGCCCATATTTATTGCTTTCATAGTAGTTTGTTTCTTTATTATGTTTTCTTAATTTTTTTAAAGTGCACATTTGTATCAGTTTTGTTTTTTTCCTTTTTTTGCTGAAGTAATAATAATTTAAGCTTTTAAGGAAGCTCAGAGGTGAGGATGGCAGAGGCTTATATTTGACTTCCAGAAAGTTTTTTCCCCCTCATAAATTCAGATCAGTGACAGGCAGGGCTCTGAGACAGAGTGGGAAAAGTCCCTCGAGAGGGAGGGGGATTTCTTCAAAAGGCAGCATTCAGATGTAATTGTGGACAACAGTAACAAGAAAATACCCATGTGGGAAGCAGCAAAAAGGAAAAAAAAAACCTTCTTTTATTGAATATTCTTCAACTAGGCCTTAAGTGATATTTTAGAGCAAACACTTCCTGTTTTGCTGATATATTCTATGAAGGAGCTCTAAGCAGAGACGGGGGTTGTGTTACTGCTGCTGGCCTTGCAAAGCTTCCAGGTTGTGTCAACCCACTTGGAGGAGGCGTCGGGTACGAGAGCCTCCCCGGTTCAGAGGCAGGGGCTTCACCTGGCGAGGAGGACCAGAGGGCGGAAGTGGAGGTCAGGACTGACTGTCTGGAATGGGCGGCTCAGGCGACCCACCCACGGCTTCCACTTCCTCTCCTGCTCTTGGGGTCCTGCTTCTGCTGCTTGCTAGAAAGGGTGGGTGGGTTTCCCAGGAGAAAAGGTTGGATTTTTTGGGGGACCCCTCCCAGTTTGTTACAAGGGTTCCATGGAAGCTGCTCCACAGCACTTCTCCATCTCTTCCATAAGGACATCTAGGGGGAAGATTCTGCATCAGCTCTTAAGAGCATCTGGAGGGGTTTATTTTTTTCTCTTCAAGAAGAACAGGAGGTGAATAAGACAGATGTGCAGGGAGGGAGGAGGAGGTCACCAGACAGCTGGATGCGGAGCAGAAGAGTCAGCAAAGCCGAGCTCTGGGTGAGATTAGAGCCATGGAAAGAAATACAAGTTGACAGATTTAAAATATAAATATTTCGGAGAGCGTTTTTCTAATCACTTTAAAACGTACTGTAAAAATAATTTGAATACATCAGAAGCAAGCTGTCAAAGGGACTCAGCAGCTTCTTGAAGAAGGAGGTTCAGGGGATTGCAGAAAAGCTCAATCGGATTTGGGGTCTTTGCTGCAGGCAGGGGCAAAGGGCTGTCCCCGAGATGCTGTTTTCACGAAAGGGTCTTGCGTGGAGATGAAGTTAAAGGGTGGGAAACACAAACTTCTTGAGTCCTGATGAATTAAAGACAAATACTGTGGATCACTTCATCCAGACAACTCCATGCATTATAAAAAATTCTGAAAGAGTTCAGTTGGGAAATGGTATTTTATGACAAAATTACACGATATGCTTTATTTCTAAGATCAGGGCCTGTACTCTGGGGTTTCCCCAGGGTGTCCAGGCTGAGCTTCAAGGACGGCACCCCAAAGTCTGCAGGTCCATCCAAAGGAGCCAATTCGGTGGGGCAGAAGACCCGGCCAGTTCCTCCAGAAGCCGAGAGTATTGCCCGGATTTATTCTTGGCGGAGTGGGACCCGTTGCCATGGCCAACTTGCCCCGGGACAATTCAAGGCGGGATAACTCACGAGAGGGACCAGTAGAACTGCAGCTCCCCCCACCCCCCAAAAGCCTCCAGGACTTCTAACTGGAGAAGGTCCAAACCCAAAGCAAGGCATGGCCCGTGGCCGTTCGCTGGTCCTTCTCTTGAATTGTCCCGTGGCGAGTCGGCCAGGGCGAGTTGTCCTAGACCAGGCCACTTGAAGACTTGTGGACTTCAACTCCCGGAATTCCTCAGCCAGCCATGGGAGTTGAAGTCCACAAGTCTTCAAGTGGCCAAGGCTGGAGACCCCTGTGCTGGAAGAGCCTGTTCTTGGGTGGTGGTGGTGGGGGGGTGGGAGAAGAGAAGCCCTCGGTCCCTGGGAGGAGCTTGACCCATTCTCTCCTTGGAAGGGAGCCCGAGAGGCCTTTGAGAGCTACTACCGGAAGCAGAGGAGAAAGCAGGCCCGGCTGGTTCTGCAGCCCCCCTCCAACATGGTAAGACCCCAAAGGGTTTGGGGGACAAGGGGGGGGGGGTCTCCCATGGGCTGGAATTCTTGGGTTCCCCCCCAGGTGTTTTAATCTTCTTCCCTCCCTTCCCCCCCTCTTTCTAGCACGAAACCCTCTCCGGCTACCGGAAGTATTTTAATCAGATTGTAGGGTAGGTATTCTTCTTTCCCCGTCTGCTCCCCCCAGGGCTCAGGGGTCAGGTCTGTGCGGCACGGGCAGTCCTCGCCTTATAGCCATCTGCTTAATGACTGTTCCAAGGAACAACGACACTGACAAAACACTGACTGATGATCGTTTTTCACACTTACGACCGTTGTAGCCTCCCCACCGTCGCGTGATCAAAATTTAGACACTTAGCCACTTATGGACGGCCGCAGTGTCCTGGGGTCCTGTGCTCCCCTTTTGCGACCTTCTGACCAAAATGAATGGGGAAGCCAGATTCACTTAATGATGCTGTTACTAACCTAACAACTGCAGTGATTCACTTAACAACCGTGGCTTGAAAGTTCGTAAAATGGGACAAAACTGTTTCGCTTAGCAACAGAAATTTTGCGTTCGATAGTGGTCGTGTATCGAGGACTACCTGTAAGTAAAAGTTGTCAGACTTCTTTTAATCATTTTTGTTTTTTTCATCCGTTCTATCGTGTCTGATGCTTGGAGGCTGCCTGGATAAAACCCTGCAGTTTCCCTGGCAAGCTTTTTCAGGATTGGTTTGCCATTGCCTCCTTCCAAGGGCAGGGTGAAAGTGGCTGGCTTTGGGCCAAGCAGAACTAGAATTCACGGTCTCCTGGCTTCCAGTCGGATCTCTTAAACACAACCCCCAGCCGGCCCCTGTTCCTCTTACTAAGTAGAAGCCACAGCCCGTCATGCAAGGGTGAGACCTGGGGATTGTGGAGACATCCGTGGTCTTGTCCTCAGCAGCCCTGGGGGAGGGGCTTGCCCTGTCTTCAGTGTCCTGGAAGCCCCACCCCTGATGACCTGCTGAGCTTTTTCTGGATCAGTTAGATGTGCTCCTCCCTCCTCCTCCTTGGCCTCCTCTCAGTCTGCCCTTCCTCCCCCCCCAGTGGCAGCCCCGTGAGGAAGCTGGGATTAAAAACTCTGGATCTGAATCTCCTGGCCGGCTCGGGAATTCTAGGAGTTGAAGTCCACAGGGCTTCAAAATTGGACACCCCTGCTGGACAAGCCCTTTCCCCAGGTCCAGTGAAGCCAGAGGTGGGCTGACCACATCAGCTCCAATTGGGCCTTCAGATCAGGATGGACCGCCACCTGTCTGGAATGGCCGAGGCTAGGTCTCCTGCTTGAGCAGGGGGTTGGACTAGAAGGCCTCCCAGGTCCCTTTCTTGCTCGGTTCTGACTGGTGATTCTGAAGGGAGCCTCCAACGAGCTGTGACGACTCTCCTTTCCTCTTGTCAGCTTTTTCGTCATCGAGGATCACGTTCTGCACACAAGCCAGGGCTTGGTGGACAGAGCCTACATCGATGAGCTCTGGGATATGGCCCTCTCCAAGACCATCGCGGCCCTGCGGACGCATTCGGTGAGTAGCGGTTCCTGGGCCTTTGGCAGGCGAAGGAGGGGCCCCTGTTTTGGGAGGTGGCCTGGGGTTTCTGCACTCCACAAAACCCAAGTTGCTCTTTTGGCTGCCTTTGCCTGGAGCTCCATATACCATAGTTCAGTTGTGCTGCTTTGCAGCTCTTGATGTACATAGTCGTTTTTTTCATAACTTCTTTTTTAAATGGACCTGAACCGTATTTTGATCTGGACAGCAATGCTACTTTAACACTGATGATGTTACTTTGTTGGGTCATGAAATGTCTGCAAGAAAATCCACACGATCAGAGAGCACCAAGGATCCCCCACAGCCCTCCTCCTCCTCCTCTTCTCCACATCCACATTCCCTTCTGGCACTGATGATGTTAGGTAGTTTGGTAATGAAACATCTGTAAGCAAACCACCCAGCTCAGAGAGCACCAAGTAGCCCACCATGGTACCTTCCTTTGACAAGCTGATTTGAGCTATGTTAATTTTTAGGTGGTTTGGTTTGGTTTAGGTGATTTTTCTTTTTTTATGACAAATCACCCTGTGGAATTGCAAGTTCGAAATATGTGAGGGTTCCAGACTGCCTTCCTCTGAGCTCCTCAAAGCTCAGAGAAATGCAGCAAGTCAGCCTCTCCTTCTCCTTCTTCTGTCCTTCCTGTTCCAGTCCTATTGCTCAGACCCAGACCTGGTGTTGGACCTGAAAAATCTCATGGTGCTTTTTGCTGACACTCTCCAGGTAAGGAGCCTCCTTGTCTCCCCTCCCCCCCTCCCCCCCCCGCTCTGCCAGCCTCCTCAGTGCCCCTCCAGGCGTGGCCTGGGAATCAGACATCCCTTCCCCATGGAGGCCCAGAGCACTGGGCTAACTCCTCTAGAGTCCCCCACGGAAGGACAGAGCCCCAAGGTCTGACTCACCTCCCACAGAATCCCCCCCCACCGTTTTTTGCTCTGAATCTCGATCTGGGGCTTCATCTGGAAGAAGTGGGGGGGGGCAGTGGGAAGTTTTCTCAGTGCAGCTCCTATAGCTAGTCCTCGACTTACAACTGCCCAGTCAACAACCTTTCTAAGTTTTTACGGCAGCTCATTTAACCAGTGCAGCCCCCAAAAGGTACTTATGACCTGGTTCTGAAATCCTGGGGGCTGCCTCTGCCTCCCCGCCCGGGATCATCTGACCCCATTTGGGCCCTTGGCAATCACTGGCGGTGCCTGACGATCCTGTGGCCTCAACTTATGACTTTCTGGCCAGAAACTGGTGTCTACTTAATGACTGCTGCAAAAGTCATGAAATCGGGCATGGCCATGTGGTGGTCCGTTTAATGACTGCCGTGATGCAGAACCGTAATTCCGGGTTCAGTTATGGTCATAAGCCAAGAACTTCACGTAAAGCTCTAGAGATGAAGCTTCTTCTGGATTTTCGTCCCATCAGAACCCACAGAGGGACCTTTCTAGACCAGAGGCTGGGAGTCCTGGTCAGAGCCCCCTCAGGGTTAGGGTCTCCCCATGCTGGGCAAGGGTCTGCCTTCCTCCCCTGAAGCCCCCCTGTTTCCCTGCCAGGCCTACGGCTTCCCTGTCAGCCAGCTCTTTGACCTGCTTTTGGAAATCCAGGACCAGTACAGGGAGACGCTGCTGAAGAAATGGGCAGGAGCCTTCAGGTAAGGCCTCTTCGGGTGGATTGGGCCCCTGGCTTCCTTGCGGCCAGGAGGAACGCAGATTTCAAGGCTGCACAAGGTAAGATCGAAGAGTAGAACTCAAAAGGTGTAATTTAAAAATGAGAACGGACCCCGTAAACCACAAAAGTTAAGGCAGCACCGGCGGATGACCAGAGAACCATCTCGGCCTGCTTTGAAACCCACCCGGCAAGGGCCTCCACGATCTCCACCCTGCTCCCTTCTCTTCTCGGGATTCTGCCCCAGTTGATTTGAAGCCGGAAGCTGCAAAGATGGAAACGGTGGAAAAACGGCCCTAAGTCACATTTTCCAGTGCCGTTGTAACTTTGAATGGTCGCTAAACACACTGTTGTAAGTCAAGGACCACCTGAGTGCTCTTGCCGTTGCCATTTTGGGGAGCAGGTGTGGATCGTCCAGAGCAGGGCTCTCCAGCCGTGGCCACCTGAAGCCTGGCGGACTTCAACTCCCAGCAAAGCCGGCTGGGGAATCCTGGGAGTTGAAGTCCTCCAGGCTTAACGTCCAGAGGGAAGCCTCTCCTGCCCTTCAATGAGATGGAGCCCTTTTATTCTGCCTGGGCCTGTTTTCTTTTCCTCTTTTTTATGGCTGCCGCAATCGCTTTGGATGCCTTTTATATCTTATGACCATAGAATGGCACTGATGGATTTTTTTCAGCGCTTTCCTTTTGTTTAAAAACTCTGTGTGAATTTTTTTTTTTGAAAAAAATGGAAGTTTCAATATTTTTAACGGGTGTCCTTGAGAAACGGCGTCTCCTGTGGGTCTCCCAGGACGGCTGTGCTCCGGTCTTACAAAGCAGGGAAAAGGTCTCCTGAGCAGGGTGTGTGTGTGCGTGTGTCTTTGTGTGTCTTATGCCTATATAGTCCTCAACTTACGACCACAATTGAGCCCAAAATTTATGTTGCTAAGTAAAACATTTGCTAAATGAGTTTTGCCCCATTTCACGACCGTTCTTACCACCGTTGTTAGACGAATCACTGCCGTTGTTAAGTGAATCTGGCTTCTCCATTGACTTTATCAGAAGGTTGCAAAAGGGACACCTTGACCGTCATAAATACGAGTTCAGTTGCCAAGCATCTGAATTTCGATCACATGATGCTGGGGATACTGCAACGGTCGTAAGTGTGAAAAACAGTCCTAAGTCACTTTTTTCAGTGCCGTTGTAACGCGAATGGTCACTGAATGAGCTGTTGTAAGTCGAGGACTCCCTGTATAGAAACCTATCCAACGGGCGGAAACTGTGTTTTGGCCGGCTGAGAAAGGTCCACCTGGGTTTTTGTGCACAGGTGGAGTGAAACCTCTTCTTCGTTTCACAGAAACATCCTGGAGTTGGATAATTACAGCCCCATCTCGGTGGCAGACGAAGAGCAGTACGAGAAACTGGTGGGGCAGTTTCCATTCCACGATGCGGAGCTGGAGAAGGTAAAGCCGTGAGGGAAGGCGGTGCTCAAAGCCGAGGGTTTCCTGGTGGCCTCCGCTCCCCCTGCAGGGCGTTTCTTCAGAGTCACTCGGGGTTGGCCCCGGGAGGGTGGTTTGGATGACCTCCGGCAGTGCTTCCAGCCTTAGCAGCCCTCAAAAGAGGAGAGCTTGGTGGTGTGTGTGTGTGGGGGGGCTCCTTTGGAGGGGCACGATGGTTAGCAGTCATGACAGCTCTGGAGGCTGGAGGTTGATGGCGATTCTCGGTCATCCTGGTAGGGGGGTCCAGAAGCTGCGTCACGGCAGCCGGACCCCTTTTCTGGCCGGGGGCTGATGGCCGCTCGGACTGTGTGGGTGCCTCTCTTGCTGACCCCTTTCCCCTCCATTTTGCAGCAGCCGTTCCCCAGGAAGTTCCCCTTTTCCGAACTGGTGCCTCGGATCTACAACCAGATCAAGGAATTTATCTACGCCTGCCTGAAGTTCTCTGAAGACCTTCACCTGAGGTAGGAGGTGGGGGGGGGTCAGAAAGCCCCTGTCTTTCCCCTGGGCCTTCCTTGGGCTACTGCAGCCCCCCAGGAGGTCCCCTCCTCTTCTGCATCTCCTTGGGGGAGGGAGGGATTCTTCCTGACGGTCTCTAGAGTGGGTGGAGATCAACGGGGTGTGTGTGTGTGTGTGAAATGTCAAATTTGTTACTACCGGTTCTGTGGGTGTGGCTTGGTGGGGGGGGCGTAATGTGACTGGGTGGGCGTGGCCAACTTTTTTTTAAAAAAAAACTTTTAAAAGCATTTTTTCTACAACCTCTTGGGCCGATCCCAGCTGAGTTGCCTGATCTTCAGAGGCTTTTTTTTTTTTTGGCTTTTAAAAGCATTTTTCGGCCGAAGAAAAAATGCTTTTAAAAGTAAAAAAAAGTCTCTGATGATCGCGTGGCTCAATTGGGCCTGGGGGGGTGGGCAGGGATTTTTGCTACTGGTTCTGTGAACCACCCGCCGCCATTGCTACTGGATCGGGCAATCCAGTCTGAACCGGGAGCATTTCACCCCTGAGATCAACCTTGCTCAATGTAGGGGAAAAAATAAACCTCAAAGGAAGAGTGGCTTAAGAGAAGCCACAACGTCCCAGCTAAAGAACTGGAGTGATGGAGCAGGGGCTGCCAGCCTCACCTCTTCCAGGGCAGTGGAGCAGTGAGGACAGTTTTCCTTCATGGGGGGGATCTCCACATCTTCATCAGAACTTTGGGGGCATCACCCCTTAAAACAAGCCTGACAATATGGTGCCTGAAAACATCATGGTGCCCTTCCCCAGTGGAACCAATGGAAGCCCCCACTTAAACAAAATTGATTTGTTAATCATTAAGAATTGGGGCAACGGTTTCATGGCTGCAGCAATGGCACACCAGTCGCGTCTTCCTCCTGTGAGGAATGGAGGCTTTTGGGCACCCCGTGAATAGGTTGCATGCCAGACTGACAATGGAGGCGAGCACCCAGCCCTCCCTTCTACCCACCCACCCACCCCTTTTTTGAGCCTACAAGGCAGCCTTCACTCCCAGAGGCTGCCTGGACAAATCTACGCAGTCTTATCGGCAATATTTGGGGGAAATGTCTGCTGCTGCCCACAGATTTTGGTCAAATGTCAATGTAGAGGCTGGCATGGTCCGCCTTCCAGGGCAGAGCTGAGGGTGGAGCCCTTTGACTTCCTTTCTAAGAAGCAGTTATGGATTTGTGTGATGGTCTTTTCAGCTGGCAGAAATAGTGTCAGACCTGCCCCAGCCTGGACTGTTAGCAAAGAAAGACCCTCGACTCCATGATGGAGTGAAAGGTGTACTTTTCTTAAAACCCAAGTGGATTACAGAACGCAAGCCCAGAACTAAGCATTCACACGCGGGTTTCCCCCAGTTAACTTTTACCCTGTCAGACCCATCCCTGATCCTCCCCAATTATCTTGAAATAAATGGTTTTGGGAAATGGTCTCCTCCACGTTAGCCATTGCATAGCCAGTTGAGTGATTGTCTCTGGAAGGTACGATGAGTGGTATATTCCCCCCCCCCCAACATAGTCTGTGGCAGACTGGCACTAAGGTTTGCAGAGCTCAGTGCAAGATGGCAGTTCTGACAACTGGGAAGTGAGCAATGGTCAGTCAGGGATCCAATGGGTAACGCTGACCCCTCCCCAAAATCTGCATCCTTGGAGGCGGCCTCTGACTGATGCCCGGTCCTTGTCGGGAGAACACGAGACCGGCACTCTTCGTGCTAGAGCAGCACATCACTTCCCTGGCCGGTCGTCACATTTCTCTTTTGGTCTCAGGTGGAGAAAGAGAGCTCTCCCCTCAAACCCACAAAGCCCCTTTGGGTCCAGTTGGCCTCTGGGCGACTTTGGGAAGGGCTCCCAGGGGCTTTCCTGGCACCCACCTTCTTGGCTTTCTTCTGGGGCGAGGTTTTTTTTTTTTAATCTTGGTCCCCATCCAAGGACTCACCACCACTGACCCTCTTTAGCTGCTGTGAGGTCAGCCAAGGTCGGCCTGTGAGCCGGGCTCCTTTCTTTCGGGTTTAAATTAATGCCATGCACTTCATCAAGATGTGGATTTAACGATTTCCCTTTTAGGTCACGTTCAGCTTTTCCAAACAAGCCCTGCAACTCCCTGACCCTCCTGAAGCATCCGAAGGGGCTGCTGCGAACAGCAATTCCCCCTCATAAGCCAGTCAGGGCTGCCTTTGAAGGGGGGGGGGGTCGGTTGGGGCGGGCGTTGGTGGGTGTTCATTATTGCAACACTTCCTGGCTGAATTCTCCATCTACCACATTGGTTTATTTTTTCTTTCAGGAATACTTAGAACAATTTCCAGCCTTCCTGTTATGAATAACCTTTTCCTGGTAAAATTGCTAGCATGATTTTTAAAACCCAGAGTACAATTTGTCCTCAAATTTTGAGCCCAACATTTCTGTTGCTGAGCGAGACACTGGTTAAGGGAGCTTTGCCCCATTTTACGACCTTTCTTGCCACAGTTGTTAAGTGAATCGCTGCAGTTGTTACATTAGTAACCTGGTTGTTAAGTGAATCTGGCTTCCCCGTTAACTTTGCTTGTTGGAAGGTCGCAAAAGGATCACGTGACCTTGGGACGCTGCGACCATCATAAATAGGAAACGGTTGCCTAGCATCCAAAGTTTAATCCCTGACCCTGGGGATGATGCTACGGGTATCCTAGAAGTAAGTGTGGAAAAGGATCATAAGTCACTTTTTTTAGTGCCGTTGTAACTAAATAGATTGTACTGTTCAAAATCATTGAAAACATGAAATGAAAAAAGGACAAAAGGAGCCAGTTATTTCTACATCCTTTTTCTATCTATCTGTCCATCTTCCTATTTGTGGGCTCCTATCGATGGGACCCTGAGCTGAGCTTCTGGCCATTGCCAAGATCTGAGGGTCTCCCTCTGAGCCGCCCGTCTCAAGAAAGGCCCGGCTTCCCATCTTCGGCAATCACCGTTTCCCAGCCTCGGGGAAGAGCTTTCCAGCTGGCTTTGCTCTGGTTGAAGTCACCCCCAAATACGGGTTTTCTTTGCCCTTAGCAACTGGTCGGCCAGTCAGTCAGTCTGTCTCTCCGTCAGCCATCTGATCCGGGATTCTGTCTGCCTTTCAGCTCCACGGAGGTGGATGACATGATTCGGAAATCGACCAATTTGTTGTTGACCCGGACTCTGAGCAGCTGCTTGCAGAGCGTCATTCGCAGGAAGAACGTCGGGCTGGCCGAGGCAAGGACTCCTTTCTGGGTTGGGAGAGATTGGAGGGGTTTGGCCCCGTCACTGCTCAGGGCCTCGTGGTAGAGACTTGGAGCCTCCTCTCGAAGGAAGCACAAGGAGTTTACAAGTCTCCTCTGAATTGCCTGTGAGACGCCTTCGCCAGATTTTCCTCCAGCACCAGGAAGTGTTTCTCAACTTCGGCCATTTTAAGATTGCGGGCTGGGGAATTCTGGGATTTGAAGTCCACTCATCATAAAATGGCCGAAGCCGAGAGCATGAATCAGCCAGACTTAGATCCAACTCGGGTCCATGTTCTCCTACTTGGTTTCCCTGAGGCCCCCCTTGTCCAGTCTGGTCTAGTAGCCTGAAGGTGTTTCAGTGTGTGTTGTAGGCCAGGGGTCCCTGACCAGGGGGCCATAGACTGCTGCCGGTTCGCATCCTGTTGGGAACCAGGCCGTGCAAGTGGCAGGCATGTGTGCGAAGCTTCATCTGCACATGTGCAGGATCTAGGTTGTGCAGGAGAAACACCCCCCCCCCAATCACCACTGCCACTCGGCTGCCAGTCCATGGAGCCATAAATGCTGGGGAACTGCTGTTGTAGATCATTGTATACTTCTCATCTCTGCCACAGCTGAGACATAGCCAGGAAGGAGGAACAGTGGGAGCTGTAACACAGCCATGTGTTTGAGGGTCCCCGTTCTCCAGCTTGATATTTTAGAGAGGAGCCACTGGACACAAAGGGCTTGCAGTGACATCTGGTCACACCGATCATTTCTGGAATTGTGGCACTGGCGTATGGTCTTTTAGAGAAAGCATAATTGGTGACATTCAATTTATGATGTGGCAAAAAGAATCCGTGGCCCAGCTGGGAAGTAGGGAAATCCCCAGCTTCTCTTTGCTGTCCTTGAAAAACCCAGGGCCGCCTCTGTTGAGGGGGGGAGGATGGAAAATCCCCTCCCCACACATTAATTACAGCCGAGGCGTCTGCGGATTTTCTGACACTGCTGGAGAGCGAGAGGAGCTGTCACTCAAGCTCCTGCCCCTGTTGAAGTCTTGGCCGAGGGCGTCAGGTCCATTCTTGTGCTTTTTGCAACCGGTTTGTCTTGAATAGGATCGAAGGCGTAATGAGACAAGTTACAGTGAAGGCGGAAAATTCCTTGGAGGTTTTATTCTCCCTCCAGCAGAAGCCCCGTGAAAAGGCTCACTCAGAGAGCTTAGTCCCAAGAGGCAACTGGACTTTCTGGTTTTTTCTTTTGAAGAGGTTTCGCTTCTCATCCAAGAAGCTTCTTCGGCTCTGACCGGATGGTGTGGAACGGAAGGATTGATATTCCTTGCAGACAGCTGGTCATTTGCATCCTTTGAGAGGGTCATTGAGGCCACTTGGAGGTTTGTCTGTGTCCTCTGGGCCACCTGAGTGGGGCTCCTGGCTCCTGTAGTCTGCCATTTTTTCCTCTGGAAATCCATTCCTCCTCCCACCCCATTCCAAGGGTCTTTATCCCAAATTGTATAGCTAAAGGTCTATAGAGATTCTCCGTCATCCAGGTCACGGTTGCCCCAAAGGTGCCTTTTCAGGAGCCAACTGGACTTTCTTGTTTTTTCTTTTCTTTAAATCTCCAAGTGCTTCAACGGCCTTCTAAAAGGCTGCAGATTTTCAGCTGTCTGCAAGGAATATAAATCCTTCACATTCCCCACCATCCAGTCAGAGCTGAAGAAGCTTCTTGGATGAGAAGTGAAACCTCTTCAAAACAAAATTTAGTCCAGTTGCCTCCTGAAAAAGCACCTTTGGGACAGGATGGCAGAGAATCTCTACAGTCGTTCAGAGAGCTTAGAAACATCTGTTGTGATGAAAATGAGAGCCCGTTTTGGCTAGAGGCCACCTCTGAAGAGCAGTGCACCTCTTGCCTGTTGCCCTGACTTCCTCCAGCCCACCTTTGGCTGATGGTTTTAACCATGTGTGTTGCTCCTGCAGCTGGTCCAGATAATTATCAACACTACACATTTGGAAAGATCCTGTCGATTCCTGGAAGAATTCATCACCAACATCACCAACGTTCTTCCAGAAACCGTCCACACGACGAAGCTTTATGGAACGGCCACTTTCAAGGTGAGCCTGAGCTTTGGCCTCCTCTCTCTCCTGGGCCTACCGGCCTTCCTGCCTGTGATCAGTCAACACCACTGAGCCATTGCTCTGCGCTCCTCATCCAAACATGGAAAGCAGCCAGGAGACAGGCAGGCAGGCGTTTTTTTTTTTAAATTTTGATTTATATGCCGCCCTTCTCCGGAGACTCCAGGCGGCTTACAATGCGTTTGAAGAAGGATTTGTGGGAAGGCCGTCTGGAGATTACGGGGACATTTTGCAGAAACAAATGGAGGAAAAAATGGAGTCTCTGCTCCTCCTGTGTTGGGTTGGTGATCACGGAAGCCAGTCAACAAAGGGGTTCAGGAGTGGGCAAGTGCAGAGAAGGAAAGCGGCTCCCCACTGAAGTGCAAGGAAGTAGTTACATTCTCGGGAACAAAAAGTTTGCATTCTAGGTATGTTCATTGCAGTGCAATATTTACATTGTCCTGCTTTACTGGGGATCTATGGGCATAGGATGGACGGACGTATACAGTTAGTGTAGAGTAGAGTAGAGTAGAGTAGAGTAGAGCAGAGCAGAGCAGAGCAGAGCAGAGCAGAGCAGAGCAGAGCAGAGCAGAGCAGAGTAGAGTAGAGTAGAGTAGAGTAGAGTAGAGTAGAGTAGAACAGAATATAGAATAGAACAGAACAGAACATTTGGCGAAGTGTTCTTAGCCATGCATGGAATTTGTCTCCTGTGCAGAAGCTCTCGGTGGACATGGAAAGCAGCAGAATCCTCATGCCAATAAGAGGGGGAAGTAAGGAGGATGAGAGGAAGTCATAATGCTGCAGCCCTTCCTTGTGGGTGAAGAGACCGAGACCTTAGGCAGCCCTTTTGGGGATTGGGAGCATGTTTCTTACTGCCTCTGTTCCCATAGATTAGCCCCCCCCTCACCCCTTGTGCAGTTATGAGGCTCTCATGTCCTTGCGTACCGTAGAGTTCCGGCTGTCCTTGGGGAGGTGGTTATTGCAGGAGCTGCTTGAAGTGTAGATAAAGTGGCATGAAGAGGATTGGTCTAACAACGGGGGCCATGAGCACCCCTTGTCCCCCCCCCCAGAGCAGGATTTGGGGTGCCACCATGATCTCTCTGCTGAACTGGCCCTTCTCCACAGGACGGCCGCCACGCTGCAGAGGAGGAGATCTACACTAACCTGAACCAAAAGATTGACCAGTTCTTGCAACTTGCAGATTATGACTGGATGGCCGCGGAAGCCCCTCCCAAGGCCAGTGACTACCTGGTGGACCTCATTGCTTTCTTGCGCAGCACCTTTGCTGTCTTCACACACCTGCCCGTAAGTCTGGCTCGGGAGGAGAGGGCTGGGGTCAGAAGGGGGTCGGCAGGACCTCCGGGCCAGTTAGAAGGTCAAACTGAAGCTTCAGCTCTTCCTTCCACCCCGCTTTCCTTCGGTTGTCCATCAGTCCTCGATTGCCCAGAGGCTTTGGAGGAAACCCAGGCCAGCCTCCTTTCTCCTATCCTCTGGGTCAGAAAGGGGTGGGGGTGGGGCGGGAGATCGGTGGGATTGACCTGAAAAAACCTCCGGATGCATCTCAGGATGGGAGATCACGGGTTTTTGTGCCGTTCTGATCGGCCAATAATTGTGAAGCCACGCACGTCAGCGCTGAGTGTGGCCCAGGTGAAGGGATCTTGGCAGGGGCAGGATCCAGTCCCCAGTGGGTGCCAGACACAGAAGTTCCTGGATGGATCAGAGTGACCATTTTCAGACGGCCCGATGGAGGATCTGCCCGGCTTCTGATCCTCCCTGGGCTTTCATTACCGGAGCCGAGCGGAGCAGTGAATACGCCAGGTTGGAGTGCCGGTGGCGATAACTGCCTTAGGAAAGAGGGAGGGAGGGAGGGAGGGAGAAAAAGAGAGAGACAGAGAGCTTTCATTCATGGCGGTTGACTGTTGTTTTAATTTCATGTCAGACAAGTTAATGTAAATCTCCCTGACGGATCCGTAGCCAGCACACGGGGTTGTTGACTTTACGCTGTGGGAGATGGAAGGTTATGTCAACACCTCTGGCGGGCCTGTCAGCTCCACAAAGCACGGAAGTTTTTTATTTGTTGGGGAAAGGGGTGTTTTTCTGTTTGCCTTTTCGGCTTCCTTTAATCCTCCAAGGAGGCTTGTATCTCGATAACCTCTGTGGCAGGGTAAGCGGGAGGTCAGGAGGGCCTGGAAGGGGAAGGGATCTTTCAGCGGCCGTCATCGCCTCCTTCTCCCTTGCGCCCCTCGGCCCTCCCCCCTGCCTCTCCTCCTGTTTACTCTGGGCCAGATGGCCAGCCCCAATTTCGGTGGCTCCAAGGACACGTGGCCATCCCAGTGGCCCGTTGCATAGAAAGCCGCTGACCTTTTCATGCTACTCGGTCTGGCAGGAGGCTGATTTTTGCTTTCAAGGAATGGTGTGCTTCTAAGAAGCATCGGAAGCCCAAGGCAGTGGTGGTGTGGGGCTGCTGTCTGTGGTGGGGGGCAAAGAGGCTGTCCTCCTGGGCCATGAGAGCCCCTCCCATGTCTTTCCTGGCTGCGCCCTTCCCGGGTCTGGTCCTGCTGGGTTCAGCTTAAGAGAGGGACCCCCCCCCCCAAGAGAGGAGTCCCAGGATGGAAAATGATTGACAGATACAAGCAACACTGGAGGTGCTCAGTATTAATACCCCTCCTCCCCCAATTGCAGAGGGGATACAGAAACAGGGAGGAAGGGCTTAGCTCAAGGGGCAGGGCAAGAGAATCGCTGGAGAGTCAGGGCCACATCGGAAGGACGCTCAGGAAAAGCTGCAGAGCAGAGCTGGAGCCATCCTGGGATCTGGCAGCTGCAAAGGCCCAGACTCCAGAGCTGCTTCTTGCGCATCCTGGAAGGACCCCTGGGGTGTGTGTGTTAAGCAGGAGGGTCTTCCAAGCAGTCTCAGCTGAGTTGAGCTGGCCCCAACGCCTCCTGTCTTGGAGGTCCCTTTGCTGGGGGACGCCTCCATTCAGGATTCCCGGTGGGTCTCTGGTCTTCCACATCTACCTGCGGCTGCTGGTTAGGGGGCATCTGAGAGCAGAGCAGGCTGGAGGAGGAGAGCTGCCCTAGAAGAAGGAGGGTCGAGCTGGAGGCATCTGGCAGTTTTCCTCCAGGGATGCAGAAGGAGGAGGCTGAGCCATTTTTAGGGCTGCTCCTGAGGTCCAACTGCACACAGGTGGGATGGCTGAGTAGGGGCTGCTCTCACCTGTGGAGAGGCGGGTGGTGGGATCTGTTCTTATGGAAGCTCTCCTTCCTAGCCAGAAGGTGGCATTCTTGCCCCGGCCCTTCCTTTCTCGCTTCCTCCAGCAGATCAGTTTTAGGTGCTCCCCCTCCCCGCCCCAGGAAGATGAGAGGCCTCTAAGCGTACAGCAACCCGGATGTTTTAATAGCCCCACTGAGAAGAAGGTGGCTGAGTCCCAGGCTGCCCCAGAGCAGAGCTTTCCTGCTAAGCTTCTTGAAGCAATGAGGTTCCCCTGCTTCTGAAGGCCACTTCTCCATGCAACCAGCGTGCCACATTACGTGGGCCTTTTCCTTTGCTGGAGCCTTCAAGCAGAAGTGGTGCAGTCAGCTGTCAGAGATGCGTGGTAGATTTTGGGCTGGCTAGATAACATCTAAGATGCCTTCAAACTTGAGATGCCTTCCATCTCTGCCCTGATCTGCCTACAGCTGAAGAAGGCTCTTTTGTCAGATAGAACCTCGAGGGCCTCCTTACTTGGCCTCAGTGAAACCTCCTTGGTGTGGGAACAGGCTCTTTTGGCCCTGGCCAGTCCAGTCCTGGGAATGGCTCCTGAGCCTGTGGCTGTCGGAAGGACCGGGGCAGGGGTGAGCTCCAGCAGGGCCTCCAGACAAGCTCTTGAGAAGCTGCTTGTCCTCTCCAGTCGATGCAAAGCAAGACCTTGGGTCCTTGAGTGGGTCTACCCGTTGCTGTTGTGGCTTGGTTTGCCTTTGTGGTTTTTTGTGCGACTAGATCGGAAACAGAGTGCATCTTGGTCATCTTGTTCTCCCGAAGTGGCCAGCAAAGAGTCATTGGATGGCCGCTTGCACCAGTGCTGGACGTGAAGCTTCCTCTCCAGCCACAAGCTCTTCTTCCCCGTGGAACCCTCTGCTTGGCTTCCACTCGCCTGAAGGGGGGTGGCGGGCGGGGACCTTGAGGTCTTTGCCTGCCTGCCTGCCTGCTTGGGGCCACCAGCTCTGCTCCAGCCCTCCGTGGGAAGGGCTGATGATAGAATGAAGCCTTGGAAGAGGCTTGAGAGCTTGGCTTTCATAGCTCCAGAAAAGGGGAATTCTTATCTGACAGCCTCTTCCTGTGGCTAACGGCTCATATTGTCCAGAAGTTCCTCCCGATCGATCAGTCGCCGGCCTGAACCTGATTCCTTGTTGCAGCAGTTGAGATCCTGCCTCTGGGGCATTTTTCTTCTTCCGTCCAGGCATGCCTGATTCTTGGACACTGCCTGGACAATCCCTGAAGGTTTCCTGGCAAGCCTTTTGAGCAGGGAGAGAACGTGAGCGGCCCAGGCAGGACTGCCGGTTTCTAGCCTGGTCCCTTCACCACAACACAAAACCTGGCTCTGCCTGGAGGGCCCCATGAGGAAGGGTTAACTCTGGGGGCTCCTGAGGCTGGCGGGGGGCGGGGGAGGCTGTCGGCCTCCTTTGTGGGAGCATGATATTCCCTGGGTTTTTCTCTCCTACCTGAGCAGCCTGCTGCCTCCTCCAGCAAAAAGCAGTGGCCAGCAAGGGACACGCCTAGGAGGCACGTGGTTTTGTTCCCACGGAATCCCCTTGTGCAGCTTGGCTTCTGCCGTGAATTGTGCACCAGCCGCGTCACTGCTGGAGGGCTTCTTCCACTGCATGGAATTAAACATTGCTGGACGCGTGTCGGGGGATTTCTTTTGATGTTCTTTCAGCTAATTCTGTGTTTTAATCACCACCAATAAAAGTAATAATCGAATGGTTTTATATTAAAGCCATGGTGGCGCAGTGGTTAGAATGCAGTACTGCAGACTAATTCTGCCGACTGCCAGCAGTTCAATTCTGACCGACTCAGGGTTGACTCAGCCCTCTACCCTTCTGAGGTGGGTAAAATGAGGACCCGGATTGTTGAGTGGGGTGGAATATGCTGACTCTGTGAACTGCTTAGAAGAAGGCTGGAAAGCACCGCGAAGCGGTATGCAAGTCCAAGGGCTACTGCGACGGCTATACGGATTCCTTGGTGCTTTCTGACTGAGTTTGGTGGTCTGCTTGCAGGCATTTCATGATCCAAGTGTGTACCATCATCAAGTGTTTACGTACAATAGTTTGCCCTGCCAGTGTGGGTGGGGGTGTGTGTGGTTTTTTCCCCTTGGTAGTTTTTTTGATTAGGGTATTGTTTTCGGCTTGATTGTTTGTCTTGTGTTAATCCCTGCTTATCTGGGTGTGGGCCACTGGAGAGGATGTGTTCTGGTCTTTTACTTTCCCCCTTAGCATTTTTCCATTGTTTCTTTTGAATGGGGGGCAAGTCTGCTTTATTTCTATGCACGTGTTGTGGGCTGATGTGTCTGAATGCCAAGCCTCCAGGGATTCCCTAGCATTTTTGGATTTGGCTTGGTCTAGGATGCTCACAGCTCCTCGTTTGAAACTATGGTTGACTTTGTGTCCCGAGATTAAGGATTTTCATTGTGCAGGATCCCATCTGGGTCCAGAGGTTTTGCCTTCCGAGCTATTGGACTCGGGCTGGAGCCCAGGGAGCCCCTCTCTCTGGCAGAGCGGCAGGTCCATTGTGCCTTTTAACCGCCAGCTGGTCTTCATGGGTGTGTTCTACTGTCTTCCGCCTGCGTGTCCTGCATTGTGGCTGTTACATCCTTACATTGCGTGTCGTAGGTGATGGCTGGAGCCGGGGAATTCCCGGAGCAGAAGGCATCCTCTCCAGCAGAACAGGTTGTGGGAAATCTCTCCATGGACAGAAGGTTGTTTCTCGAAGAAGCAGAGAAGTTGTGTAAAAAGGGCTGCCTTCATTTTGCTTCTGTGATTGAGACAAGAGATGCTGGTTTCTGATTGGGGGGGGGAGGGGAGCTCTTGGCTGCATTCCTCTGGTGGGGGCCACCCCCCAGTGTCAGGAAGAGGTCCTTAAATGAGGAGCTCGCTTTGTGTTGCTGAGTTGTTATCTAGGCAGCGCAACTTAATTCAGCAGATGCTGATGCAGAGATGCTTCAGCTCCTCTGACAAGCCTGGTTTCCCTTGGTGGGAAAGTAACTGTCAGTGTCTCATGTTTTTCACATGTCTCGAGGACTCTCAGACGCAGGGAATACAGAGGGAAGGCAAAGGTCATCCAAGTGCCCCATAACTGGGCAGCTTCTCCAGCCTTTCCAGGTTCCTGCACGGAGCAGGAGTGGGAAGATGCTGCTGGCCCTTCCGGTTCTCCTCCCTGTGTACGGGGAGTCCTCCACCTACGACCACAACTGAGCACAAAATCTATCTTGCTAAGCGAGACATTTGTTCAGCGAACTTTGCCTCATTTTATGACCCTTCTTGCCGTGACTGTTGAGTGAATCACTGTGGTTGCTCAGTTAGTAACTCGGTTTTAGTGAAGTGTCTCTGTCTCCTTCATTGACTTTGCTTGTCGGAGGGTCACCAGTGTGATCACGTGACCCCGGGATGCTGCAGCCGTCATAAACACGAGTCAGTTGCCAAACATCTGAGTTTTGATCATGTGATGATGGGGCTGCCGCAACGGTCGTAAGTGTGAAGTCACTTCTTCAGTGCCGGTCTAACTTCGAACTGTTACTAAGTGGACTGTTGCAAGTCGAAGACTACCTGTATCCAATGGGCAGTGGGTGCCTCTGCCTACCCCTCAGAGCTGGCACGAGGGAGACCATCCCTGCCCTCCTGGACATCCTTCGTGAGAGGGGCACTTTGAGAAGGGAACCTAGGAGGCGGATAAGACCCAGCAATCTCTGCTGCTTGATTGGCAAAGCTGCCCGGTGGGCACCTATGGGGCAGAGTCTGCTTTGGGGCTGGGTCGCAGGTTTTCTGGAAGTTTTCCTTGCCTCCTGAAAGAGGCTGGGGGGTGGGGCGGATCGGAGCGCGCAGCTGCTGGGTGCCCCTCCCGCCTCTCAGAAGACCTGAGGAGGGGGGAACCTTCGTCAGGAATCAAAGGCCCCAAATGGGAAGCAGAGAAACGGAAATGCTCGGTTTCAGCAAAGCACATGTGTGACCCCGGCAGAGGGTCTTCTCAAAGGGAAGAGCCGGAGGCTTCCAGACGCTCCGAATGGCCCTGCAAGAAGGTACGCAGGATGTAATTTCCCTCTAAGAAAGAAATACTCAGCCGGTCCCTCTCCTCTGCCTCCTTTTAAACTCTCTTCCGGCCAGGAGCCTGGTCCTGGCATCTCCACCTGGGCTTTCTCCATAACTCTTCTCAAGAGTTGGTGCTTGTGGGCTCAGTCTGGGCAAGTTCGCCACGGGAACCATTTCAGCAGCAGCTGTAGATGCCAAGGCCCAAACGAGGGGAGCGAACGTGTTTCCTGTGTGGCATAAGACGGGCATGGCCATTCCTGGAGAAAATGGCTCCTTCTTTGCCCAGTATGGTCTTCAGAGAAGCTCTCTTTTTGCTGGCTCTCACCTGATTATGGAAATGCCTAGGTATAGAAGAGGTGGTACTTGATACATCTGTGAGGAGGATCTTGGAGTCTTGATGGACAGTCACTTACATATGAGCTGGCAGTGTGCTGCAGCTGCCAAAAAAGCCAATGCAATCGTAGCCTACATTAGCAGTCTTCCAATATCTGAGGGGCTGCCCCAAAGAAGAGGGAGGTCAACCTATTCTCCAAAGCACCAGAAGGCAGGAGAAGAAGCAACGGATGGAAACCAATCAGGGAGAGAAGCAACCTGGGACGAAGGAGGAATTTCCTGACAGTGAGAGAACAACTAACCAGTGGAACAGAAATTGCCTGGAGGTTTTTAAGAGAACCATTTGTCTGAAATGCTAGATGGTCTCCTGCTTGAGCAGGGGGTTGGACTGGAAGACCTCCAAGGTCCCTTCAAATTCTGCTATTCTGTTATTCAGGTGTAATCCTTACAAGCCATCCAAGGGGATGATCGTCACAATGATGCTATCCGTTCAGTCGTGTCCGACTCTTGGCCTCTCTGTGGGCTCAGGCCTCTCCACATCTTCGGATCTTGCACTGCCTCCCATTAAGACAGTTGGATCCAGTTGCTTTTCAGCTGACTGGATTTCCTGATATCTGGCTTGTTTGACGTCTAAGGGTGGCTAACATCTATAGCAGATTCTGGGAACGGTATGGATAAAGTATATTTTGATTTCATCGAAGCCTTTACAGTATTTAATAACCCATAGCATTCTGACGCAAAAGCCAGTGAAGAATGGCTCAGATGATGCCACAGCTCAGGGTGTGCTTCACTTCTCAAGAGGCCACTTTGGAATTTCTTGGAGATGCAAGGATAGGACGGGTGACTTCTTAGGGCCGAACTGTTTTTTTCATCCATTTATTTGTTCTACTAACTGTCAAACCTCCCTGACTTGGTTTTCCTCTGGATCTGCCAACCCCCCATGTGATGGGAACATGTAAGAGAGACTTTGGACCACACTCTTCCTCGCTTGCACGTCTGGCACACACAATTGAGTGAGAAGAGCAACAAAGATGATTAAGGCTCTGGAGAGGAAAACATATGAAGAATGGTTGCAGGAACTGGGCATGGTTAGTCTAGAGAAAAGAAGACCTGGAGGGACATGATAGCAGTATTCGAGGGCTGCCACAAAGAGGAGCGGGGTCAACCTAATCTCCAAAGCACCCGAAGGCAGGAGAAGAAACAAAGGATGGAAAGTAATCAAGGAGAGAAGCAACCTGGAATTAAGGAGAAACTTCCTGACAATGAGGACAATTAACCAGCGGAACAGATGTTGCCTTCAGAAGTTGGAGGTGCTCCATCACTGGAGGTCTTCAAGAAGAGACTGAAATGGTATAGGGTCTCCAGCTTCAGCAAGGGGGTTGGACTAGAAGACCTCCTAGGTCCCTTCCAGCTCTATTTTGATTGATTGAGAAGATCAGAACTGGCTCTGTTTCTCTTAATCATCCGCTAGTCCTTTCTTTCCGGCTTCGCTGGGGTAGGTAGCAGCAGGGTGACCCTGGCCAGGGAGTTGAATTAATGGTCGTTTGTTTTAACAGAGGTTCAGTTTCAGTAGCTCTTAATGAGGCCTTTAATAACAAGGTTCTCTAATTAACAAGACGGCTCTGCCCCTAATCCTCTAATTGTTAACACATTTTCTCCAAGTTGGTGTATTTTCTGGGCAGGACAAAAATGGCCTTTTTCTTGTGATTGCCTCTCCTTTGGGACATACGGGCTCAATCGATCACCCAGAGCAGATGGAAATGTAAACGAAATCAGACGTTTCCACCCCTGGTTGTTTCTCAGGATTTGTGGGGAATGGGTTATAGCAGGGGTGGGCAACGAAGGCCCTTTATGACCTGTGGACTTCAACTCCCAGAATTCCCGAGGCAGCAAAGCTGTCTTAGGAATTCTGGGAATTGAATTCCACAGGTTGTAAAGTTGCCATGGTGGCCACCCCGGGCTACAGACTATCCTTCCTCGGTGTTGATGGTAAAAAGAAGGCAACGATGGCCGCCTCATTCCCCTTTGACCCAGTGGGCTCCTCCATGTCTGAAGCTCGGCAGCTTCCATTTTGTGGATGGTGGCAGCAGCCACTGCAACTGATTGTGCGTGGGTGTTTGTATTGGGGAACTCAACAGAGCTTAGTAGCACAGGGGTGGGGAAGACCACCCCAGTTTAAAAACAGGTGTCACCACTGCTACCTCTGGTGCAGATGGAAGCAATGGGAGACAAACCATGTGTGCAAAGGGTCTCCGTCTCTCGTCTGGGTGTGATCAGTAGAGAACCAAGATCAGGGTGGATAATTTGTACAGGGGATGGCTGGTCATTACAATAAAATAAATGAGTTCCCTCAGGGGAAGAGTGTAATTCAACAGTAGAATTCTCCTCTCTCTTTGTCAGTATTTTGTGTGTACATATTTATGTAATCCCAGAAGGCTGTCCACGGATATCTTGATGGAGATGTGGTCTGGAGCTATGCCATGTTACTTTCGCTCTTTGGGAGAAAAACTACCGTATATTTCACTCAAACTCACACACTGGCAAGAACCGGTAGCTCAACAAAAGTATAAACAATGGGAAATTGTAGGCTGAAATAAGCATTAAACTCAGTTTGTGGCATATCTGAGCAAGAATCAGAATAATAGATTTAGAAGGGGCCTTGGAGGTCTTCTAGTCCAACCCCCTGCTCAACCAGGAGACCTTAGACCATATTAGACAAATGATTGTCCATTTTCTTCTTGAAAGCCTCCAGTGATGGAGAACCCACAACTTCTGAAGGCAAGTCGTTCCACTGATCAATTGTTCTCCCTGTCAGGAAATTTCTCCTTAATTCTAGTTGCTTCTCTCCTTACTTAATTTCCATCCGTTGCTTCTTATCCTGCCTTCAGGTGCTCTGGAAAATAGGTTGACCTCTTCTTTTCTGTGGCAGCCCCTCAAATATTGGAAGACTTGGTATCATGTCTCCCCAGTCCTTCTTTTCATTTAGTTTAATGTCTAGTTTGACATACCCAATTCCTGCAACTGTTCATCGTATGTTTTAGTCTCTCGCCTAGGAGAACATGGGGAAACAATAATGAAGTTGACAAGACAGGAAATAAGTTAATTAGCACACCTGGCCCTAGAATACGGATTGGTGTACTAATTTTAGATAAGCCTCACTCAAAAAGAAAAAAAAGACAGTGAAGAAAGCAGCACTGGCCAAATGTAGAGAAAATGGTGCTAAGAAAACAGCTGGCTTGGCAGATGCACCCAAAGAAACTCAATGGCTGATAAAATAGAGCGAAGAGGTGCCCAGGTCAGGAATGCCAGACAAAATGGAAGGAGCAGAAGAAGGAGGCCCGGATGGCCGAGGAGGAAGTTCTGCCGGAGGCCCCGAAGCCATGGCCGAGAGAGCACACGGTAGCCAGCAGCAACATACCTGAAGGTCAAAGCCAGAAAATCCCATGGAGTGAGAGAACACAAAAGCCCAGCCATAAATCAGGCACCCCAGCTATCAAACAGTGTGAATTCCAAAATAACAGCTCCACAGAACAAAGATTTATGATGGTTGGATTCCAGGAGCCTTGAGTTTTGAGAGCTGTATTTCATAGCTGATGTGCCTCTTGGCCTGTTCCAGTCCAGCTTGTTGCATTTCAAGTAACTGCAGGAAATTGGCCTCTTCCTCTGTTTTCTCATGCTCTACTTCTGGCTGTCAACATGCGCCGGTCTTTGCTCTTAAGCGCTTGGGACCATGGAAGATCCTTTGAGGCCCAGGGCAGGCAGAGTAATCCACCCTGGATGGCCCAGTCCAGGATCATCCCCTCAGAATTGGAAGCTTCCTGCCCATTATCCCCAGCATGGGAAGGTCCCCCTCTTCAATATTCACCTCACACATTTTCCGTCGGAAGAGGAATTCATCATTAGCTCTCCAGCGCTTGCGTTGTGGTGCCTTATGCAGAATTCCCTGCAGGGAAAGGGATGGACAAACCACATGGATGACAACAACCCAAGCTTTGGGCTCTCCAGTTCCTCCAGCTTCTCCCAGCTGAGGAGCTTGTTCAGAACAGAAGAGCATACAAAGAACGGTTGCAGGATTTGGGTTTGGCCAGTCTAGAGAAAAAAAGGACCAGGGGTGGCATGGTAGCAGTCTTCCAGTAATTTGAGGGGCTGCCACAAAGAACAGGGGGTCAACCTATTTTCCAAAGCTCCAGGGGGCAGGACAAGAAATAATGGATGGAAACTCATCAAAGAGAGAAGCAACCTGGAATGAAGGAGAAACTTCTTAACAGTGAGAATGATTAACCAGTGGAACAGAAGTTGCCTCCAGAAGCTGTAGGTGTTCCATCACTGGAGGCTTTTAAGAAGAGACTGGACAGCCTCTTGTCTGAAATGATAGAGGGCAGGGCTGTCGAGCTCCCGGCCCACAGGCCAGATGCGTCACATGCTGGCCACGCCCATGCCCAGTTTAGCGAAGGGGGGAAAAGTCCCGATATGTCAGGTGACACCACCATGACGACATGAGTTTGACACCCCTGATATAGGGTCTTCTGCTTGAGCAGGGGGTTGGACTAGAAGACCTCCAAGGTTCCTTCCAGCCCTATTCTGATTAAGATTAAGATACTACTCTGACTACTCTTTCTTTTTGGAAGTGCCTAAGAAAAATACAGATGTGCAGAGAGCATCAATATCTCCCAGCCCTCCTACAACACATAAAAAGGACTGAGAGTCCATGAAGTCGCTTCCTGTCTTCAGGAAAGTTCAATCAAGGTTTCTACTTTTACTACTAAATGACTGTGAAAGTCAGTGAATGAGGCGCCTGGCTTTATTTGGGGACATCTGCCGAAGTTCCAGGACTCTGCAGGTTTCAAAGCGTTGGCCGTGTGCATCACTTAAAAGTGAAGTTGTGGCTGAAGCCATTATCCACTTAATGAATTTGTGCTGTTTTGTAATAGTCTTGGATGGACACATCCTAAGGATTTCCGGGAAACTTGCGTGAATATTGCATGTCTCCCACTTCAACTGTTTCATGCAAGCTCCAGAGGGCTGATCAAGAACAGAATCCAGAGGTTGTTGTGTTTGCTCTTTGGCCAATTGTCTAGAAATGGCCAGGGGTTCTTCAGCAAGACCAACCTGTTCTTCTGTTCTACAGGAAATTCTTCACTAATCTCTTGTACCTCTTGTGGCTCATCCCAAAGGTGTTTTTTCCAACAGGCAACTGGACTTCCTTGGGTTGTTTTTTTTTAATGTTTCGTTTCTCATCCAAGACGTTTCTTCAGTTTTTGTTCTTTGAATTGAAGAAGCTTCCTGGATAAGAAGAGAAACGCTTTCAAAGGAAAAAACCCCAAGAAAGTCCAGTTGCCTTTTGGAAAAGCACCTTTGAGAGAACCATGGCCCTGGATGGTTGAGAGTCTCCATAGACATCTCTCATGGCTCATAAAAAAAGAAAATTACAATAACCCTAGTAATGAAATTGGCCCCAAACTAACAATAAGAAAAGACACCATTGGAACTAATCAAGGGGAGCATTAAGGAGAAACTTCCTAACAGTGAGGACAATGAATCAGTGGAACAGAAGTTGTGGTGCTTCAACACCTATCTGAAATGGTGTAGGATCTCCTGCTTGAGCAGGAGGCTGGACTAGAAGACCTCCAAGGTCCCTTCCAGCTCTATTCTGATTGAACTCACCTAACCACCTGGCGTGGGTGCTTGAGGGAAGGGCATGTCTTCAATTCCTTCCCAGAGGCTCACGGGGTCAGGGCCAGTCAGACCTTAGCTGGGGAGGGGCTGTTCCCACAGCAGGCACCACAACTGAAAGCTGTTTGGCCAAGTCAGAGTTCTGCAGCTCTGCTTGGGGGCAGAAAGAAGATGGGGAGGAAGCCTTCTCGGGACCTGCCGTTCCTCCTTCTGGCCAGGGAAAGAACGTCTTCTACTAACCATATGCCCCCAGCCAAGGAGATGCTTTGATCTCGATTGGAGGCAAATATACGTGTCCCAGGAAAACGTTGTGGGATCCAATCTATGGGTCAGTCACGGGGACCAGAGGTTCGGTCTTCCGAGCTTCTGGACTGGTGCTGGAGCCCATCCTCAGGGACCTTCTCTCTACAGATTCCGAGGAGAGAGGACTTCCCTGAGGATGGGCTCCAGCACGAGCCCGAAAGTTCCCTGGTCCCGGTGACTGACCCAGATTGGATCCTGCGAGTCCACTTCTGCCTGGACCAGAGCAAGGACCGAGGGGCTTGGAAAGCTCTTTGCTTCAAGAAGGGAAAGCAGCCGAGGCAGTCAAACACACATGTTGGTTGATATACATCAACTGCCGAAGCCAAGAGGGAAAGAAGCCCTGCCCGTACCCTGATCTAAAAAAAAAAAAAAAAAAAAAGCCATAGAAGAAACAGGAAGATCTTCTTGTGCAAACATGTAATCGGGCAATGAAAAATTTCCTTGCCAGGGATGCATCCCTGGAGTTCATTAGAAGATCATTGGAGTCTGATCTGGAGGGTTGGTTCAGGGCCATGGGGGTGCTTTCTTCTTTGGAAACAGAAGATCCGAATCCACCCCAAATCTCACTCCCAGCCACCTTTGCGGTCTTTGCAACAGTGTGAAAATTAGACTTATTCCTCCTTTCTCTGTGCAATATAGATTTAAGGGAGACAGAAAGTTAAAAATGGCCATCAAACTGCTGTGTCTCCTTAGGATTCCACCAAGTTGTGTAATTTTATTAAAGCACCCACATATCCCCACATCTCCATTCCTACATTTGTAGAAAAAAAGAATGCCCCTTCTTTGTTTCTGAAAACAATCCGGCTGCGATACATCACCCACATTAAGACGTATGCAGAGTTTTTGTCTGCCGTGAATTTTCTGCTCCTCGGAGTCACCTGACCTGCAAGAAAAGCCACAATTAAGTGATAAATTATCCGCATCCAGGTTGCTTGAGTAGGAGAGGCTTTGGCCGTTTTGTGTCCCGGGTTTATTTTTCCTGTGCAAGTTGATTCATCTACACAATTCACTTTTCCATCATTTCTCATTCTTGTCATAAAACCACCCTGTGCTGAAGGATTGTTTCATTCCTCCTCCTTGTTCATCCCTGCGAGGATTTCTTAGAAAAAGGATTGCTTGTCAATGAGTTTGAAGTCAAGGCAGAGCAGACCGGAGCCAATTCCTCCATCATTAGCAGAATGGAGCATTCAGATTTTGGGGAGATGTCCAGGTGACCTGCTGCTGCCTTCAAGTTGGACAACTGTCTGGAACGATAGAGGTCTCCTGCTTAAGCAGAGAGTTGGACTAGTTCAGAGGTCTCCAACCTTGGCAACTTGAAGATTTATGGACTTCAACTCCCAGAATTCCTCAGTCAGCAAAGCAAAGCTGGCTGAGGGATTCTGGGAGTTGAAGTCCACAAGTCGAAGTTGCCACGGTTGGAGACCCCTGAACTAGAAGGCCTGTTATTCTGTTCTGTTAAATACTGTACGGTGCCAAGTGAGGCCTCCGGATGAGTGTTGAAGGGCAAGTCGATGGCTGTTGGGTTCTTCATGGAGACATGGGGTGATCGTCTTCATTTCCAGAAGCAAAACGCCTCTGGGCTAGTTCTAAGCAAGAGGGACCTGAGTGGCTGCCATCTCTCCTCTCGGTCCATCTCTTGAAAGGCATGAAACACATCACAAAGGTTGTGGTTGCTGTCCAGGATGAGGGACCTTTGCTGGTGGGTGACAGCACCCTGAAAGATTTCTTCCCCAGCGCTGATTGCAAGGCTTGTCCAAACGTCTCCTGGATTTCAGGGTGCCAGATCAGAATTCTGCAGCCCTTTCCTGGATTATTCAGTCCTCCTGTAGCTTCCTCTCACTGGAATAGAATAAAGGAATTGTGGTTTTATTTTCTCCTTTTGAAATTGCTCCCTTTATTGTCCTCGCTGGCTTTTTGGAGATGAGAAGGTATTATGTCTATTTAGAATAAAGCACTAATTTTACCTGGCAAAGAGAAGAAAGTTTCATTCATCTAAAACATTGTAAGCAGTAAGGATAATTAAAAGGGTTTTTTTTTTGCCCCCAAGGCTTCATTAGCATTGAAAATAGACTTCAAAGGCTTGAATTCCAGAAGAGCAGTTGTGCCTTGTTCCACCCTTGAAAGTCTCAGCTACGTTTTGTGGCCTTTGCAGCAGCAGCAGCAGCAGCACACTGGCCTGTTGTGGCCCAGAACTTCATGCGGGGGATGTGAAGATGGCCTTATCTATAGACGCAGCAGGCCGTGTGTGGTTTTACAGGCCAGCCACTCATTGTCCCATTGTCGAGAGGACCCAAAACTTCTGGAAAGAACTCCTTTTCTCTCTGCTTGCATTTTCCAATCAAGATACTCCTATTTGTTGAAGGATCTTCCCAAATATCACCTCACAAGCTGCAGGTTGAGCCCTTTCCCTGAGTTGCTGTTGCCTTGCTAAGACCTCCTTTTGCCTTCTCCGTCTGATGGAGAGCAATACACAAAGGTGCTCAGGGAACTGGAGGCTTAAACATATGAAGAACGGTTGCAGGAACTGGGTATGTCTAGTTTAATGAAAAGAAGGACTAGGGGAGACCTGATAGCAGGGTTCCTGTATCTCAGGGGCTGCCCCAAAGAAGAGGGAGTCAAACTATTCTCCAAAGCCCCTGAGGGTAGAACAAGAAGCAACGGGTGGAAACTAATCAAGGAGAGAAGCAATTTAGAACTAAGGAGAAACTTCCTGACAGTTAGAACAATTAATAAGTGGAACAACTTGCCTGCAGAAGTTGCAAATGGTCCAACACTGGAAGTTTTTAAGAAGATGTTGGATAACCATTTGTCTGAAGTGGTGTAGAGTTTCCTGCCTGGGCAGAGGGTTGGACTAGAAGACCTCCAAGGTCCCTTCCAACATTCTATTCTTCTGAAAGAAATCCTACACTCTCCTCCTGGGGCCTCCTGCCGAGTCCATCAGGGAGAGAAAAGGACACTTAGGAATTGCTGAACTGGGCCCTTGAGTGTTTACCAAAAAATTCTGGGAAACTGGGAGCGAAGTAAGAAAGGAAGCTGAGGGATTTTGTGCTGCTGCCCTCTATGTAAACAAGAGCAAATAAGAGAACAGCAGAGTAGGAAGGGACCTTGGAGGTCGTCTAGGCCAACAGCAGGAGACCCTAAAGCAGGGGTCTCCAACCTTGGCAACTTTAAACCTGGCGGACTTCAACTCCCAGAATTCCCAGAATCTGCTCGGGGAATTCTGGAAGTTGAAGTCCACCAAGTTTAAAGTTGCCAAGTTGGAGACCCCTGCCCTAAAGTATTTCAGACCAAGGGTTGTCAGATCTCTTCTTAAAAACCTTCAGCAGTGGAGCAACTGCAGCTTCTGGAGGCAAGACGTTACACCGGTTCATTGTTTTCACTATCAGCAGATTTATCCTTAGTCCTCCGTGGCACTCTTTCTACGGTCTCAGCATCTCTTTGATTCACGATTCTACCTTTGGGAGCCACTTCTGGCTTGGAAGCTTCTAGCTGACCTTGGTCCTACACTGGGCTTTGTGTAGCTTGTGTGGCTGCAGATGCCTCCTGTTCTCAAGATTTCAATCCATATTTATTTATTTATTTTATTTATTATTGCGATTTATATGCCGCCTTTCTCCCTGGGAACTCAAGGCGGCTTACAAAATGACAAATAGACCTGAAGACGTGGACGGAGAGCCCCCCCCAAATTGCAACTGCTTTGGCTTTTTTTACTGCAAAAATACCAACATGGCTGCTCCCTTGAAAGACAGGTTTTCTAGATCTTCAGACCTGCCTTTCGAGCTTCTAGTGGAAGCTGTGAAGCCTCCACCTCTCACAGGACACTCCAAGGACATTCTCTGGGTCTGGCCATCTTCTCTTCTCCTTAATAGCTCTAGCTCCAGTTCTGGCTTCAGTAGGTATATGCTCTCCTTGTTTGTTCTCTCTCTCTGTGTCCCTCTGTGTCTCTCTCTCTCCTCCCCCCCCTCTCCATTTCCCTCCTTTACTCTGTTGCTTTTAATCACAGGAAAAATAGGAATTCCCTCCTTCTTCTTTTTTTGTAGGAATGTAATCAGCCTCACCCAGTTTATTATCTCTTTCACACTTTCTTTCTCTATTCTGTCTCTGGATGGTTTTCCTTGGCAGCTGCCTCTCCCTCCTCATAATTTCCCCCAAGGCTTCATAATTAATCACTGAAGATTTATCTGTCGTGAGCAACAGGGAGAGTTCAGCTGATCACGTTCCTCCAGGCAAGACGAGGCACGTGGAGGAGCAGAGCGGCTCCTGACGCCACGTCCAGAGAAGCAGCTCAGGCACTTCAAGCACCGTCTGGTTTCTGGGTAGAGTCCTATGCCCTAAAGACACCTGGAAGTGGGCTCTAAAGGTAGAGGGAAGGTATCTATGGCGATTCTCCGTCATCCGGGTCATGGTTGTCCCAAAGGTGCTTTTTCAAAAGGCGACTGGACTTCCTTGGTTTTTCGAAGACGTTTCGCTTCTCATCCAAGAAGCTTCTTCAGTTCTGTCTGAATGGTGGAGAATGGAAGGATTTGTATTCTTTGCAATCGTCTGGTCATTAGCACTCTGTCCGAAAGTTGTTGAGGCCGCTTGGAGGTCATCCCAGGTTCCACACCCATTTGCACCATTCAGGTGACCCTGAGGGCTCCACGTGGCCTCAAGGACTCTCAGAGAGAGTGCTAATGACCAGAGGACTGCTAGGCATACAAATCCTTCCATCCTGCACCATTCAGTCATAACCGAGGAAGCTTCTTGACGAGAAGCGAAAGGTCTCCGTGGAGAAACAAAGGAAGTCCAGCTGCCTCTTGAAAAAGCACCTTTCAGAGTGAGGAGAGTGAGGAGAGTCTCGGGAGGCTTGGTTCCTCTTAGATGAGAGGTGTCCAACCTGGGCAACGTGAAGCCGTGGAGACTTCGACTCCGTGGGAGTGAGAGGGATCCCCATCCGGCCAGCCTCAGGCTTTGCACTAGGAAAACGGAGGTAAAAACACGTACAGGTAGTCCTCGAATTAGGACCATAACTGAGCCCAAAATTTATGTGGCTAAGCGAGACATTTGTTGTGAGTTTTGCCTCATTTTACAACCTTCCTTGCCACAGTTGTTAAGTGAATCATTGCAGCTGTTAAATGAATGAACGTGGTGGTTAAATGAATCTGGCTTCCCCTTTGACTTTGCTTATCAGAAGGTCACAAAAGGGATCACATGATCCTAGAACCCTGCGACCGTCACAAATACGAGTCAATTGCCAAGCGCCTGAATTCTGATCACGTGACCACGGGGGATGCTGCAGCGGTCGTAAATGTGAAAAACGGCCCTAAGTCATTTCAGTGCCATTGTAACTTCGAATGGCCACTAAACGAACTGTTGTAAGTCGAGGACTACCTGTAATGGATCTCGTTCAGGATCTTGCCAATACCCTGGAAATAAATGCTCTGTTTGGCTTGGTCCAATAAGTTCCACCCGAGGTTTCTTTCAAAAGAAGGCAGGCAGGTGTCAGATTCTGCATCGTCTCCCAGGGCTGGAAAGCAGCACAGGCGAGGCCGGCTTCCAGAAAGGCCGCTTCCCCTCCGGCTGGGCTGATGCTCCTAAGGACACAGCGGTCAGGGAGGGGCTATGGGAAGCTCTGGCGGCTTCCCCCTAAAGTCCAGAGGTGGCAGCGGGAGTGCCTGATGCCCGCTCTGGAAGAGAAGCCCTCCGGGTGGGGAGATTAAGAACCCCCCCCAGTTGGCCCTGAAGGTCTTGGCAGATGGTTTGGGGCTAACCACGAATTCTTAGATTTGCCGACAGTTGGAACTTCTGCTAGTTAGAAGGAGGGGGAGGAGTAAAGGGTGGGTCTCTCTGGATTGGGGGGAGGCCGTCCGAGGGGTGAGTGGGGTTCCCTGGAACGGAGGCTCATCTCCTGGGGTGAGGAATGCTGATTCTCTCTTACTGCTGAGAAGGATCCGGCTGGGAGGGAGAGCCGGGAGAGCTGCGGCGTCTGGGCCTCGGAGGCATAGAAGGGAGCCCTGGGAAAGGCCACAGAAGCCGTGGCCTCTGGGCTGAAGTTCATTGGAAGCAGGGCTGGCCGAGGCACAACTGCTTCACCTTCAGGGTATAGGCAGGGCTCGATCTACGACCACAACCGAGCCCCAAATTTCTGTTGCTAAATGAGACAGTTGTGAAGAGAATCATTGCAGTTGTTAAATTATGTCGAGTGAATGCAGCTTCCCTATCGGCTTTGCTGGTCAGAAGGTTGCAAAAGGGGATCATGTGACCTGGGACACTGCGACCGTCATAAATATGAGTCATTTGGCAAGCACCTGAATTTTGATCATGTGACCGTGGGGATGCTGCAGTGGTCATAAGTGTGAAAAATAGTCCTAAGTCAATGATTTCAGTGCCGTTGTAACTTCAAATGGTCACTACATGGTCAAACGGTCGAGGACTGCTGGTAAGTGAGGGGTTGGCCCCTTGAGGCCCTGGAGAGAGTTTGGGTATCGGGTCTCTCCAGCCTTGGCTGGCGCCTGCAGCGGCCCGGTCTAAGTGTTGGGGCTCTTCTAGATGACCATTTGGAATGATTTGGATTATTTTCAGATCTCTTTGGAGGTAAGGGGGGTCAGTGGGTTTTATATGGCCTGTCATTGCTCTTGTCCCGACTCTTGGGAGAGGACGAGCATATCAAACGTAGAGACCGAAATACAGACAATGTAGAGACAGCCAATATTCAAATGCGATTGGAGACCCGGAGCTGCCCAAACTCGTGTGCCCCAATTTTAAGTTCCCCTTTGACCACCCGATTCTCTGAGTGCCGTTAATGGAGGCGCTGAGACAGGAGCTGCGTTTCAAGAGAGCTTCCAAAAGGAGTTTGGCTTCTGTAGCTTTTCAGTGGGTCGACAGGAATATTTGGATCCTTCTGGAGGCTTTGCATTGTTTCCTGTCTATTCTGAGAGGCTTATTGTGATGAGCTGTTTCCATTGGGGAACATGCATGAAATGGAGATAATGGGGGATGGATGGCTTGTGGGGAAGCTGCTTGAGGAAGGGGGCTGCTGGGGGACCACACCAGGTGTGCGGGCTCTTCTCCCCGGTTCCTCCTGCTCCCAGACTCACCTGGAGCCTCTCTCTTTGCTTTCCAGGGCAAGGTGGCACAGACCGCCTGCATGTCTGCCTGCAAACACCTGTCCACCTCGCTGATGCAGCAGCTCCTGGAAGCCGAAGTCCGACAGCTGTCCCTGGGTGCCTTGCAGCTCTTCAGCCTGGACGTGGCAGAGTGCGAACGTAAGGATGCCCCTCGCTCGGGCTCCGGAGCCGGTCCTGGGAGGGAGCAGAAGGCGGTGGGCCCTAAGAAATATAAGAGAAGAACAGTGTTGGAAGGGACCTTGGAGGTCTTCTAGTCCAACCCCTTATCAAGCAGGAGACCTTCTACCATTTCAGACAAGTGGTTGTCCAATCTCTTCTTAAAACCTCCAGTGATGGAGCCCCCACATCTTCTGGAGGAAAGCGATTCCACTCATTAATTGTTCTAACTGTCAGGAAGTTTCTCCTTAATTCCAGGTTGCATCTCATCTTGATGAGATTCCACCCATCGATTCATATCCTGCCCTCAGGTGCTTTGGACAATAGCTTGATCCCCTCTTCTTTGTGGCAGCCCCTGAGATAATGGAAGACTGCTATCATGTCAGCCTTAGTCCTTCTGTTCCTTAAACTAGACATACCCAGTTCCCGCAACCGTTCTTCATACGTTTTAGCCTCCAGTCCCCTTATTGGCTTTTTTGCTCTTCTCTCCACTCTTTCTAGAGTCTCAACATATTTTTTACATTATTTTATATTGTTATACCTGCATTCCCTGGGGACGAGCTTTGGTTCTGCTCTCCTCTTGAACCAATCAGGTTCACCACATCCTTCTTCGCACCCTAGCTGGACCCTGCCTGGCCCTGCCAAACACCCACAGGATCCCAGTTGGAGGAGATGCTTCCTCGTGGTGTAATCTCTTATCCTGGCCCTGCAGATGACCTCACCTGACCATCCACCTCTTTCCTTGGGGGTGCAGGACCAGGGAGGAGAGGATCCCTATTCTGTGTTTATAGCTTATGGTGAAAAAAGATGGCACCGCTGATGTTCCTAGAAAGGCACCACTGCGGCCACTATTTTGACTTTTCTGGCTCCCTGCCTCTCCTCAGCATGTGGCTCTGTCACAATGAGTGTCAGGCAAGGAACCAGGAGAGAGTTCAAAGCCCTCTGAATTTATTCCATGCTACCTGTTTACATGAATCTGATCTACTGACGGTCAAGGTCAATTGGCGGCAGAGAAGGCTCACTGGACTTCTGAGGGGGATGGACTGAGGTCACTTATTGGGGGCGTAGAGACTCCAGACTGACAATGTGTTTGACGCCGCCTTCGGGCTCAGCCTGGTCACCTGGTACAATAAGTCCCTTCTTCCAAAAGAGGACAGGGAGGTCATCTCAGATGCAGTCTGCAAAACAGACCCTCTGATTGTGGTTAAAAGAGCTTGATTTCCATGCAAAGCAGGGGACCCCAGAGGCCTTGGACAGAATGGGCTTGCTAGAACCTTAGAGCAGGGGGCTCCAAACTTGGCCCCTTTAAGACTGGTGGACTTCAACTCCCAGAATTCCCCAGCCAGCGCACTGGGACCGCTGCTTGAGAAGATGCCATGGCTGAAATTTATCCTCCAGCTGATCTTTGTGCAATGGGGGCAACCAAGCCCCCCCTCCCCAATTGCCACTTGGGCAGGTTAATGGCAGACGGATGTGCATCCACTGGCTCTCCTGTCGATCCACATCCGATTCCCCCCAACTCATCAAAGCCTTTCCTGGCTCCCCTTGAAGGAGGTTAAGCCCAGGGAGTTTTGCTGACAGCGTGGCTGATCAGGAGGAGGAGAGAGCGGAGAAGCTGAAAGGCCAAGAGGAGGCCGGGGATGTGGCTGTTTCGGGGGTTTCGGGGCTGGGCAGGTTGGATCCTGATGGTGGATAATTTCCTTCTTGTTTCTCTGTTAAGGGCGAGAGGGGGAAGATGCGATCGGGGGAGAACTAGAGGCAGTCCTCAACTTACGACCATTCATTTAGTGACCGAAGTTGCTACGGCACTGGAAAAAAAGGGAGCTATGACTTCACCCAAGAAGCTTCTTCGGTTCTGAGGAACCGAACCGAACTGAAGAACTAAAGAAGCTTCTTGGATGAGAAGCGAAACCTCTTCAAATGAGAGAAACAAAGAAAAGCCCAGCTGCCTTTTGAAAAAGCACCGCTGGGACTCCCAGATTAGCTCATTGAGTTACCCTGGGTAGGAGAAGGAAAATATTGGAGAAATACAGTAAATAAAGATCTCCCTTGCACAATGCCCCACGTGATCTGCCTTCCCTCAGCCAAAGCCAGAGGAGGAGGAAAATGAAGCCAAATAAGCACAGAGGTTCTCTGGAAGGCAGAGAAAAAAAGAAAGACAGACTTCGGAGTGGTTCCACCTTTTTCCTGCCTAAAATTTGGAAGATGTGAGGTTTTGTCCCTCGCTCTCTTCCATCCCATAATGCCGGTTCAGTTCTATAGGTTCATCTCTAGGGCAGATAAATGGATTGCCCAAGGAGCAAAGTCTCCATTTTTTGTAGAGGCCACTTAGGAGCTGTCTTGTTCCAGGCTTCTTCCGTGCTCACTTTTGGACTCCTCCAAGCACAGTTGGCTCTGATCAGGGCTGGCTTCCTTCAGCTTCCTTGGAGAAGCCTCATGGCTTCTCCTGTCTCTCAGGAGAGCTGAACCCCCCCTCAATCTCTCGGCTTTTGAATGCCCTCACCTTCTCTTGCTGGGGTCCTTAAGGGGAAACAGCTGGTCGGACCCACTGTCTGTGGGGCAAGGGCAGCAGGGACAGCGAAGTGGTTGCTGGCCCAACCTCTTTGCAGGTCCTGGTGGCAGAAGGAGCTTCCTTTTGTTCCTCCACCTTGCTCAAGGAGAACTCTTGAAAATAGGTCTTGGGCCTGTTGAAGATCTCATGAGTTAAATTATAATGCCGCCAGAAGGATTGGGCTGAAATTGTAGGCCTTCTGGAGGTAGGGTTTGAAAGTCAAGTGGGAGATTACAAGTTTGTACAAAAAGAAAAGAATAGTACTGAAAGCTGTCATTTTGGTGACAATTTTGGTGAAAAATGGGTTTGAAGATCACGGACACAGTCGAGGCAGGAAACATCGGGAAACAGAAATCTTGGACTCCCATGAAAAGGCCAGATGGTTCTGCAGAGATGCTGAGGAAAATGATGAAGGAGCCATTGTCTACAAGCTGCTCCAAGAAGATCTCAGATGTTCCTCTAAGGACCATCAACCAAACCTAGGCTGCAGTGTTTCAGAGATGGGAAATCCATGATGCAACCTTCTCCTCCAGCTTTAGCTCCAGGAGGGATCACTGATTCTGCCCAAACTGGGAAGAATGTTCTGGATTAGTCCATAGACCATGTCAAAGCAGAAGAAACACAGCAAACTGTATTTCCACATCCATAAAAGATTATATATGCTAGTCAACATTTTCTCCTTCTTCTCCATCCCTTCCTCTTTTATCACTTCAGGAGTCAGGGGAACAAAATTGGAAGTACAAAGTGATAAAAATGGTGATGTCAGAACCCCTGCAAAAGTGAATTGAAGTGGAATTCAGTGCTTGATCTCTTGAACAGAAGCCTTGTTGACAATGGAGCCTTTTCATAATTGCTCGTGTGCTTTCCGGAATTTCACCTTTTTTTAACGAGGTGTCTCCATCAAGCTCTTTCATAATGGAAAAACTGGCATTTGGGGAGAGACCAGGGCCGATGCTATTACTCTTCAAATATTACTCCTTTGATTTTGCAGAGGCGCCAAAGCTGGAGATGAGCCATGGCAGCTGTTGGCAAGAGACCGTATGCTGGGGATGGTTCACAGGGGTGGTGAAGTGGATTGCTTAAACGGCCATAAGTAGCGATGTTGTAACTTTGGACGGTCACTAAACAAATGGTTGTAAGCCAAGACTACCTGTGTGAGATAGAGCTTTGGTGGCAATGCTGCCGCTCTCCTCCTGCGTGGGTCTTTGCACCTCCCCCTTTGCCTGCTGCCTGCTGGTCCAAGGACCCTGATGGACATCCTGATCCTCAGGAAGCCCAGAGGCCTCTTGGCGTGAGCACCTGGGCTCTCGGGGGCTGTTAGACCAGGGGATGGCAGGGCTGGTGAGACCCTGAACCAGTAACCCAACTGCATAAGTTGAACAGGATGTGAGGCTTTGAAACTCTCAGTCTTTGATGTCCTGCGGGAAATCCGGCAGGGTGGAGGATGGGTTCCAGGTTGGGATTTTAGGATGGCCACTGTGCTCACAAGCAAAAGGCCAGGGACCCCCAGAGCAAAGGCTCTTCACCCTGCAGCTCCTTACCTGTGTCTTGACAAATGAAAGATGCCAGAGACAATATTACACTTGTGTTCTGGGCCCTACCTTGGGTACCACTCAGTTCACGGGTGCAATTCAACATGCTCGTTTTAACCCCTATGGCCTGATACCTGAGGATGGGCAGATGACCTTCTCCAGGTAGAATCCAGGCACCCAGGCTCCCCACTGGAAGGAGACGAGGGTGGCAGAGTCAGGCATCAGTCTGTCCTGGCCTCTGGAGCAGCTGCCTCTGAGGAAGGGCTGATGCCACCCAAAGGCTCTTTGGACCCTAGTGAGAATGGGGCCGTGTCCAAAGGGATTTGCGGGGTGCTGAGTGGCTCCAGCTGTTCCTTGTTTGATGAATGTTTGGTATTTTTGGAGTTTTAATATTGTTTATTATTGTTTTTACTGATGTAAACTGCCAGGAGTCCATGGAGATTGCATCAGTATATAAATAAATTAATTGCATAAATCTGGATGGACCTGCTTAAGATAAATTGTATGGTTTTTCTGGGAGGAGACGGAGATGGGATCATATTTTTATTTATTCTGTTCCATTTGGTGCGTTGTGAGGCTGGGAGGCTCATAATACACTAAACGGAAAAGAAATAATAAGAACAGGCATATGACAGAGGAGGAGGAGGAGGAGGAAGGGAAGGAGAGGAAAAAGGAGGAAAAGGAGGATAGCCAATGGAACTGGGAAGGGGAGCTTGTTTCTGGGACTGATCATCATTCCGAACTGTAGCCTACAAGATCACTAGATTTGCTAGACTTTGTGGCTTAGCTAGAACCGTTCCAGTTATGAGGCTAAATACTGAGAGATTCTTGTTCTGAACAATGCTCCACGTTTAAATTTTGGACCTACGTCTATGGAGATTCTCCATCATGCAAGTCATGGTAGTCCCAAAAGTGCTTTTTCCAGAAGGCAACTGGACTTTCTTGTTTTCTTCCTTGAAAACATTTCACTTCTCATCCAAGAAGCTTCTTCACTGCAGAAGAACAGAAGAAGCTTCTTGATTGAGAAGCGAAATGTTGTCAAGGAACAAAACAAGAAAGTCCAGTTGTGTTTTGAAAAAGCACCTTTGGGCAATATCTTCATTATTCAGTCATTAGAATGTAAAGGATGAGCTGAAGACGGATGGATGGTAATATTATTTTGCCTGCTACAGTCAAGAAACTTTCCTCCGGTTATAATCCCAAGAGGACAGCTGCAGTTCCAGAAGAATAAACTCCCAATTCAGCTGCAGAGAAAGTCATAAAACCACCACCCAAAGAGGGTCCAGGGGAAGTTCTAGCCAAGAGATGATTTAGGGCCAGGCACTCAGCACATCTGGCTGTCGAAGAAAGAAGAATGGCTCATGACGGACCCTCTAAAGATTTTTAAAGGTTCTTAAGATTTTTAAAAAGAGATCCAGTTTAGAATTAAGGAGGGATTTTCTGACAGTGAGAATGAGCCAGGTTAAGATTCGATATTGGGATAAAACTCAAATATTAGAAATCCAAATCTTTGGTCAAGACAGAAGTGCCTCTTCCGTGCCAAGGTGCTGAGATGACAAACGGTATTTGACGTAGGTACAGAATTGTAAACGGGCAAACTGACCCTAACCAGATACATTCTGTTGTTTAATGTTTATTGCATCCAATTGAGTAAGACCCTTTTCAGTTTCGTTGGTAATGATTTCAACCACTGCTTGCAGACGAATTAAACGGTTCAGAATGTATATAGGGGTCCAATAGCCATACATGCCATCTTCCGCCCATGTAGCTGGTCCATAAACCTCAATAATTCACTCTGCAGGCCATTCTCCACTTCCCCAACTACGTTGGTTACCTCCAACCCTAACTTTTCCTATTGCAGATGTATCTACATGTCTTCTTTGTCTTAAGTTTCCCACCTCATCATATACCGAGACACTTAAAACCTGTCGAGTTTTAAGGGGAAGCAAAAAGAATCCTGGTCCAATTATTCCCAGGACACAAGCTCCACACCAAGATTTCGGTAGAACCCCATATGCCATTTTACCACATATCCAGTATAGCCCATCAGGAGCCAGCCATTCAAGGGCCTGATTATCAGGACCCTTTAAAAAAAGATCACCCGTTTACCTTAAACAGGGCCCTTTTATCAGTTCCCTCTGTGGCATTACCTCCTGACCACCATACCTTACTTTCCCATTTTCCTGTACATATGAGGTCTCCTACCTGATGACAGCCTGCCACAATTCTTCCCTGAAAACACACATTCCCTACCAGACTAGTAGTCAATGTCCAGTCCCCATCCTTACCCTTAGTGTGAAATGCATCACTCTCTGTAATAATTTTGCCTTTAAACTGTATAAATACATGGCCAGAAGAAGCCATCGGCGTTCAGACCCTTAGCTGTCTTTGGACTGTTTGAACCTTGCGCAATAAACTCTTTCCTGCATTGAAGAGCTTGCTCTAGTCCGTTATTTTGTCTACAGCAAGAACAATTGACCAGTGGAACAATTTGCCTTCAGAAGTTGTGGGGGCTCCATCACAACTGTTTGCATGAACGAGATCTTTAGCAGGGTTGGAGTAGAAGACCTCCAAGGGCACCTCCAACTCTGTTTTTCGGTATTTTGGTTGATACATGGTAGATTTTCTCCATGGGCATTAAAGCCCAAAGAAAAATCCTGCCTGTGGCCAATAGACATTTCCTGGGTGGCCACAGCAGTTGGGGGATGATTGCTGAGTCCATCCTGGGGTTGCTTCCAGCACCCTTCTTCCGTCCGCGCGGGGGGGGGGGGGGCTCAAGCAAGTTCTTCCTTTCCTTAGGTGGGGCCAAAGCTCAGACCCAGAGTGGCTGATAACCTTTGAAAAGTCTTCAGAGCAGGATAGAGTGGTCTTTCTCTGGTTGAGGTGGGCCTTGCCTTGCCCTTCGTTGCTGGGGGCTTAGAAACTCTGGCCATTCAGCCGGTCCCCTAGCTAGAAGCACAGAGCCCCTCCACCCCAGGGACTGCTAATGGGGGGAGGGGGGAGGGGGGCCTTGGGGGATGAACCCAGAAAGACTGGAATCCCTGGGAGATATTTCCTGTTCAATTGATTGCCTCAAGCGGTTGCCATCTAACTCTGGTTTGCTGCCTTGTCCCAAAGGTGCTTTTTCCAAAAGGCTTTCTTGGTTTTTTTCCTCTTCTCACCTAAGAAGCTTCTTCAGTTCTGAGAGCTGAGCCTCTCCATAGACCACATGCCAGGCTTTTCCAGGGGTGCCGCAGCATTTCCCCCATGCTGTGTGCACACTTTTTTGGGGGTGCCTTTGAATCAGTGTTGACTCCTGGAGGCTGCTTGGACCGGCCCCAGCTCTTTTGGGAGGGGGTTTGCGTTTGCCCCTGCTGTCTTCTACCTAGGGCTGAGAGAAGGTGCCTGGGCCCAGGTAACCCAGCTGCCTTCGTGCCTAAGGTGGGACTGAAGCTCTGGGCCTCCAGCATCCCTTGAAGCTCCTTTAGGAGGAAGAGAGTCGCACAGCCAAATGAGGAATATTAATCCTTCATTAAAGGTTGACTGGAGTTTCAATGTCCATAATAGAAAGTTCACAGTGAGTGGCTAAACAATTCAAGGTGGGCTTCTCAAACCTCTCTCCCACCGTGAAGGGCCCATCATTGTGAGACTTTGAGGGGGCTGCAAGAAGAGGAATTCTTCAGCTGCTGTTGCATGTCCTGTTGGCCTTTCTTACAAAGTTGCTTTGCCTGGTTGGCTTTTAGGATGCACAGGGTCTTTCAAGGCAAGGCAACTCTTGGCCCGACTTTGTGCATTTCTTCAGCCTCTTGACTTGATGATGCTGGAGAATCAGGCGGCCAGAAACTTGTTTGGCCATTAAAACGAGAGCCTTCCCTATGGCCTGTTGGCCAACTGGGGAGCAGCTCTGGACGAAAGAGCTTCTGGATGAAGTGAGATGGACGAAGATTATGGCGTTTTCCTTCAGCAGGCCAGTTCTGGAAGACCTTGGCTTCCATCTTCCGCTTCTCTGTGTTGCTGGGTTTCAACCAGCTTTTCCCAACGTCTTTGGTAGATTCTGGTTAGACCACAACTCGTGTAGTTCCTAGTCAGCATAGGATGGACGGGGAAGGCTGATTTGCGCAACTATAGCCCAGCTCTCTGGTTTAGACAGAGATCCTCAAGGGGCCGGCCCCTCTCTCTCCCTGGAGACCATCTCTCCTCCGTGCTAATTCTTCTCAACCGCTGCTAAACTGGCCGCCTTCAAAATAATTGATATTCTCCACAAGGAGGGAAGCCCTTTGCCTTTTCCATTCTTTGTCCAGGGATATCATATCTGCTAGAGACGTTCTTCTGCGGCAGCATAATTAATGGAGCAGCTTGGTTTATTTATTTTTGACAAATGGGCCTGGATCATGGTGACAGGCATGAAATTAGAAAATTCTGTGAGTGCCTCCAAATATAAACAGCTTTCGGAACTGAAAAGGATTTCACAGCTAAAGATTTTATTGTGTCGAGAGGAAAAGTTTTTCCATCGGAGACCCCCTCCCCATTTTCCTCCCATCTCCCAAATGCTTTTCTTCTTTGCAAATTGTTTGTCCGTTCACAAAACAAATACTCCGAAGCCCAGTGAGGCTCATGGGAATAAATTTCAGGTCAAATTAGTACAGTTTCCTTGCTGTCAGGATGGGGGAATTAATGGCGTTTTGATGACACAAAATTTGAAGGGTGAACAAAAAGCAGGCAGGGCGGGGGACCTGACTCCTTAGAAGTGGGGCGCTCCTCCCCCCCAGCCGCCGTTGTCTCCGCTGTCATCCGTCTGCCAATCTCCCTGTCCATGGTGAGTTAAAAGTGCTTTTCATCCCTTCTTCTTTCCCACAGAGTTTGCCAGATCCGGGCCGGTGCCTGGGTTCCAAGGGGACACGCTGCTTCTGGCCTTCATCGACTTGAGACAAGTAGGTCTTTGTGCTGCTCCATTTTGTGCTTCTTTTAAGATGTGTGACTAAAGACCGTCAGGTCTTCGGGAGGAAGGGAGGAGGAGGAGGAGGAGGAGGTGGGGCAGGGTTGGAGCGCCAGGCCAGGGACCCCTCTTCTTATCCACCAGGACCCCCTCAAGAGCCTTCAGGTTGGTGGCCACCGTTTCTCAGCGCTCAGTTGGCTCTCTTGTGCCAGGGACAGAAAGGACTCGGCAGAGGTGGGTGGCCTGCTGTGTGCCAGGGCCGGTGATCCCGGATGGGATGCGCTGAGTTGTGGTGGGATCCACCACGGTGGCGGAAGAAGCCCGTTGGCTTCCTCCCTTTGACTTCTGTCTAACCAGGTTGTTTGGGGAAAGACTTTGTCTCCTGTTGCGTGTGTGAGAAAGGTGTGAGAAGACTGGCGTTCCTTGCATGCCCCCCCCATCCCCATCAAGGGTCTCTTCATGGAGGAACCCTCCACCCGTGGACAGGAGGGACACCTTGGCCGTCAGGGTGGGGAATGGGCAGCCTCCGGGCTTGGCAGGCTCCCATGGGAGCAGCGGAGCCCTTTGTGGGGAAGGCAGCCTGTGCCAGTCTGCGTGTGGGGCGTCCCAGGCAGAGGGTCTGGCTTAGGTCACCTCTTGGCAGCGCAGATGGATCGGGCAGGAGAGAAAGCCTGAATGAAGCCGAGATGCAATGACTGATGCCCTTTCTCATTTAAACCATCTTTGTTAATGAAAGACACCCTGCTTTGTCCCGGCTGCCACGATGATGCAGTGCCACCGCTTTCTAAGGCCGACATGGGCGTGCATGCTGAATGTGCCCCATTGGCTGTGGGGAGGGGGCCCCCAAGCCTTCCTCAACCCTCCGGGGTGGGTTGGCTCCCTTCTCTTCCTTTTCCTTCATCTCCCGCCTTCCCCTTCTGGGCCAAGGCAGTTGGGGGTGGGGGGCTTTCGAAACCAGAGGGGCACCTTCCCTGAACCTTTGCTGCCCTGGAGGGAAGGGTGGCGCATCCTGGAAAAGACAGGTTGGCAGCCCTGCTGTTTTCACGCAATGAAGAAGCCTTCCTCTGAATTTGGACGGAAGCTCCAGATGACAGGACTAAGACCAAAAAATGGGAGTCTCTGGGACCCCTGAGACGAGACCCTACCTCAGTGCCTGAAACTATCCCCGACAGATGCTTTGAAACAGCTCCAAGGGTTCCTGGCATTCTTTGTCGGGCCCTTGTAAGTCACATGATCATGGCCATCATCTTTGTTGTCGTCTCCATTTTACATGTACTCCATTCCCTCCAACTCTTTTCTTCAGATTTTGTCCCAGTCTGGTTTCAGGGTTCCAGAACCTGCTTTGTTCTTAACCTCTCTCAATCTATGATGCCCAGAATTGGGTTCAGTTTTTCATGCAGTTTGACAAACCCAACATCAACACAGAATCAGGGGGCCCAATTAGTTCCCATGACTTGGCAGCTCTTCTTCAGTTGATGCAGGCCAAGGGCTTGGTTGATGTCTACTGTTCCAGGGTCTTTCCTGCAAGGGTTGTTGTCAGTTACTCCTCTCCATTTTTTAAATTATTTTTATTAGTCATATTTCTATGCTGCCCACTCTCTGAGGACTCTGGGCAGCTTACACCAAAGACAGTATACTAAATAGCATATTGCCCCCTAACAATCTGGGTCCTCATTTTACCCACCTCGGAAGGATGGAAGGCTGAGTCAACCTTGAGCCGTTGAGATTTGATCTGCTGATCTGCTGAACTAGCAGTCAGCTGAAGTAGCTGCAGTACTGCACCCTAACCACTGCGCAACCTCGGCTCTTATCATTTAATTGGCCATCTGCATTGCATTTGTCTCTGTGAAGTTTCCCTCTAATCTTTCCAGTCCACTTCTGTAACCTACGAAGGTAAGAAGCTGTAGAGCAACCCTCCTCAGCTGAAAATGGGTAGAATTCCAAAATACATGCTGAAAATCTGCTAAAAAGAGTAGTAGATTTTATATTTGGCTACCTGATTGTTGATTGTTGATTGTTGAGTTGAGTTGGTAAAAACATTGGGAAATTCATGCTTCTGAGGGAATCAAAAGAATTATTCCGTACAAGTAATTGACTTGGTCTATTGCAGGGGTGCCCAACCTTGGCCACTTGAAGACTTGTGGACTTCAACTCCCAGAATTTCTATAGGTGGATGGGGAATTCTGGGAGCTGAAGCCCACAAGTCTTCAAGTGGCCAACGTTGAACCCTTCTGGTCTACTGGCTAAGGTAGCAGGCTGAAACGCTGGAGACAGTGAATCCAATTCCCACCTCAGGCATGAAAGCCAGCTGGGTGACTTTGGGCCAATCACTCTTGATCAGCCCATTTCGCCTCACAGAGTGGTTGTTGTGGGGAAAATAGGAGGAGGAAGGTGTGTTGGATATATTTGCCACCTTCAGTTATTTGTAAAATAGAAAAGGCAGGATACCAATAAATAAATGTAACACGGTGCCAGTCAGTAGAGTCCTTAAATTGGGTTGGGCCTATTTAGGCCATCCTGGTCAGCACAGGATTTTAAATCAAAGCATCCCTGATAGATGCTTGAATCTCGAAATTTAAGCGGACAATGCAGAACAGGTGAAATGACTTCCATACTGCCTTTCAGGTAACTGAGGCATGCTATTATTGTCCCCCGGGGTCTCCTCCTTTCCCAGGGCTACCCACAGGTCTCGGTTCTCCAGAATACCAGGCTACTGACACAGCCAAAGGTGTGTGTCAAAGATGTTGAGGTGTGATTCCTCCCCATTGCAAGGCAAAGATCAGATCTTTGGCAAAAATACCTGAAATTGCAGAAAGCTTCCTCAAGAACCCCTCAAGAGTTTGCCTCCCTTAGCCACCAGTGGAAGACCTCTACAATGACCGATTGGTTGATTAATTGATTTTTTATGCCACCCATCTCCCTGGAAAGTGCCTCTGAGCAGCACACAAGTTATAAAACAAGTGGAAAAATAGTTAAAAGATTAAATTATATCATTCCTTTAAGAGCTAAGAGAAACAACGGGAAACATGTGAATTGGTAATTTCATTTTCTGTCTCTTTTTCATCTGTCTCTTCGGGTTTTTTTTTTTTTTTTTAGCATGTCCCCCTTCTTGCTGTGAAATGGGGCTGTGTTGGACCTGGGTAGCAATTTCCCATTTGCACGTAGGCTAAAAATCAGAGTGCAGGGATCAGAGTTTCTGATGATTTCCACCAGGGTGACTTCTGCTGCCAGAAGGCGGTTCAATCTTCCCTCCTCTCTGCTGGGCCCAAGTCCACCGGTGCCAAGGGAGGCTTCGTTTAGGACGCCTGGTTCCTTGGTCTCGGCCTGAGCCGGGCTGCCCTCCCTGGTTGGGAAGGTGGCTGAAGTCCCCTTTATGATGGAAAGCTCTCCTCCGCGGCCTTCCTTCGTTGCTTTCATCAGCTCAGGATCGCCCTCAGCTTTGGGATGGCCTCCTTAGAGCAGGGTTTCACCTGTGGCCTGACGTCGCAACCCAGGATGGAGAAACCTGGTCTTCCACTGTCCAAGGGCAGCTGGCTTTACAAGCACTGTGGGCCGCCTTTGTTGATGAGAGGTTGGGAATGGGGGGTGTTTTTATGCTGATTATGTGGTATGCAAAAAGGAATTGATGATAGATGGATGGATGGATGGATGGATGGATGGATGAATATTTGCCCTCCTTCCCTAATTTGACACTTCCCTCATCCTGTAATAGAGATGAATGGGAGGTTCCCCTTGGCCTAGAAGGCAGCCCGTCTCCCTGGCGGCTCCAATTTATTTCCTGGCTTGAGTGCTGGAATCCTCTTCCCCTCTTCCTAACCAGCCTCTCAGACAAGAAGAGCCTGTGCAATTCCTGCAGAAAATCCAGGCAGCCGAGCTCCCTTGGCCCCGCCAAACGCTCACTGGCTGGCAGGTGGATTTATCATCTTAGCCGTGACTTTTCCCGGCTTCCGTGGAATTAAGCTGGCCTTCATTCCGCTTTTGAAGAGGCAGCCGTTTTGTTGCCATCAATTAACTGTCAAGTCGGTTAACTTGATTCCTGGAAAGCTTTTCCCCTTTGGAAAAAGCACAGCTGGGCCGAGGAACAGGATGACTGGGGAGTGGGGGGTGGGGGGTGGGGGTGGTACCCAGAATGTGCAGTGAAAATCACAGAGGTGGAACTACTCAAACTTTGTCACAGAAAGATAGAAACCCCACTGCAGAAAAAGCTCCATCAAGTCTGCCCTTTGAGTTTCTTTCTTGTTTTCATTTTAAATAATTATTTTTAATTATACTTTTTATATATAGTATATTTTTATTTTTGTTGGATAATGGGCATGTATTTATGAAGTCCACCAGTCTTAAAGTTGCCAAGGCTGGAGCAGTGCTACATCCAAAGCAAGAGGTGGGCCTCCCTGGACCCTGAAAGCAGCCTCTGCCTTGAAGACCTTGGAGCTCACATGCAGCTCTGCCCATTTAGCTGCCTGGGGCCAAACCCCGGGCGACGCATGGAATGGAATGGCCGAGCAGAAGGTTGCTGCATTGGTGTACCAGTACTGGGCGACTTCTGTGTGGGGCAAGGTCTCACACCAAGGTCCAAGATTGTCTTCCTGCTCCTTCTCTGAACTTGGGATCAAAGTCCTCCCTCATGTTCCGTTGGAGGAGGGTTATGATCTTGGCTGATTGGAATCAGAATAAGGGACCTTGGTGGTCTTCTAGTCCAAGTCACTGCTCAAGCAGGAGAAGCCATACCGTCTCAGACCAACGGCGGTCCAGTCTCTCCTTGAAACCTCCAGTGACGGGAGAACCCACAAGTTCTGGAGGCAAGCAGTTCCAGTGGTTAATCATTCTTATTGTCAGGAAATTCCTCCTTAAATTCAGGATGCTTCTCTCCCTGATTGGTTTCCATCCGTTGCTTCTTCTCCTGCCTTCAGGGGCTTTGGAGAAGAGGTCGACCCCCCTCTTCTGTGTGGCAGCCCCTGAAATATTGGAAGATGGCCATCCTGTCTCCCCTGGTCTTCCTTCTCTTCCTCTCCCATTCCAGATGGCTCTTGGAAGGATGAGGCAGGACCTTCCTACTCTGGATCACCGGGAGCCTTTTCTGGAACTCTCCTGGGCAGGACAGTTTGGATGGTTGCCTTTAGAGCTGTTCTGGCAATTTAGAGTTTTCTATTCTTGGGTCTGTCTCCATTTGAGGCGGTGCCGTCGCGGAGGTGCCGGTGATTGATTCTGGCAACCTCTGTCAGGACCGTCGGCCAAGGGGCCTTCTGTGATCAGCGTTACCTTTGTCTCTGGCAACTGATGCGCCCGAAGGAATGAGACGCCCTTGCCAGGGGACCCTTGCTGCCAGCTAAGTAGTTTTGCTAGTTTGGTGCCCTCCAAATGTCTGGGGGCATCTTTAGGAGAGGAGAGAAATGGGCCAAGTTGTGTGTGTGTGTGTGTGTGTGTGGAGGCAGTTGTGGGCAGGAGAGGAAGGCTCAGCTTCATTCTGAAATGCATTGGAAGGAGTCGTGGCTGTAGAGGCATTTTAGTGGCACTAGAACCGGCCAAGGTGATGATGGATTAGACCTCATTCCCATCTTCTAGAGAAGCCAGTCCCGTCCTCGCCCTCTCAAGAAGCGAGTCTGTTTTCAAGTTTCAGAGCTGCAGCTTGACACCATTTTGAACTTTTATTTGTGGGGACACGGCTCAGCGGACGGGGACGGAATGTGCTTTTCCGCCAGATGTTTTGCCCAGTGGCTCTTTCTCCCACCTACCCCAGTCTTCCCCTAGCAGGGGTGCTGTGGGAACGAGAATGGGGGGGGGGGAGAAACCCAGGACTCCCTCTCCCTCCCGTCTGCCCAACTTGGCCTCACAGCTGGAGGGACTCCAGTCCTTGGCCTGAAAAATTACCCCCCCCCCCAATTCCAGAGGCACGTTTTGAATTAAAGTTGCCGGACTGGTTGTTTTCCAGAATTGCCTGCAGGGCGCAATCAGGCCTGCTGCCCAGGGGAATGTTGGACCCTTCCCAGGGGCTCCGGAGCCCCCATGGAGGAGACCAGGGTCTCCCTGCTGACCCCAGAAGCTCAGAGTGGGGGCCGTCGCTTGGGCTGGATGCTGGCTTTGCAGTCGGCGGGTGGGTGGGGGAACGCCTGCATGGCAAGTTTACAGTCCTGGCAGTAGAAAATATATCCAGGTAGTCCTCGACTTACAACAGTTCGTTTAGTGACTGAAGTTACAACAGCACTGAAAAAGGGACTTAGGACCATTTTTCATGCTTAATGACCACAGCAGCGTCCCCAGGGTCATGTGATCAAAATTTGGCCGCTTGGCAGCTGGCATGGATTTACGACTGTTGCAGGGTCCCCGGGTTACGTTTTGCGACCTTCTGAGAAGCCAAGTCCATGGGGAAGTTAGGTTCACTTAACAACCATGTTGCTAACTGAACAATTGCAGCAAGTGATTCACTTAACAACTGTGGCAAGAAAGGTCGTAAACTGGGACAAAACTCACTTAACTGTTGTCCTGCTTAGCAATGGAAATTTCGGGCTCAATTGTGGTCATAAGTCAAGGACTAGCTCAGTGGCGGGTTTCAAATTTTTTTACTACCAGTTATGTGGGTGTGGCTCGGTGGGCATGGCAGGGGAAGGATACTGCACAATCCCCATTTCCTCCCAATCAGCTGGGACTCGGGAGGCAGAGAATAGATGGGGGTGGGGTCAGTCCGAATTTTTACTACCAGTTCTCCAAACTACTCAAAATTTCCACTACCGGTTCTCCAGAACTGGTCAGAACCTGCTGAAACCCACCTCTGGACTAGCTGTCTGTGAAAAGCCTCCCCTCCCCTGCAGGGCAAGAGATCCGCCTTTAATGCTATAGTTTGCAACAACCAACCCCTGAATAATAAAATATTTTCAACAGCAGGACATAAAAAAGGGCCTCTAGGTGTGTCCCTCATTTTGCCTTATACGAGGTCCGTCTGAAGCCTGAATTTTCCCTCAGGCCAGGAGGTCAAACCCCCCCCCCCCAACTCTCTCCAGGGCTGCTGACAAGGACACCCCCTCCCCCCCTGGGGGCTTCTCCTGCCTCTAATCTTGTAGTAAATTGCCCAGAGTCACTCAGGTGAGACGGAGGGGGTAGAAATTCAATAAAATAAATAATATTCTTGCTGAGAGCTGTTTCCACCATGGACCTTGGGTGGCCCCCTCCGGCTCGGGGCTCCCTCAGGTTGCAGGGTGGGGCGCCATCCACCTCCTGAGGTTTCCAGCCCCTTCGGCCAGGAGAGAAGAGGCAGATTTCTCCAAGGTGCGTTTTCCAAGAGGCATCTGGACTTTCTTGGGTTTTTTTTCCCCTTTGAAAATGTTTCACTTCTCATCCACGAAGCTTCTTCAGTTCTAAGATATTCAGTGGTTTAGCTGCTTCTTTAGAACTGAGGAAGCTTCTTGGATGAGAAGTGAAACATTTTCAAAGAAAAGTCCAGTTGCCTTTTGGGAAAAGCACCTTTGGGACGAGTGTGACCTTGGAGCACCTCCATGGGAAAATGTCTGTGCTGACCTAGTCCTGCCTCCATCCCCTGTACACGTCTCCACGTGGCCCTCGTCTCCTGGCTGGCCTCTGGCTGCAGGGTTTCCAGCCCCCTCGGCCAGGAGAGAAGAGGCAGTCCCCTCTCCACCCCCCTTGGCACTGCCGGGGCCAGGCCCGGCTCCCCAGAGAGGCCTTGGTGGCAGGTGGGCTGTCTGCCTTTGGACGTGTCCTGTGGCCCAAAGCCTCCCAGCTGCCCTCGTAGCAGAGACGGCCGTGGCTTCTGCATTCAGCCACTCTGGCTGCTTCTTACATTCCGTGGAGCTGTTGCTGATTTAAAGGCTGCCTTTTGCCCGAGGGAGGGAACAAGAGACAACGGGGGAATAATTGGATAATAAATACAAGGGAACTTCTTAACAAAAATGTAAAATGCTTTTGTCTCTTTGGGGTTTAATGCAAGACACAAGGAAAAGCTTCCCCCCCACCCCCGGGCAAGAAAATAAATGCAAAGAGGAGAGAATGAAATAAGGCCAAAAGGGAAAAGCAGAGCCCCCTGGGCAGCCATCACCCCTCCTTTTGGGAAGGAGAACCCACATTTCGGTCCTCAGGCAGGGCCAGAGGGGGCTGCAGCTCTCCAGAGTCCTCTTGCATCAAGGGCGTCCCATCTTTATAACTCAGCTCCCAGGTCCGGTCCATTGGTGGCTTCAGGGCAGCCTGGGACTCAGCCGGGGTGGGGTTCCCAGTTTGGGAGGCTGTCCAGCTGTCTGAACTGACCTTCCCAGGAGAGCCAAGCCTGGCCTTGGCAGAGCCAAAGGGGGTGGAGAGGGGACTGGAAACCCTGCAGCCAGAGGCCAGTCAGGAGACGAGGGCCAGGGAAAAAGCCACGTGGAGACCCCGGAGCAGCAGGGAGCGAGAGGCTGCCGGGGGGAAGGGCTGAGTCCAGCATTTGCAGCCGGGAGACGGAAGAGCCCTGGGTAGAAAGGGTCCCTCTCAGCTTGTGGCCGATGTGGGGTGGGTCGGGGGCCCCTCCGGAGCAGGTCAGCTCCCCCCTCAAGGGAAACAAGTTTGGGCAGAAGCGATTCCTCCCTGGAACAAGGATTTCTGCCTGAAGGTACCTCAGAGGGCTAGGAGGAGCGCCAGGCCTCCCTGCCAAGCTGCCAAATTGGACCGGTTCCCTTATCTTGATCAGGCGGATGGAAAGGGATTTCCTTCCCTCTCCTGGAAAGCCCAGAAAGGAAATGGGGAGCAGATCAGTTCCTGTCTGGGAAGGACTCACCTGTCGGGGCTGCCGGCTTGCTCTGGAGCGGAGAGGCTGGATGTCCTCAGGTTCACCGCTCAGCCAGTTGCAAGCATATGAATTTTGATCATGTGACCAGGGGGATGCTGCAGTGGTCATAAGTGTGAAAACTAATCATAGATCACATTTTTCAGTGCCGTTGTAACTTTGAATTGTCACTAAATGAACCGTTGTAAATCAAGGACCACCTGTACCCACTTCACTGTTCCAGCTATGGGATGAAATACCTTGACGCGTCTTTTCCAAAGCTCCTGCGACTCCCTTGCAGATTTGACCCACCCACCCTCTGGACCCCCTCCGACAGCCACAGCCCTTAGACTCCTGGGCCGCTTCCCAGGGCTTCCCAGCCCTCCCCAAGGGGTTGACAGAGCCAGCACTTCCCCCCAACAACCTCAGAAGGACAGAAGGCTGAGTCAACCTTGAGCTGGTCAGGATCAAACTGCTGGCAGTTGGCAGAGTTTGCCTGCAATGCTGCCTTCTCACCACTGGGCCACCACGGCTCAAGTCCTAGAAGTCGTTCAGGAGCAGCCCGAGTGGCGGTGGGCTGCTTGACATGCCCCTCTGAGCGGATAGTGGAGCCTCCGAGGAGCCCTTTGCGGGTGGCGTCCATTGTGGCTCTGCCTTTCCCATTTCATCCATGGGGCCACCACACTTTGCCCAGGCCAAGGAACGCTGCCTCCGTGGCACTCCCACGGAGAGAAGGCCAGGCTTGTTGGAGACCAGCCCAGGTCGGCTCCGGCTAATTGCAGTGTGTCTGTTGTGTGGCTCACAAGGCTGCGGCCGACAACCTCTCTCCTCCCCCCCCCCCAATGGTCCGGCTGGCAAGGCTGCAGCCGCCCAGGTCTTCCTTCCCACCATCGGGGCCTCCCTGGTCTTCCAGACCCATTTCCCAGGCCAGTCCTGGTCCTTTGTGCCTGGAGATTGGAGTCCTCGACTTACAACAGTTCATTTAGTGACCTTTCAAAGTTGCAGTGGCACTGAAAAAAGTGACCTATTTTCACCGTTGCAGCATCCGTGTGGTCACGTGATCAAGGAGGGGGTAACAACAAAGGAGAATATTTCTACCCTAGTGTTGAAGTGAGGGGTCCCTGGTGGTTTTCTTGCAGACGTTTCGTGACCCAACTAGGGAGCATCATGAGTGCTAGAAGGGAGCGGGGTTTGCAGGGAGGAGGAGGAGGAGGAGGAAGAAAGTGGGGTCCTTGTGGCTCTCTGAGCTGGGGGGTTTTCTTGCAGGGATTTCATGACCCAAACTAGGTTAACGTCATCATTGCTAGGGAAAACACTGGCTAGACTGACAGTCTCCCCTACTTTGGGTCATGAACCGTCTGCAAGCTCAGAGAGCCCCAAGGACCCCCAAGGAGTCTGTCCCTGGAATGGGGGTCACAGCAGGCGAGGGGGGTCTTCTCTCCCCCCTACCCCCCCCCGGCAGAGAGCAGGTGGGGGGGGCGGGGGGGCTTTGGGGCAGAGAGCTGCTCGGTGCCTTTGGTGGGAAAGAGGCCGTGGAAGTTTGGGCAGCCTTTTCCTTACCGAGAACTCTTACCTTGAACTCCGCCTGGCCTTTCGCTTTTGCTGACAGAAATCTCCAGATGCTGAAAAAAACAAGTAGGTGAGGTCACTGGGAGTTGAACCAAGTAGTTGCGTGTGCTGTGTGTGTGTGTGTTTGTGCGCATTTGACAGGGAGTTGCAATTAACCTGCTGGTAGCTACATCCCAGCCGGTGGAGCTGCCTTCCTCAGGCATCGCGGGACCCCCAGCAGGGAGGAATTGGGGCTGAAACCCTGAAGACCTCTGCTTGCCTCCTGGGAAAGGTCGGCCCCTGGTGCCAGCCGGCAGAGGGATCCAGTGGGAGGCAGCTAGCCGGCCATTGGCTCGTGCACCCCAGCCCCTGCGGCACAGCCACGCTGGAAGCGGAGGAAAAGGGGACCCTTGCCAGCCACAGAAGGGGGGCATCCAAATAGCAGCAGAGAAAGAGACGCTGCGCTGCCCACCGTGTGTGCAGGGCGCTTTTCTGGGCGGCCTAGGGTGGTGTGTGGGGCAGGACAGCGGTCACCAGGGATGGGCAGGAAGAGTGGCCACAACTCCAGCTGTCTGCTTAGCTGGAGCACCATCGCTTTTTCGAATCGTGGTGAGAGCCTGGAAAGAGATCCTGAAGAGGAGGGGACTCAGAACTGGGCCTGCTGAAAACTGGGGCTGAGAGATTGGGGGAGGGGGTTGCAAAAAAGAGCCCCCTCCTTTATTTGCATCTCCCCCCCCCAGGGAGCAGAAGAGGGAGCTGCCCCTCTTCCAGCTGCAGATTGTCAGCTGATGTTTGGGCTCCGGATCTGCTTCTTGGGGCTGGGGTGCAGGGCCACCTTCCCTGCAGGCAGACGAGACCTCCCAAAGCATCTCATCCTTTGGCTCACCAGTCTCCAGTGAAGCAGCTTCTCTTCCCCCCACCCCCCGGGAACCTCCCCTTGGGCAATTCCTGGATGCCTTGGTTTGGCCTGTGCCCTAAAGGGCCGGGTCCCTCCCCTCCAGCCAGCCCTGGAAAGCCCCCGGGGCATTTCCTGTGCCCGCTCGTAGTAGGTGTGCGCCTCTCTGGAGCCACCGAGAACGGGGCCTTTGCTCAACGCCAGACCGGTTGAGCGGTTGGCGCAACTTGCCCGGAGCACGCCCGCCCGCCACGCCTGCTCTGTTGGGGACTCCGGCAGGGAAGGTTGCCCGGGGCTGAAGCTGTGCTGACAAGGGCTGTCGTTGGCTCCCCTGCGCTGCCCGCCCGGGGAGTGGCCGTCGTGAGCCAGCACATGCCAGCCCCGGGAGGGAGGGAGGGAGGGAGGGAGGCTGCTGCCTGGCCGGCCGGCCCAGGCAGAGGGCGAGGAGGGGCCGAGCTCCCCTCAGGAAACGGCTCCTTGCAAGGTGGAAAAAGTTGATGAACTCCCGGCGGCTGATAAGTCAGGCCCGCGGAACGGTGAACTCTGGCTGACCTGCTGCTATGCTGGCTGACCCGCCGTGCTTAACAGCCAGAGAGAAACCAGGTGGATTCACTTTTTCACTGCTGATAAGCAGCCGGGCAGCACCACGCCCTGACCCACACCTGACCCTCCTCCTGGGCTCCCTGAACTCTGTGGCGGATGATAAACACGGCAGCGGCCCTGATAAGAGCAGCCGCAGCCGCAGCCTTGGCGGAGGACAGAGCCTCCTGGGGAGGGGATGCAGAGCAGGGAAAGCTGGCCGGCCGAAGGGCGAGGCTGCTTGGCTCCTTGTTGACCGACCAGGCCAGCCATTGATCAAGGAGGACCGTCCCCGAGCCCTCTGTCCCCAAGGGGGTCTTCCTGCTGGGCCTGGAGGGGCTCCCTGCAGCCCGAGCCCGACCTGGGAACGTTTGCCAGGCTGCAAAGCTACTTTCTAGGGTCTCTTTGATGAACGGACACCCTCAGCCCCTGGGACGTTGCAGGGACCTTAGCCCCCCCTCCCCCAAAGCGAAGGGCTGACATTGAGCATGGCTCTTCTTTGAGTTTGTAGGCAGCTCCAAGCTGGGAAGGACCCCCCCTCCCTTTCAAAACTCTTCTCTGGGTGTTGCTGGCAGGTCAGTTGAGGCTGACCCCTGACCCTTCTGAAGTGCCAGGGCTGGCCTGGCAGCAACCTTGGGGAGGGGGAGCCGAGATCCTTTCTGACCGTCTTTAGGCCAGGCTTCTGAGCTGATGGATGGCTCTCCTTGACCCCCCCTAAAAGCTCCCCCAGTGAGAAGGGAGGGGCCTGCATCACTGTAGGGCAGGGGTGTCCAACTTGGCTACTTGAAGACTTCAACTCCCAGAATTCCCCAGCCCCCTCCTGTAGGCTTAGCTCCAGGCTTCTAGAGGACCACAACGGACAGGGGACGCCCTCGCTACTCTCCCCGGTAGAAAAGAGGGCTGCCCTCCATTCTCTTCTCCCCCATCCCCATTTTCTGAAGGAAAGTGGAAGAGGGGACACAAAATGGGGGTCCCTTGACCCCTTGAATCTCTCCCTGTGAGATGCCTTTAGGGTTCAAGCCTGGGTTGGGATCCCCCTTTGGGCTCAGAGCTTTTGTGTGAAGGGAACAAGAGTTTCCAGCCTCTGGTTTCCTTGACTTTTCAACAAAAATTCAGAAGAGGCCTGAAGCTTGCCTGCTTGTGGGGTGCATTTGCCTCCTGCCGCTGCTGCTGACTGAGCCCCCGTCCTGGGAGAAATGTTGGGGTGCTGCAGGGCAGGGCAGTGGGGGCAGTGGGGGGGGGCTCAGGTTTGATACCAAGGGAAGCTGCTCCTCATCTCCTTTCAAGGCTTGGGAGGGGTTGGAAACGCTGCCTGGGGGGTTAAGGATCTTCTCTGATTCGGAGGCTGCATTTCATTTTGGTTTTTTTGGGGTGTGTGTGTGTGTCAGTCACTGGCTGTATTTTTTAGGGAAGGCGTCCAAGTGGGTCTCTCTGGCTTTTGATCTGAAACTTGCAGAGGGGCTTCGAGCCCACCTATGCAGACGGGTCCTTGCTGGTCTCTGAGCTTGCTTGTTTTCTTGCAGGCGTTTCATGACCCAAACTAGGGAACATTATTATGTTAGTGATCAGCGCTAGTGAAGTTCATGGGACGCCTGCAAGAGAACAAGCAAGCTCAGAGACCACCAAGGACCCCTCAGGCCAACCCTGAGCTACAAAGATTCTCCTTTATTACAGCCTATCCGTAGCCCCCCCACGGCCCCCCCACCCCCGTGGGTCTTAGAACATGGAAATAGGGCTGGAGGGGACCATGGAGATCTTCTAGTCCAGCACCGTGCTCAGGCAGGAGACCCTATGCCATTCTCCCCTGCCTGTCCTCTCTCAGCCTTTGCTTTCCTTGCGGGACTGAACCGTTGCTTCGCCTCCGAGGAAACACCCTTGACTGCCTCGGGACCCTGGGGTGGGGGGGGGGATGGGATGGAACGATGGGAGACCCAAGAGCAGTTTCAGCTGGGATCAAAACTTCTCCTTGGCTCTGCCTCCCTTCCGGGCAGGGGGGTCTCCAGCAAAGAGAAGGGCAGCCGTGCCCTACAGTGAAAACCACTACCAGACCCGCATGCATGGGGAGCCGCTGTGGGGCAGGGCAGGGGTCCCGACAAAGCTCAGACACGGCCTATTCCTTCTTTGCCAGCTCAAAACAGGCCCGGCAGCCCACCCGGCTTCTTTTCAGTTGCTAAGTGGCAGCTCCTGGTTGAGAGCTGCTGGCCTGGTTTTTGACAGCAAGGAATAATTGAATATTTAAATAAAGCCCCCCCTCATTCTGTCCCCCTTTCTCTGATTGTATTGGAGATTCCCCTTTATTCCTGGTGGTCCCCCGTCTGGGAGAGTTTGGTTCCTCCGTTTGTTTCTCCAACTTTCAGCCATGATTCTCCTAAGGCAGGAGGGGGGTGGGCTGCTTGCATCCCCCTCCTTGGCCTCTTCTTCTAGTTGTGCACGTGAGGTTTTTCTCTGGGGACATCTGAACTTTAACTTCTGATGATGAAAATAACTTCTGTTAATATTGGCTTTTCCACATTAAAAGAGCGGCACTCAAGACGGCAGAGAAATGGGAATAAAGTGAGTGATTAAAATGTGGCAATTTTTCCCTTTTCAATCGGTTAATAAAAGTGTCCACCAGAATAGACCCTGACTGAGCACCTTGTCAATCACCCGAAGCCTCATGGGTTTTAAAAAAAACCCCGCTGGCCATATTGACAAAAAAAATCTCCCCGAATGGCCTGGAATGAGGAGTCGCAGCCCTGAGCCTGCATCCAATCCTCCAGGCACCCAGAAAAGGCTGTAAAACCTTTTGTCGTCCTTGGGTTGTGTCAAGGAAAGAGCTAAAAAACTCTGTTGGTGCTGAAGATCAACAGAAGATGCTACAATTCTTAGAAAACTCTGCATCCACCTCCTCCTCTCTGCAAAGCTCTTTTGCTCTCTCAGGCAGCTGGTGGTTTGAGGGAGAGACAGACACGGGGGGGGGGGGGGGTGCGTCCCCTGGCTGAAGGGAAGACAGACCCCGCGGGGAGCTACTTGGGGCCGGCTGAGCCCAGGTCTCCTTTCCAAAGGCCTTGACACTGGAGAACTGCTGAGTGGCCCGTAGCTGAGATTGCCCCTCGCGTGCGGATCCTTCTGGGCTGCAGGGTTCACCTCCGGGTTAATGGCTCCAGTTATCTGTGCACTGTGGGGTTATCAGTATGATAGGATCAATAAATAGGAGAGGCAGAAAAGCTGCCACCAGAAAAAACAGCCCATGGAGAAAGTTGCTTGCTGAGTGAGTGGACGAAGGTTAATTTTCCAGGCTCTCGGAGGAAGGGTGGTTGGGACTTCTAGTTCCTGGGACAGGCAGGCAGATAGACCCACCAGGCTTTCGATCCAGAGCCTCACATGGCTTGGGCCATTTGAAAGTCAAGAGTGGAGCAGCTCCTGATGTTACTGATGCAGGAACCTTGAGGCTGATGTAGAAGGACCATGCTGCTTGGACCCCTCCTCATCCTCCGTTGGATGGCCTCCTTAAGTCTCTCGGGGCTCTGCTGCCCTTTTACAGGACACCCTCGCTTCCCTTGGATACCCATCCATACGGCCTTGGGATCACACACACACACACACACACACACACACACACACACACACACCCCTCCATGGTGGTTAGTGGGCAGGATCCAGGATTGCAGGCTAACTGTGCCGATTGCCAGGAGTTCAATCCTGACCGGCTCAAGGTTGACTCAGCTTTTCATCCTTCCCAGGTCGATAAAATGAGGACCTGGATTGTTGGGGGCCAGAGTCTGACTTTGTAGACCGCTTAGAGAGGGCCGTAAAGCACTGTGAAGGAGTATATAAGTCTTGGTGCTATTGCTGTTGCCATTCATTCATTCATTTCCATTCATTCATTCATTCATTCTATGTGCCACCCACCTGGCTGCAAGAAAGCCAGGCTCTCGCCTAGAGACAAAAGGTGCAACTCTAGGGAGGGGCCAGGTGGCTCCTCATCTCTTGAGAAGAAGGCCAGGAATTAGTCCTGGGAAATGTGACTGCTGGGATGGCAAAGTTATCTGAAACCGCCCCAAAGTACGGGAGCAAATGGCCCCACTGCAGTCTGGGGTGAAGGCAGAACCCTTGAGAAGGGGCATCTCGCATCAGAAGGATTCAGGCAACCCGGGCCGCTCCCTCCCTCTCAGCCCAACTTGCCTCGCAGGGTTGTTGTGGGGAAAATAGGAGGAGGAAGAAGGAGAAGATACCTTCGCTGCCTTGAGATACTTGCACACTAATAAAGGTGGGATAGAAATCTTAACAGATAAATAAATAAAATGAAGCCCCCTCCCAGGAGGAGCTCTGGAAGACAAGAGCTTTTTAAATTCATCTTTTCATTTTAGGTTTAGCTCTTTTCACAACTTCTGGAGGCAAGTTGTTCCACTGGTTAATTGTTCTCACTTTCAGGGAATTCCTCCTTCGTCCCAGGTTGCTTCTCTCCTTGATCAGTTTCCATCTGTTGCTTCTTGTCCTGCTGCCCTCAGGTGCTTTGGAGAACACGTGGACCCCCAACTCTTCTTTGGGGCAGCCCCTCAAATATTGAAACGCTGCTGTCATGTCAGCCCTGGTCCTTCTCTTCATTCGATTAGACTTACCCAATTCCTGCCACTGTTCTTTGTATGTTTTAGCCTTGTTGAGTATGTTTCTCTCTGTGAGTAGGGAGAAGCCATGGCCATTATCTGGCTAGAGACCAGTGATGGTGGCCAAACATCCAAGCATCAGTTTTTGGGGTGGAGAATTGCCTTTTTGCCTCTTAACACAATTCCTGCATTCCCTTGGATGGGCCGGCTGGGGGCTGCAAAAGAGGAATATGGAAAATATCCCCGAGGGTTAAGAGGAGGAAGGTGGGACATGCAGGCCCTCTGAATTGCTCTGGGGACGTTGGTGAGGGCCGAGGTTGGAAGGCGATAAGCATCTCCTCGCCCGCTTGGTGGCCTCTCCATTAAACATGATGAAACCCTGCAGCTTTTTCCTTGGCTGGGAAGGCTGAGCTCAGCAACAGCAGGAGGAAGGATTGGCCTCCCCGATAGCCTCCCTCCCTCCCTCCCTCCCTCTCTCCCTCTCTCTGTCTCTCCGAGGCATCGCCGTACAGTTTACAATTTAATTTTCTGCTTTTGTAATCTGTAGTCCTTGTGTATAGATCATCTAATGAAAAGGGCCTTTTTAGAATTAACATGGTATTTGGCAGCGAGGGAGATCACTCCATGTGTTTCCATTTCTTTATTGGAAAAAAAGAGGGTTCTTAAAGGAAGCATCTGAGTCAGGTTTCTTCTGAAGACAGATGTAGAGTCAAAGGGAAGTAGAAGTGCTTGTGCAGAGAGCTGATCTCCCCCCCCCAAAGTGCCCCAGTCCAATGTCCTCTATAATTGATTTGATCACTGGTTGATCACTCACTCAGAATAGAGCTGGAAGGGACTTTGGAGGTCTTCTAGTCCAACCCCCTGCTCAAGCAGGAGACCCTATGCGGTTTCAGACAAGTGTTTTTCCATTCTCTTCTTCAAAACCTCCAGTGATGGAGGACCCACAATATCTGGAAGCCATCTGTTCCACTGGTCAGTTGTTCTCAGGCAATTTCTCCTTAATTGCTGGTTTCTTCTCTCCTTGATTGGTTTCTACCCGTTGCTTCTTGTTCTGCCTTCTGGTGCTTTAGAGAATAGATTGAGCCCTTTCTCTTTGTGGCAGCCCCTCAAATACCGCTATCACATCCCCCCTAGTCCTTCTTTTCTCTAGCCTGGCCATGTCCAGTTCTTGCAACCGTTCTTCTTCATATATTTTAATCTCCAGGCCGTTAATCAACTCAGTTGCTCTTCTCTGCACTTTTTCCAAAGTCTCAACAACTTTTTGGGAATGTGGTGACTAAAACTGGATGCAGTGCTCCAGGTGTGGCCTTACTAAGGATTTGTAAATTGTTTTTTTCATTTTCAGATTGGGCAGATCCTCCATCCTTTATATCCCCTACACTCCTCTCTTTGCTGGGCTCTTGTTCTGGGTTGCAGGTTGGACTTGATGCTCTCAAGGTTCCTTTCAAACCTTCTTACATCCTGTGATGGTAGAGATTGTAGAGCAGGGGTCTACAACGCTGGCTGGGGAATTCTGTGAGTTGAAGTCCACAAGTCTTAAAGTCGTTAACTTTGGAGACCCCCATTGTAGAGTATGATGGAAGAATCACTTTGGAAAGAAGGGGAGACTCACGGGAAGGTTTAAGCTACTCAAGCAATGTGGTGGCCACCAGCAGCCATGATTGTCTTGTGTTCCTAATGCTGTGTAATAAGGGTGAGCACCAAGTGAAAGCAGAGGGCGGAGGTGCATCCCCAGAAGAAACAACAGGAAGTGGAAGCAGGAAGCCAGGAAGCTCTCAGAGTTCAAAGTAACTAAGAGGGGCTGAGCAGGAACTGCTGGAAATCCCAGGGAGATCAGAAAGAAATCCTCAGTCCTTTGAACAACAGGAATGCCAAGATTGCCACTGATCCGCCATTCAGTGCAGAGACTTGTGCAGTTCCTCAATGTATTTACACCTGCGCCTTGTGCCAGGAAGGTGGCCTGTTCTGGCAACGGCCCACCAACTGCGCCTCAAACTCCCGGCAGGTGGGCTTCGGAGGCCTTCCCATTCAGCCCTTCCTCCCCAGGACTGCCACGAATTGGTCCACTCCTTTTTTTTGGAGCCAGTGAACAATTGGGACTCAATTTGGGGTCATGCTCAAGGCAGCAGGCTGGCAACCAGGAGAGCTGCCTTAGGCCCAAAGCCAGCCGGGTGATTTTTGGGCTGGTCCCTCTCTCTGTCTCGGTCCTAAGAAGAGGAGAGCCAGGGCAAAAATCTTGCCAAGTAACCAGCAGGGACCTGTCCAGGCAGGCAGGTTCCAGGAGTGACTTGAAGGCCCAAAGCAAACATCAGCCAGGGCTGTTCCCCAAGAGATGGTTCAAGACTGACCGTCTTCCTTCTGTGGTAGGACTAGAGCTAGACATGGGCTCGGTCTGCTGGGCAGAAACTGGCTGGAAATGAAGTTGGCTTAGGTTGTCCCTGCGTCTCCTGCTCTCGGTGTTTGCTGTAGGTTGCAAAGGAGGCGTTCTCGTCTGGCTAGAAACTTTGCCTGGTTGTAAAAGAGGTTAAAGGGATAATAATAGGGGTCTAGAGGACGTATTTTATTGGGATTTCTGAAAGATTTTGCTAAGACTCCTAACCCAAGTTTAGCAGTCCTGGGATAAGAGGAGAAGATTCATTTCACGGTTCAGTTGTTTTCAAGAGAAATGAATGCAAAACAAAGCTAGCAGTGGTTTATGGGCGGTGACACAGTGGTGAAAAGGCAGCATTACAGGCTGACTCTGTCACTGCCGTCAGTTCGATCCTGACCGTCCCAAGGTTGACTCAGCCTTCCGTCCGCCTGAAGTCGGTAAAATGAGGACCCAGATTGTTGGGGGCAGTGTGCTGATTCTGTAAACCGCTCAGAGAGGGCTGGAAAGCACTGAGAAGCCGTGGGTCGGTATGCTAAGTGCTACTGCTTTTCCTCCAGAGGGCTGAGTCTCAATGCAACCGTAGAGGCCTTTTGGTGGGACACCTACATGCCTTCCTGGGGCTTTCCCGGAAGGCTCTTGCTGACCATTAGGGAAATATATCCCTGGACTAGGGGGATCCGTGGGCTGAGATGGTCTTGAAGCTGTTCCTACCTACGGAGGATTCGACTTGTTCTGCAGCCAAGGCTGGCACGCCAGGGGAATGGCCCAGGCTCCATCCAGGGTTTGTGAGGCTGACTTCGGTTCCTGCAGAGCCGCCTCTGTCTCCACGATGACGATCAAAGCCCGGCCTGCTGGCGGCATCCAGGTCTGTGGAAGCCGAATGTGCTCCTCCTGCCAAGTCGTCCTCTCTTGCACAGCAGGGAAAGCCATCGCCCAGCTCGGCCTGATCATTTCTCCAGCAAAATCCTAGGCAGGTTCATGAAGGGGTGAGCGCAATCCTGCCGAGTGGAAGCTGTCGCTCTGCATGCAGCCTGGCATGGAACTGTGGCCAGGAGCGCCTGGAGGGACGGTGCCTCCAATCCAGGTGGCATGGGGGGTGTCAGGAGACATCAGTTTGCCCACCTCTGAAGTCTACTGCTGCTCCAGACAGGAGGGGAGAGCCCACCCATCTCAGCCCGAGCCAGTGGGAGTTTGGAGGAGCGAACATTTTTGGTTGTGTCCAAGTGTCCCAGTTCTTCTCCTGCTCCTCTTTGGCTCTTGGCTCTGCTCAACTAGCTGTGGCTTCAGCTCAGAGAACAACCGTTTTTTCTGCACAATCCTTTGGGAGACTCTTAAGTCAGGGGTGGGGAAGGATGGCCCTTTTATGACTTGTGGACTTTAACTCCCAGAATTCCTGAGCAGCCACGCAGCCCTCTCCAAGTCCGGGAGTCCTGAAAGGGCCGTCCTTCCCCACCTGACCTGTAAGGGCTTCCCTGGATCTGCTTAGATTTAATTCTCAACCGAGAGGCTTCTTCCCCTTAGGATCTTCTCTCATGTCCTACCTTCATGGAGCAAACTCTGAACCTGCACATCAGAAATTATGGGTTATGTTTAGCCCCACTATTACCTGCAGCCTCTGATGCAGTTTCAGAGTTCTCATACCTGCATCACAGCCTCTCGGCTTTCCTTTTGCCCCGTTGAACAGAAGGGCAGAATGATAAAGAACCGTAAGGGACCCTTGAAGCCTCAAACCTCTCCTTGAAGCCCGTCCCCCCCTCCTTGGCTCAAGGGTTCCTTTGTTCTTACTGGTGGGACCCTTTTCCTGACATTTGGCCTCATTATCCTCAACCTGTGTCTGGCATTGCAGGCTGTCTTGACTGTCTTCCATGGGATGGGTCTCCATTCGTGGATTTGAAGGGTGCTCTCATTATCGTTCTAGTCCTCGTCTGCCCACTGCAGGACGAAGGCCTCTTCTGCATGTTTCCAGCCAAAACGGTCCTGCATTTTCTTTGGCCAGTTGGGACCGTCCATCTTGCTTTAGGTCTCTTTCCTGGATGCTTTTGGTCAAGCGGGATCCGTTCTAGGACCGCCTCGGTCCACCTGCCGTCCGTTCGTCTTGCTCTGTGACCAGCCCATTTCCATTTCAATTCTTTGACTCTCTTGATGGCATCGTATATTTTCCTTTGTTTTCTAATCCATGTGCAGGTGTTTTGTCTTGTCATGCCAAGCGTGGATCGTAGCTTTTGTATTGATTGTGAGGTTTGTGTCCATGTTTCGCCAGCGTATGTTAGAGCAGGTAGCACACCCTGATCAAAGACTTTTCAGGCACAGGGGGAGGTTGTTCTTGAAAATCACGCTTAGCTTGCCAGGTGCTATCGTATTCCCCCAATAATCCTTTCCTCAAGGCGAAACATGCTGCATTCTCCTTAGGAAAACATCCTTCCGGGTCCTTGAGCAACCTTACATCCTTCCTTGCGTCTCTGAGTCTTGCCCAGAAGGAACCTAGGACTCCAGGTGGGGTGGAACCAGCAGGGAACCCAGTGGAGATACCCCCACAGGCTGGAACTTTTCGGCCAAACAAGGCCCCCTGGGGCTTGGTCTGCCTGCTTCTAATCATCCTATGATTGACTAATAGTCGTAAGGTTGACTCTGGGCCGCTCCCTCAGGTGGCTGGCCTTTTCCGTGACTCTGTGGTGGCAACAGAGAATGCAGGCATGATCTCGGATCCATGTCGATGTGAACGCAAGCAGAGGAGTATTTATAGTTGTTACAGCAGCTGAACTAACTTGGAAGAGGCCTATCAAAAACCTGGAACCAGAATACAGTGCTCATTAGCGGAATCCATTCTGGCCAGCCGTCCCTTCCTCTTTTGATACGGTTCAGCTGAGGAACAGAACTCTTGGTCTTCGGTAGGAGGCGAGTTCAAGTTAGGGGTGACTTTCCTACGTGGCCTTTGGGGTGGGCCTGGGCTAACCCTGGCTCCTTGGATGGGGAGCTCCCACCTGGCTCTGCGGCTTCCGAGGCCCGGCCCTGTCCGAGCGCAGGACACTGTCCGAAGTGCTGATCTCTCCAGGGCTTGGGCGGAGCAGATCAAGGCAGTTGGCGGTGGCCCCGTTTCCAAGTGCCTTCGCCTCAAAAGATTTACGAGCTTTGATTGTGCACCATTTTGGCTCTCCTCCGCTGCCCTGGCTTTGTTTTATTTCCCACTAACAATGACCTCAGCTCTGTTTGTTTTAAGGAGTTCGTGACCTCCGCCTGGGTTTACACCAGAGAACGAGCAGCACTCGCAGAAAAATGTGCCCCTCCTGGGATGGCTCCCTGAGAGTGTGTGTGTGTGTGCACCGTCTCAAAATGGTGGGGAGCCTCCTCCCTATGTCAAACAATGGCAGAGGTTCAAGGCTGTGAGTAAACCCCGAGACAGAGCTGAGTCGGCCTCTCCTGACACCTCTGCTCAGCTGCAAGGAACAGAGCAAGCAGGCTCAGCCACCGGTACCACAAAACCCAGGAAGCTGCTCCTGCTGCCCCCGTTGGGCAAGCACAGATGCAACGACGTCAGTCTTTTAATCCGATTGATGGGGCACGCAGCCGGTCAAGCTGGGTCTGCCAACCTAGGCAGAAGCACTCGGGCAGCCTTGCCACCCCTGGGCCCTCCAGATGGGGAGGCCACGCCAGGGTTGGGATGCTGGACACTGGAATGCCTCTACATCTGGAAAGGGGGAGTGGCTACCCGAAAGCAGTTGCTGTTTCCAAATAGAGAAGAGAACTTTGATATACACAGATTGGTGTCTGCTTTTTCTGCCCCACTTTCTTGTTTATTTCCTTTGAAAACGTTTCGCTTCTCATCCAAGAAGCTTCTTCAGTTCGGATTCATTAGAGTTAGGACTTCAGAAGCTTCTTGGATGAGAAGCGAAATGTTTTCAAGGGAAAAAAAACCCCATTGCCTTTGGGACAAGCAAGACCTGGATGACGAAGGCTCTCCCTAGACATCGGCAGCTCCGCAGAGGAGTGAAACCTGGGCCTTTGGTTCTGGGAAGCTCCCGGCTGCCTGTTTGGGAGCAGGGAAGATGAGCCACCGGCCCCAAAGCGAAGGAAGAACAGGCCTGTGTTTTCCCCGAATGCCATTCTGGAGTTGAGTCATACCGGTTCTCAAGGCTCATAATCACACCGAGGCCATAAATCTGGTTTATCCCAGCAGGGAGATAAGCTGTGCACACAGCATAAATCTAGTTGCTGGTGAGCCACCTTCCCCGAGATAGGCGGTTCCATGCAGGCTGGGGACTTTTGCCTTTAAAGGGTCAGGGCGACCCGGTCCGTGACCTCCAGGACCTGCTTCCCAGAGCAGAGGGCCCAGGGCAGGAAGGCCACCCAGGGGTCAGGCTGAGGGAGGGCAGGAGGGCCAGCCTCCTGCTTCGAGCCAGATTCCTGCTTGGCTTCCAGATTTATTCTTAATCTGCAACAAACAGCCATAAATCCTGTTTCTTCTGTTGGTGCCAAAGGCCAGGCTCTTCCCCGGTAGTTTCCACAACAGGCCCCTTTGGATGTCGGGCCTGGATTAAGGCCTTTGCGCGGCTCCAGTCAAAGCTCAGCCCGGGCACCGGTGCTGGTCTGGTGCCGGGGTGGTTTAGCTGGCAGCCGAGCACGGCCTGTGAGATGGGAGGCCTGATTAGCTTCGGCTCAGGCTGAAGGCCTTGGGTAGGTGGCCAGGGGGGCCTGCGAGGTTTTCCTCCCAGACGAGCTGTGGCTGTAGCCGGTTCCTCATGGGAACACTTGCACAGGGGCTGGGGGTGGGTGGGACCAGAAACAGAATAGAGTAGAACCGGAAGGGACCTTGGAGGTCTTCTAGTTCAGCCCCCTGCTCAAGCAGGAGACCCTCTACCACTCCAGACAAACGGCCGTCCAGTCTTTTCTTAAAAGCCTCCCGTGTTGGAGCGCCTGGAGGCAAGTGGCCCCAGCTCCAGAAGGATCCTCTGGGTGGCCTCTGGAGTCCCAGGCTGCCGCTCCTGGTGAGGGAGGCTGCAGACAGGCTGGGCAAGGTCAGGCGCTCTCTGCCTTGGCATTCCCTGGCATGCATGGAGAAGTTCCAGGCGGCTCCTTGGCGCCTTGGCTGGCATTAGGGGCAGCTGCAGGTGGAGGCCAGTTGCTAGCCCACCTGCCAGAGTGCCTGTCCACCTCGCTGGCTCACTGCTTTCTGGGGTGCAGCTGTGCGGCACAGCTTGAGTGGCGGGTAACAGGAGGCTCATCTGACGAGGTGGCAGAGACCCCTTGGGCTCATGAAAGGAGGAGATCTGCAGCTCAGGGCGGAACTGTGGGCTCCCTGGTGCTCTCTGAGCCGGGTGGTTTTCTTGAAGACATTTCATGACCCAGCTAGGTAACCTTATCAGTGCTAGAGGGAAGTGGGATTTGCAGAGAGGAGGAGAAGGAGGACTGTCCGGTCCTTGATGGCCTAAAAGCTTGGCTGTTTTCTTGAAGATGTTTCATTATCCAAACTAGGCAACGCCATTATCACTAATGCTGATTACGTTACCTAGTTGAGTCATGAAACGTCTGCCAGAGAAAACCAGGCTCAGAGAGCACCAAGAACTCCTCAATTATTATTCCTCCTCCTCCCTTCTGTCACTGATGATGTTCCCTAGTTTGGGTCATGAAACATCTGCTCAGAGAGCACCAAGGAGCCCTCGTGTCAACCCTGAGCTACAGAGGTTCTCCTTGGTTGAGCCCAAGGGCTCTCTGCCATCTCTTCCACTGAGCAAGCCTCCCCCCCACATCCCTTGGGCTCTGCCCCCTCCCGATGCATGCACAGAGCAGGACAGGCGAGGTCCCGGTGCAGCCCCCTTGCCCTACTGCAGTTGCCTGGCCTTTCCTCCTTTTGCCTCTTGCCCGCTCTCTGGCTTTGCAGATCTGGCCAGGTCGTCCTTGCCCTCGGCTGCGTCTCCCTGGAGGAAGCCACGGAAGGAGGCCGGAGCCGAGCGCTCGCAGCCCCCTCCCCCATGCTGGCCCTTGGCCGCTTTCACCGGAGTGTTTAGAAACCCTCAGTGAGCGCGCCAGGGAGGAGAGAGAACGAGCGAGCGAGAGAGCAGCGAGCAAGTTCAAGGCAAGGTGAAGCTCTTGGGAGATAATCAGAAAGTTCATGCGGAGGTGGCAGCCGCTGCCGCAGTTTCACACAGACTGCCTGGGGTGAGCGGGAGGTCACCCCTTCCTCTGCGCCCTGCCCTCCCCCGGTAAACAAAAGCAACCTGCCATTCACAAGGAACTTGGCACCCTCGGCCGGGAGCCGGGCACGGTGGCAGCCCAGACCGGCTCCTTGGCAGGTACACCGTCTGCTGGAGGCGGTGCCAGGAAGGAAGGGGGCCCATCGCTTTTCCTCTGGCCGCCCTGGATTGTGCCCGGGGCACCCTCTCCATGTGCCAACCTTCTGCCAAGTAGCCTAAGTCAAGGGTCTCCAAGCGCGGCCACTTTAAGACTTGTGAACTTCAACTCCCAGAATTCCCCAGCCACTGCATGCTGGGAGTTGAAGCCCACAAGTCTTAAAGTGGCCGCGCTTGGAGACCCTTGACCTGAAGGGATCCTGGCCCTGCCCTGCTACCCTCCTGCCAGGAGATGCTTTGGGCAAGCGTAGCCACTGGGCATTCATTTCAGTCTCCCAGGCAGGAGGGAGTGGGTGCCAGGTGAGAGGGTCCCAACACTGGAGGAGAATCTCTCTCTCTGTAACGAGTCCAAGGCCCTGACTTCCTTGGCAGCCCTATTTTCTCCTGAAGCCCAAACTCTCGGGTTCCTCTCCTCCCAGATCTCTTCTCCAGTCCCTGGGCCTCCTTGCTCGCCTCAGAGATGTGGCAACGGTCAGAATTGTGAAAAATGGTCCTTAGTCGACTTGTTTCAGTGATCACTTTGAACAGTCACTAAATGAATGGTTGTAAGTTGAGGAACCGCCTATAGCAGGTCCATAGTTCCCGAGATTTTTCAATAGGAAGGAGAACTGAGTTCATTCAAATCCAGTTTGAACCCACCTTGGCCCCTGCTTTCTTTCCCCATCCCCGGTGATGGAGCCAGGCCTGGTCTCCTAGCCCCTCCCTCCTCATGGGACCCTTGTGGACGAGGGGGAAAAGGGCAGAGGCACAGCCTTTGTCCCAGAGGAGAAGCAGCTCTGGACTCAAGGCGGGCAGTCGCTGTGGACCCAGCTCCTTTTGGTGGGCGTCTGAATAGCCATAGCCATGGCCCTTGGACTTACCTGCCGCTTCCCAGTGCTTCCCAGCCCTCTCTAAGCGGTTCACAGAATCAGCCTCTGGCCCCAACAATCCAGGTCCTCATTTTACCCACCTCGGAAGGATGGAAGGCTGAGTCAACCTTCAGCTGGTCAGGATTGAACTGCTGGCTGTGGGCAGAGTTAGCCTGCATTCTAACCACCGTGCCACCATGGATGGATGGATAGAGCACTTAGACCTTATCTGCCGCTTCCCAGTGCTTTCCAGCCCTCTCTAAGCGGTTTACAGAGTCAGCCTTTTGCCCCTGGGGCCTTGGTTTACCGACTTCGGAAGGACGGAAGGCTTAAAATGGCCAGGTTGGAGACTCCGGTGTTACAGAACCAAGCCGGCCACTCCTAAACGTGAAAGAGCAAAGCACCCCCATTTCTTCATTTATTGATTTTATTCCATTTCTATGCCGCCCAAGTCGCTCTTCCTCCCGCTTGGGAGGGTATTTCGATACCAAAGCTCAGCTGAGGAAACTCCGAAGAACACTCGTCGAAACAATCACACTTGGCGTTACCAGAAATAGCCCTGATCTTTCCCGGGAATAAATTACAATCATTTACAGATGGAAAAAATGAAAGACGTTATATATGTGGCAAGTGCAGATGTGAATATTTCTGGACTCCGTCCACTGGAAAACTAATAAAGACCGAAGACTAAAAAACAGGCCCAGGAGCGTGTCCAAAAACAACGCAGGCGGGAGAGATACGGATGCAGCTCGACCGAAGGCTTCACGCTGCTCCCCTCAGAATACAGAATATACAAGAGCTGGAAGGGACCTTGGAGATCTTCTAGTCCAACCCCCAGCTCACGCAGGAGAAACTATACCATTTCAGACAAATGGCTGCCCAATCTCTACTCAAAAACTTCCAGTGTTGGAGCATTTATAACCTCTGGAAAGAAGTTGTTCCACTCATTAACTGTGCCTGTTGAGGAAATTTCTCATTACTTCCAGAGAAGAGAAGAGAAGAGAAGAGAAGAGAAGAGAAGAGGAAAGGAAGGAAGGGAGGGAGGGAGGGAGGGAGGGAGGGAAGGAAGGAAGGAAAAGAAAGAAAAAGAAAGAAAGAAACTCTCATCTTATAGATTAGCCCAGCCACCCTGCCTCCCCTCTGTCATCCATGTTGTCAGTGACTCGTGGCCGGGAGGATTGCCTGGGGGGGGTGGGGGGTGGGAAGGGGGGAGGGGAGGGGATGCGTGAGCCAACCATGGGGTAGGGCACAACTTGGGAACTTCTGTGTCTCCTCCTGGGCTTCTCCTCCGGGACATGGACTCTCCCAAGTTCCCCCAGCTCTGTCCCCCTCTCCTTAAGAAGCCAGCAGCCCCCCAGCCCCCCTCCCTACGCGCCCCCCATACCCCAGGGCGGGGGCTGCTGTCCTCCCTGCTGTAGGCCCGGCTTCCCTCCCTGACCAAGCCGGCGGGAGGGGTGGGGTGGGGTGGGGGCTCCTTCCCAACGAGGGGTGTGTGCTTGTCTGTGTGTGCGTGCGCCCTGACCAGGGTGATGGATGGCCCTGCAGAGCCAACTCGCCGGCTGCAGGAATTAATGGCATTTGCATAATCTTCACTTTGGAATCTGCCCCAGCAGATCGTGGCCTGGTCGGTGCAAGAGCCACACGTTGTCCTCACCAAAGACCCCCCTCCCTCCCTCCCTCCCTCCCTCCCCCATTTAGGAGGTGAAAAGTTGAAGGGGGAGAACGAAGAAAGTCCCCATTTCTGGGCTGCATAAATTCTCCTGCCCTTGTCAGGCTTCCCAGCCCAGTTGTGTTGTTGCAGCCGCTCTCCACGTGCGGAGAAACACAGCCTCTGAAGGAGGGGGAGGGGGGGCAGCCCAGCCGCAGAGCCCTCCCGCCCAGCCGTGTGTCCACAAGATGGATGGGCCGAGGGATGGCAGGGCTGCCGGCCATCCATCACCCTTGCCTGTCTGCCGGTCTTTGCTGGTGGAGCCTGGACTCTGAATAACAAGAGCTGGAAGGGATCTTGGAGGTCTTCTAGTCCAACCCCCTGTTTAAGCAGGAGTCTCTACACCATTTCAGACAAATGGCTGTCCAGTCCCTTTTTAAAAACTTAAAAACTTCCAGTGATGGAGCATCCACAACATCTGAAGGCAGCCGTTCCACTGGTTAAAATTAAAATGGCCACATTTGGAGACCCTGGCCTGGATCATGGAGGCTGCAGCTCCATCCTCTCTGGCCACCAAGGAAGCGGTGTCTTCTGCAGATGTCCAGCCTGCTTCTTCTCCCCTCGCCTCCTTCAAGAGGCAGCCATTGGCTGATCTTGGTTTGTCGGTTTCCATTTTTCCAGCTGGATTTATGTAGAAACTTGCACACACAAAAAACCCCTGGAGCTCCCCAAAGATCCTCTAGCCAGCTCACCAATTGCTGGATGTCCTTCTCGGCAAGAAATGGGGTCTGTTTGGCCCCAGAGAGAAGGGATTCAAGGTCAGGGGTGGACAGTCCACTCCTTTTGCTCAGGTGGCTGCTGTCCATTTAAGGGGTCTATGCAGAGTCTCCTGGTTGTCCCAAAGGTGCTTTTTCCAAAAGGCCAATGGACTTTTTGGTTGTTTTCCTTGAAAAGGTTTCGCTTCTCATCCAGGAAGCTTCTTCAGTTCTGGGTTAAGGTTGAACTGAAGAAGCTTCTTGGAGAGAAGCGAAGCATTTCCAAAGAGGACAGAAAACCCAAGAAAGTCCAGTTGCCTTTTGGAAAAGCCCTTTTGGGATGTCCATCCGGGAGTTTTAGCATCCAACAAAACCTGTTGTGAGGATTTAGGTGAGGCCTGAGGCTGAATCCCAAGAGGGATGCCTTCGTTCAGCCTCCTGGGTTTTGGTCTGCTGTCCTAGTGGGAGAGGTGGTCAATAAGCCCATTTTACAGGCTTGCTCAGGGCCTCCCTTTTCCTCTTTCAGCTGCTGGATCTCTTCCTCCAGTGGGACTGGTCGACGTACCTGGCCGACTACGGGCAACCCACCTGCAAGTACCTTCGGGTGAATCCGACGACCGCGCTGGCCTTGCTGGAAAAGTGAGTGGGTCCTTCCAGGAGCCGACAGCCCCTGCTTGCTGCTCCTATGCCCAGGCTGCCTGGGGTGGGGGCCCAGCCTTGCACGGGAGCTGCTGCTTATGGCAATGCTGCATGTGGGGCTGGGTTGCAGCTGTCACTGGCTGCGTTGTGTCCTTGGGGCAGCCCCTCAAGTACTGGAATCCTGCTTTCATGTCATCCCTAGTCCTTCTTTTCTCTAGAACTGGCCACACCCAAATCCTGCAGCAGTTCTTCACATGTTTTTCTCTCCAGGCCTTTCATCCTCTTAGTTGCTCTTCTCTGAACTTTTTCCAAAAGTCTCAACGTACTTTTTTGTAATGTGGGAACCAAAACTGGATGCAGCATTCCAGGTGTGGCCTGACTAAGGCTTTATAAAGCGGTACTAAGACTTCATGTGATTTTGATTCTGTGCCTCTGTTTATACAACCGAGGATTGTATTCGCTTTTTTGGCTGCTGCAGCACATGGCCGGCTCATGTTTGAGGGATCGTCCACTGGGACTCCAAGGTCCCTCTCACGGCGACTGTTTTGCCACTCAGTGTCACCACCTGCGAGTGGATTGCCGGCCTTTTCTTTGCGGGGGGTGGGGGGTGGGGGTGGGGTTGCCCTGTGTGGCCTCTGGGAGAAGCTGACAAGGCCCTCCGTGTGCAGCCCCTGGACCGGACCTGACCCCTATCTGGCAGTGGGGGCAGAAAGGGATTGAGCTGGCACAGGAGGTGTCACTGGCTGGTGCCTGCATGTGCCACCTTGGCTTGGCTGCTGAGCTGGATGGCCATTGGGGCGCTTCGGGACCAAGTGCGGGACTGTGGGGCCGAGGGCAACAGCCTGGGGCAGCGAGAGGTCCTGTAACCAAAGGGCTTCACCTTCTCCTCCATTGGTCCTGCTCCAAATTCCCCGTAGTCCTCAGGAAGACCTGCAGAGGTCTGGCCAGGCTGCTGCCCTTCGGCCCGGCCGCCCTTCCCTTTGCCCCTTCTCCATGCCGGAGGGCTTGCATGGCCTGCTGGTGGGAGTAGGTGAGCCAGGAAGCAGGAGAGGCAGCTGCCAGCCGCCACTTAACTTCTCCTTTGCTTTATTTCTCCTTCCTCCCCATCCCTCCCTCCTCCTGGCAGGATCTCCCGAGAGTAAGTATGTGTGGGGTGGCTTTGCTGGCGTCCTCAGCCTGTACGAAATGAAAGGGGGGCCCCAAGTTCATCCCCCAAGTCCTCTGATGTGCCAAGGGTGCTTTTTCCAAAATGTCCTTGTTTTTTTCTTTGAAAACCTTTTGCTTCTCATCCAAGAAGCTTCTTCAGTTCTAACTCATTAGAGTTACAACTTCTGCCAGAACTGAAGACGCTTCTTGGAGAAAAGCAAAAGTTTTCAAAGAAAAAACAAGAAAATCCAGTTGCCTTTTGGAAAAAGCACCTTTGGGGCAACCGTGAGCCTGGAGGACAGAGCATCTCCAGAGACATGGAGCCAAATACTCCTTCTGGGCTGGGGGTCGTTCTGTATGGACGGGACAGCTGGGGCTGAGAGTTTGGACCCATCATTTCCCCTTGTTGTTTGTGGGGTGGAAGCCTAACAGAGCCTGCAAGGGGTTGGTTTTGGTCAAGCCGTTTATTTCAGATTCCATGGCTGGGGGTCTTCACCCCCAGTCCAGAAGGCAAAGGCAGTTCCATCTCCCCACTTCCTGCTTTGGGACATGGTGGGTCAGCTGAGCTGACAGCTGAGGTCCGAGACTTGAGCTCCACAGGACGGGCTGAGCTCCAGTCCTTGCTTCAGCTCCTGCCCACCAGCAGTTTGAAAGCATGCGAATGCGAGTAGATAAATAGGTACCCCTTTGGTGGGAAGATGGGAGCGTTCTGAGCGCCTCTCTGTATAGCCGTGCTGGCCACAAGACCATGGAAAATGTCTTCGGACAACCTTGGTTCCCTTGTTGGTTGGTTCCCTCACTCTGGGGCAGAGAGATGAGCACTGCGGCCCAGTCAGTTCGAGACCTTACTTTTGGCTTTAAAGATGGAGGTGGTGGCCTGTTCATCAGGAAGGGCCACCCCACAAGAGGCGCATGGAAGAGGCCGAGCCCCTCTGGGACCTCTAGAGCGGAGCCTTGGGAAGGGCTCTGTGGCTGCAGAAGATGCTGGCCGCTCCCTCCGCTTATCCCCACCTCAGCCAGCCAGTGCTCCTCCTGCTCTGCTGCCCACCCGTCCCGGAGGTGGAAAGGAAGCCCTGCGTTGCCCATCCCAGGCTGTGCCATCGGCTTCTGGGTCTCCAGAGCTCCTTTCGGTCGCCTGGGGCCTCTCTTCCTTTTCCGCCTTCTGCTGGGGTGCCTTGAGCCCCACAGTGTCCTGGGCACAGAGTGAGCACGTGCCTTCTGCTGGGGAGAGTCCCGGCGCCCGAGGGGGAGGGGGAGGGTCTGCCAGCCGCTTCAGTTCCTCCTCTCCTAGTTTCCAAGTCAGTCTCCCCCCCCATGGCCACCGGGAGATGGGTGGACTTCAATTCCCAGAATTCCCCAGCCAGCATGGGTGGGGTGGCCTCAGCTCCCGGCAGGAAGACCCCTGACCCCTTTTGCTCCAGCTCTCCCCAAGGACAGGCCCCCTAGCTGGAGAGGTCCTGCCATCTCCTGCATGTCTGTCTGTGTTCTTCTGCCTGACGGGGTCTTTTTCCCGCCTGCCCCAGGATGAAGGACACCAGCCGCAAGAACAACGTCTTCGCCCAGTTCCGGAAGAACGAGAGGGACAAGCAGAAGCTGATTGAGGCCGTGGCCAAGCAGCTCCGCACCCTCATCAGCACCAGCCACCACTCCTGAGGGGCCACAAGACGCGGGGGCGGGGGGTGCCCTGGGTGGGTGGAGGGGGGGCTTGGCAGGCTGGGGCCTCTGCCCGGGTACTGCCAGGAGGGGGCAGAGTGGCTCCAGGGAACCAGCGTGGCTGCCGGAGGATCGGTGGGACGCAGCTTGCGGGACTGCTTGGTGGTGGCCCTTCTCTGGAGGAGCCTGGCTCGCTTGGGAAAGACTGCTCCTGGAGCTGGAAGCTCAGAGCCCCAGAGGGCCTCCCAGGAAGGCCAAGGCCAGGGGCCCGTCAGCACTTCCGGGTTCCTAGACGCACCTTGGCAATGAAACACTAATGCAGGGGTGCCCAACCCTGCCCACTTTTAAGAGTTTTGGACTTCAGTTTCCAGAATTCCCCAGCCTGCATGGCTGGCTGGGAATTCTGGGAGTTGAAGTCCAGAAGTCTTAAGGGGACCAAAGTTGGACACTTCTGGTTTAAAGGGAACAATTTACACTTTCAAAGGGAAACATTTACAAGGAACACCCCTGTGGGGTGCCCCGGACCCCCGTTTCAGCCCCCATTTTGTCTCCTTTCCGGATAGACGGCTTTCCTCTCTTGCTCCTTTGGCCGCATTTGAAACAATCCACTCTTTTTTTTAAAAAAAGTATGTGAGCTCTCTGCCCTATTTCTCAGTGATCCATTTTTGAAAATCTGATTTCTCGGCCTTGGAGCCGCTCCGCTCCTTTTCTGTAGGAAGCCAGAATGGGAAGCATTTTCCTCTTACAGAGAAAGGGAATCGGAGCTCTTTAAAATGAACTCATTGGAAAACAAGAACTTTGTTTTAAAAACCCAAAGCTCCAGTTTTTAATGAAAGGAGTGGAACTCTTGTAAGTGGAATCCGTTGTTTGGGCCTCAGGTTTTGCCCAACATCATTGGATCAAAAAAATCAGGATGGTGGGCAGCCCAGGCAGCGGAAGGCCCCTCCTTTTAACGGGAGCAGCGGCTGCCCTCTTGGCTTTTCCCATTGCCCCCCCCCCCAGACCTCTGGCCCCTAGAAGACATGGCCTCCCTTCCTTCTGCCTGCTTTTGTGCCCAGAACCCCACTTTCCATGTGGCAAAAAGTCGCAGTCGTAATTGGAATGGGGAGGGAAAGTACATCCTTCCCCATTGTATGTGACTTTCAGCTTCCCTCACGCCAAGCGGCAGGGCAACTGCCCCCTCCCCAAAGCACTGGCCCACAGACCACCCGGAGACCCCAAAGGTGGGGATTTGTGGCCAGAGAGGACGGTGTCCATCTGCCGGCCATCTCAGGTCTTCCCTGTTGGCTCCTCCCTGTTGCCCCTGCCCCAGTGACATTTTGTGGGGTCTGTGTGGAGGGGGTCACCCTGATGGAATAGCTCGGGTCCGCAAACCCAGCCACCTTAAGACTTGTGGACTTCAACTCCCAGAATTCCCCAGCCAGCATCGCTCGAAGTCCTAAAGAGGCCAAATTTGGAGACCCCTGGAATAACAGGCAGAAAGCCCCCCCCCTGGATGTTGGGGCAAAGGTCTTTCTCAATCTGGCAGTCCAGCTAACCGGCTGCCAAAGGGCTGACCCTGACCGGTTGGACAAGTGCCTTAGAGGAGCCTCAGCACAAGCCCACTTCTGGCTGAAACGTGCGTGGACCAAGCAGACACAGGTGGCACCCTCACCGGCCAAGGACCCTCCACCATCTTGCCTTTGGGGCTTGTCTTCGCTGCTGAGCAGCTCGAAGGTCCTGAGATGGACACTTTGAGGCGAGTGTCCCGATCTCCACTAAAGAAGGAAGGAGAGAAGAAGTCCCCCGGCCCTCTTGGCTTGGATGAGTTCCTCAGGTCTTCTTGAATTCCCCACCACTTGTGTCCTTCTGGTTTGTGTCCTCTTCTGTGTCTTCTCTGGGAGTGAGGGGCATCTTCCGAGGGAGGCTTTCTCCTGACCACGAGGGCCTGGAGTCCCTCCTTCTCTTTCACTCTGGCCACATGGCTGGCTGTCCCCTGGGAGGACAGAGAGGGGCCCCTGGGGGTCTGTGGAGTCCAGCTTCATATCCAGGCCACGCAAAGCCCCCAGGGCCTCCCAAGACCGGCCCCAAAGCCTTCCCATCCTTGGTTCAGCTGGAGCCGTCCAAGGCCCCTTTGGCTTCTAAAGCTGATGGGGGCGATCTTGGAGGGACCTGGTCATTTTCCTTCTTTCCTTCAAATCCAACCTGCCTTGTGGGTCACCTGGCCCCCATGAGGCAGATCTCAGCACGGAGAGGGGCTGGGACCCCCTTTGTGGGGAATGCACCGCTGAACATCGGCCGGCCTGCTGGTCACAGGCCTCGGGACCAAGGCCTGGGTAGGAGATCGGCCTTTGCCACAGCTGCGAGGGATCCTGTTCAAAACCTAGCCTGGTCTCTGGGCCCAAAGACCCCCCGCCCGGTTTGCCTTATCCAGAGAAGGACAAGGGGAGTCAGCTCCAACCTGCACCTTGTCCAGCTCTGCAGTGCCCCTTGGGTCTCCCAAGCAAGCCCACCCTGGCCCCAACCCACAGAACCAGCCCTCTGGCCCCGTAGGGAGCACGTCCGGCTCCTGCTGAGGCCTCCCATTTTGAGAGGGTCAAGCTCTGGATGGGGGAAGGGGGGTTGATCAGGTTGGCCATCGATGGGTGGCTGGTTTAGGGTGGACCCTGCCATCTCCTGCTGGTTCTAAGTAAACTCCCGCCTTGTGGTGCCTCTTCCTCTCCTTAACTAGATACGGCCCCCGCCCAGGAGAGGAAGACCACCAGATGTTCTAGGGATGCCCCTTGCGAAGGGTCCGTTCCCTGGAAGGGGGTCTCTCTACTGCTCTCTCAAAAGACGCGCCCGTCCATTCCCCACCCTTCTTGGGCCCTTGGAGTTCAGAGCCAGGATTCGCACTTGGCTGAAGTACCACCCCTCGTCCAAAACGGGGGTCTCCAGCCTTGGCTGCTTTAAGACCTGTGGGCTTCAACTCCCAGAATTCCTCAGCCAGCCACCGTTGGAGAGTCCCGGCCCAAAGAGGAAGGGTCTCCCCCGGATTCTTTCTCATGTCTCCGTCCTCCACCATCGCAGGAGACGTTTCTTTTCAAGGGCAAGGCTATTTGATTTTGTGATTTAATAATTTTGGGTGGAGGTGAGCAAGGCCACCACCAGTCCGTTTGGGGGCCCAACTTAAGGCGGGATCTGGCAGCCCTCCAGGAGCTGGCCAGCAACTCTCTTCTTGCACAAGCAGGACTCACGGCAGTTCGCCAGAATCCGCTTTGCCAGAATTGCAGACCTTTCTCCCTCTTGCTTCTCTCTTCCGAGGACTTTCCTCAACCTCCACATTTTGAGCTTCCCTGGAATCAAATTTACAGGTTACTTTTTGAATCGGTGGCCAAGGAGGTGGCTGCAGTGGCTTAAACTGGCCACAAACTGGGAAAGCATTGCAAAGTGGCCCCTTTTGATTCAGCCACAAAGCCCTTCGGCACGCCGGGTCCTCCCTGGGTCCTTTGTGAATCGCTTAGGCACACAAGGCGCACAACCTAAACGCCTCCGGGGGCTTTCCGGGATAGCTATTGCGGGTGGATATTTCTCCAACTACGGTGGGGGATAGAGGTGGCTGCTGCTTTCTTTTTGCACAAGCTGTTGCACAAAGTGGAAAACTTGGGATTCGCATAAGGGACCCTCGCTGGCCGGGCAATGCAGCTGTTGGATTCAGCAGATAAAACGGGACTCGGGGGATTTACCAGTTAAACTGTGTTAAATAGTAGCATGTGGATTTGAACTGTACATAAATCCTCCTGTTGTAACTTTTATTAAAAGCTGTATGAATGGACCCTTCGCTCTGCTTCTCCTTTGCATCCTCTGTAGAAAAGAACGAATCCTCAAAGGGCTTGTTGGGAAGAACCCCAGGCGGGTTACTAAACATGATCCACCAATGGCAACTAGCCTTCCTTGGTTTTTTTCCTTGAAGATGTTTCGCTTTTCATCCAAGAAGCTTCTTCAGTTCTTTGGGCACCTTTGGGACAACCATGACCTGGATGATGGAGAATCTCTTCCAAAGCTTCTGAGCTGAGCTTAGGAGGGACCTTGGACCCACAGCTCACAGCTCTTCTCCCAGCCAAGAAGACCCAGAGCCGCCTCGCGGGCCTCCTGTCTCTGCCGCCCGGTTGGCTTCTGCACCAACCGCCCCCTGGAAGTCGACCTAACTTTTCCTGCTGGTCTAGACCGGGGCTCCCCAGTCCCTGGGCCGTTCGGAACCAGGCCACACAAGCAGAAAGCGTGCGCGGGTGCGCAGCTCCATTTGCACGAGCAGTGGACATTCACATGCGCACGCACCTGCTGTTCACACGCATTTATGCAAATGGAGCTGCACGTACCTGCCACTCACAGGGAACTGTTTCCCCTCCCCCCTGCCTGTCCACAAAGCTGGGAAGGCCGGGGAGCCCTGGTCTAGACAGGTTCTCCTCCTGCAGCAGCCCCTCCATCTCCTCCCCCCCCCTTCCCACGCTGCCTGTATTAGGCCCGTATTAGGCCACCTAACCGAATGAAGGCCTGGGCGAGCCATCCATCAGCCAGACGAGTCCATCCATTTTCCTGCCGGCTGGAATGCAATTAGGAAGAGCCGGCCGTAAATCACCTCGGCTCTCTGCCCCCTCCGTGCAGGACGGCTGCGGTGCCAGGAGACAGGGGTTGGCAAGTGGCAGGGGCGCCCGTGGGCTGGGATCACGTTGCCCTCCCAAATGTTAAGATGAGCCACGGATGACGAATTGCCGGCCCCCCGTCCCCTCCGAGGAGCCCATCCGTCTCTTGGCTGACAGGGAGGACTTATTGGGAAAGGGCCTGTGCGGGGCCATCGCTCAATGTCGCCGTGACAAAGAGGGGCGCGAATGGCCCCCGTGGGCCCAGCAGGTCATCTGTTTCCATTAGGAGGTCTGCGCTCGCAACTCTTGTTTGGGTGCAGGGCGTTTTCCAGCCTTGGCATCCGGTAGGCCTCCTCAGGAGAAGGAAAGAGCCCGCGGGATGATGGCTTTCTTTGGATACTTGAGTTGCTGACCAGGAACCAGCAGAACCAGCTGTCCAGGGAGGCTCAGTTCTGGCCAAAGGTTATGGCAGGAGCATCCGGGGAAGGTCCTGGGATGGTCAGCGGGGGCTCCGGGGCAGCAGAGGCGGAGAAGGCGGGCAGAAGGGGTTGGCCTTGGCACTTGGTGCACTCTTCTTGGAGTCTCCCAGCTTAGAAGGAAATGCAGGGTGTCCTCTATTTAAGACTAGTCTCTTAGCAACCTTTGCCTCCCACCTGCTTTCCCAAGAAATCCCGGCCCTTCCCTTTCTCCAGCATTGCCCGGGTAGGGACTGGGAAGAACTCGGTGCCTAGACGTTGTCTTGAAGCAATCAATATCCCTGGGCTGAGAATCGGTTGAGGAAATTGATCTTAAAGCAAATATTGCAAAGCATTCACAGACTCGGGTGAACATTAGAATTAGGATTAAATTCTTTACTGGCCACGTATTTGTCTCCGGTGCATAAACTCAGCGTACATGCAAGCAACAAGTGATAAATCATGATCAATTCAGCTTCAGTTGAAGCATAAAAATGGCAACTGAACCAGAAGTGAAATGGAAGAGCTAAGAAGAGAGCGGGCAGCCGTTTGTCTGGAATGGCGTAGGGTCTCCTGCCAGAGCAGGGGGTTGGACTAGAAGACCTCCAAGGTCCCTTCCAGCGCTGTTATTCAGCAGACTCCCTGGGCTGAAAGGCCCACCGCTTTTGCCCCCTATAATTTTCAGGGGCTGAGCTGAGCCCTTGCCCTGCATGGAAAGGGGCCTCGCAGACTGGGATGAACTGGGAACGATTCACCGAAACCACCAAATTTGGGGAAGAGAGAAAAATCAAAAGAATCCAATTAATTCCATAAAAACCTGAAATGGAACGATGGGGCAGGAAGGAGCAAAGTTGGAAAGCAGCCTGGCCTGGAAAGGGATTTAAATGAGAATAAAGAGGGCAAAAAGTTGAGAAATCAAATCCAGACTGATCCCCCCCCTTTGAGTGGGTCACTGTAAAGTGGAGCCCCCCCCCGTGTCTGTGTCTGTGGGAGGGAGGGGCGTGTCTGCCTTTCCTCCTCGCTGCAGGTGGAAAAGGGCCAGCCTGGAGTGGGACCTGGGACCCCCCCCGCCACTCACCTCTCCCTTGAGCGCCCCCTGGCGGGGATGCCCGCAAACGGCTGCTGGGGGTGGGCGAACCTGGCCCGGCAGCAAAGGCCCGAGTGGGCGGGGGGGCTCAGGAGCCCCTCCCCCGTTTGCTATGCAGAGCGGCCCAAGGGCTCCTGCCCGAGATCCCCGCGGGAGGGAGGGGGGGAGGGAGGGATCGAGGGATCCAGTCCCGGGATCGGCTGCGGGTGACTCTCGTTGCCTTCTGACCGCCTTTTTCTCCCGCTCCTTTGGGAGCCGCCGCCTCCTCCAAGGCCGGGCGCGGGAGGAAGCGGAGCACGTGCCCTGCAGCTGAAAGCCGCCGCCGCCTCTTCCTGGCCGAGCCGGGAGCCCGGCGAGAAACGGGCAGCCGCTCAAAAGGTTCGGGAGGAGAAGCCTGAAGATTCTGCTTAGCACTGAAGTCGAAAGCCAAGGCGCCTGTCCTCATGGTTCCTCCGGCCAGGACTGGGCTCCTTGGTGCTCTCTGAGCTTGGGGAGTTCTTGCGGACGTTTCCTGACCCAACTAGGTAACATCATCAGTGCTAGAAGGGAGGAGGAGGATGCTTGTAATGGTAAATGCTTCAAAGGGCCATAAATGAGCTGGGGGTGAAAAGCCTCCCTCTGGCATTTAGCCAGGCAGGACCCCCCCCCAGTAGCCCATCCAATGAAGGCAGCCCCCTCCGCCTCCTCTGAGCAGCCCAGCCAAGGGAGCAAGCAAGCAGCCAGAGGCCCCTTCCTGAGGCGGGGGGGGGGGGGGGCTCACCTTCCCTCCCAGGCTCCTGGTAACACCCAGAATTCTCCAGCCAGCCAAGGTTGGACTCCCTGCCTTAAGGGGAGACGCCTTCATCGGCTTTGAAGACCCCCCCCACCACCACCCAATCCTTCCCCCCACTAATGAGGGGTCTGCCTTGAGAGGGCAGCTCGGCTTGGGCAGCTTAAGAGGTCTGGACTTTTCTGTTGAATTTCTGTTGCTAAGCGAGACAATTGTTAAGTGAGTTTTGCCCCATTTTTGCAACCTTCCTTGCCACCGTTGTAAAGTGAAACACTTCTGTTGTTAAGTTAATAACACGGTTGTTAAGTGAGTCTGGCTCCCTTGTTGACTGTGCTTGTCAGAAGGTTGCAAAAGGGGCTCACGTGATCCAGGGACAGGACGACCGTCGTAAACCTGGGTCAGTTGCCAATCGTCTGGATTTTGGCCAGGTGTCCCTGGGGGAAGGCTGCAAAGGTCGTAAGAGGGAAAAACCGGCCATAAGTTGCTTTTTTCAGTGCCGTTGTAACTTTGAACGGTCCCTTAAGAAACTGCTGAGGCCGGCCTGTAATCAGAACCTGGGGGCTTCAAAAGAGCTAAACTCCCCATTACAATGACTTCAGAAACAAACCCTTCCAAATGGCCTTTGCTGCAGTTCAACCTAATTGAATTATTTTGAGATGTTACGTTGCCTTTGATGGCATTTTGTACCCCTGGGATTACTAGGTGGAAAGAATTGCTTGAGGTACCAGAAAAATGGAACTCAGCCAGAAAACCTATTATGGAACTTTCTCTATTTGAAATATTATTTTAAAATTTATTTACAATATTTTAATTTTCTATACCAAGAACTCAAAAGGTTCATTTTAATCTCCGGGCGGTTTATAATATTAAAAAGATAAAACGATATAAGTAAAATACTACAAAAACATAAATATACAAAATACAATATTCTGCACACAATATGAAGTTGATATGATTTGGATCCACTTGGAGATCATTGTAGCGGAATCAGGAAACCTCTCCAGAAACTCTCAGGGTGTTTGGTCCTCCTTATTCCAGCCATCGCCCAGAAGCTTAATGGTTCCTTCCAATGCATTGGGGACCATTTCTCCCAAGGGATTCCCTCTGCCCCAAGGAAGGCCCAACCTTGGGAGTTGGGAGACCCAGGAGGGGTTTTCCCAACTTGCCCTGTCACGCCTGTTGCTAAGTTGACTCTCAATCACCAGAGCGGGATTAATGGTTGAAATGGGTGTGTAAGTGGGCACAGATCAGACAATAGCTTCATAAATGCTTGCTACGGGAAAGAAAACACGGACACAGAACGGGTGCCAGCTTTGATTCAAAAGATCCCCACAGGAAACCAAATTATGTGTTGTGCCATTTGCAGAAAGACATCCTTTTTTGTGCATCCTCTGACGAAGAGGCCAAAATATTTACTTGCTAAGTCTTTCTTTCTTTCTTTCTTTCTTTCTTTCTTTCTTTCTTTCTTTCTTTCTTTCTTTCTTTCTTTTTTCTCTTTCTTTCTTTCTTTCTTTCTTTCTTTCTTTCTTTCTTTCTTTCTTTCTTTCTTTCTTTCTTCTTTCTTTCTTTCTTTCTTTCTTTCTTTCCTTCCTTCCTTCCTTCCTTCCCTCCCCTCCTTCTCTTCTCTTCTCTTCTCTTCTCTTCTCTTCTCTTCTCTTCTCTTCTCTTCTCTTCTCTTCTCTTCTCTTCTCTTCTCTTCTCTCCTCTCCTCTCCTCTCCTCTCCTCTCCTCTCCTCTCCTCTCCTCTCCTCTCCTCTCCTCTCCCCTCCCCTCCCCTCCCCTCCCCTCCCCTCCCCTCCCCTCTTTTCATTTTTCTTCACTGTCTTGCCCAGGATCCCACAGTACCAGCATTTCCTCCTAAAACCCCACTGAAAAGCTGCAATGGAGCAGTCTGTGCAGGCGGCCACCGTGTCTCGTCTGGAGGTGACATCCAGTCGGAGCTGTGGCTTCTCTCCCGAAGGACCCTTGTTGGCTGCAGAAACAGAGGAGGAGAGGTGTAAGGAGCTGCAAGGGGGGTTTCTAAAGAGACCAGCAGAGAGAGGCATCTCTTTTCAGCTGGGGAAGAGGGACAGAAGGCTTTGCTGGTCCTTTTCTTTGCCAGGTGGTCTTTGATTGAATTGAGAGCATCAACGTAGCATCAATCCAGCTTAGCACAACTAAGCGATTCCTCAACACGTTTCCCAGGATGGAATCGGTTAATTTGCACGCTCGGAAGAGTGTGGGTGCTTCTTCCCAAACCCAGCGCTCATTTCCCCCCCTTTCCTGGGTCTCACATCGAAGTTACTTGGGGGTGGAAGGGAATCCATTTGTGGCTGCTGTGTTATCTCGCAATCGATGGGCTCAAGTGCTTTTCTCCAAGACTTAGTTCAGACATTCGGAGAATCAACAATTGAACCTCAGCAGGATAATTGGCATGGTTTTGTCAGGAGGGCATCTCCGCCGGGGTGCCTCTTGACCCCGGATTGCGGCCCTCCTCGCCTCGTCCTCCTCCGGAGAGTCCCTGGAAAAAAATGGGAGCTCTTCAAGAAGCTGCCCAGTCGCCAAATATTTACAAAAGAATTATGGTAACAAATCTGGATTTTTTTTTTTAAAAAAAAGTAGCGTTAGTAAACCTAAATTACTGTATCCTAAAATATATGTGCCATGAGGCTGGGTTTCCCCAAACTTACTCCCTGTTCGTGTCTCGGGTTACGCTGTCATTTGAAATAGGCAGCGAAATTCAGCTGAGCGATTTTCTCTCATTAGCTCAGTAAGATGTTTCTGGTTATGGCTTTTTAATTTTATCAAAGGCTCCTCTGGTGTAGAATAATGGAGGCTGTATTCTTGCAGCAATGCAAAACTCCTAAAAAAAGGGGGGGAAATTAAAATTCCAAACGGAGACAGAGAGTGGGGCAGATTCTAGCCTGTGTGGGATTTTGCTCTTCGAGCATCAAAAGAAATGGCTTGATATTAATGAGCGAAACCGACCCCCTCTAAAATTGATCCACATAGTTGTCTTAGAAAGGAAGATTTTTTAAACACCAAAACTGCCTCTTCTACAAATGTTTTAATAAACCTGAAGAAAAAAGTTCTTAAGCAATGTCTTGTCTGAAATTCAGTTTATACCGTATACCAATCTGAAAGTCTTTTCCAGTAAAAATATTCTAATTTAAGTCTACACGAAGGCTAACAATTTATATTAATTGAGCAAATGCAAACAGTAAACTCAATCAAACCAAATGTAAAAAGTAAAACTAAACTAGACTGAGATTAAACTTAAATGAATTTAATGAAATGAAATAAACTAAAGCAACATTCAAAATAGGCTTAAACATATTTGCTTCAAATGCTCAGCATAGGAAAAAAATAGAACCCTTTTCCAGTTACGCAGTTGTGTGTCTGCTTTTAAAGGAGGCCATATTTTAAAGGAGTTTATTTTTTTAAGGAGAGAAATACATTTGAAGGCATAAACTGCCGAAAAGCTGAAACCCGGGGATGAACTGAACAACACAGCTTGTTCCAATATTAAATAAACTCCTCTGGATTAATCATCTTCAGATCGCTGCTATTATTGTCTGGAGCGCAAGCCAACCAACCCTCCAGCCCACGAAACGGCCCTAATTGTGTGTCCTCTTTCTTTGCTGCTGCTTTTCTCCCCCCTCCCGAAAGCGTTTCTTTCTGTGCATTTTGTTAACTCTGCACTCACGACACCCTCGCAGGGACCACGGACGTCTCGGCATGAAGAGAGCCGGATTGATCCACGGCCCCCGAAATCACTAGGATTTTTTCTCAACAAGCGAACTCAAGAAATCTCCTGCCAGGAATCTCCTGGGTTGTCGGGATGGGTTGTTTGCAGATTCCTGGGGATTTGTAACCCAGATGGTGACCGGAATCTGGAGCCCTCCCCACTTTGTACCCACAGCTCAGAAGAAATTGAGTGCCCCACCGCCAGCAGCAATGGGCAATTCCCCCACCCGCAAGGTAGCTTTGCTCTGGCAGCAGCCGCCCAGGGCTGCCCCCCACTGCCAGGACTGGCCCAGGGGGGAGGGGTCACTCCTCTAGCCTGTCCTTGCCCTACAGTGGGCCAGGCTCCTTCCAGAACAAGCCCCCCAAGGGAGAAGGGAGATCACCTCTGGGCTTTCAGAAGACTCCAGGAGGGAAAAACCAGCCGGCCCTTCATAATTCCCAGAGCAGCGGCTGGTGGGCCTTTTGCCCCACCAAAAATTGGGCGTGACTCAAAGTCCCATCAGTTTCATCCTGTCTTGTGGTCACGAGGGAGCCTCTGAGCCCCTTGGAAGAAAAAGAACCGGGGAGGGCTTTTTGGGTGGGGGTCTTGTCTGAACAGTCAGGGGTCTCATTTGGGCACCGGATCTGAGGAGCGGTTTGTTCTGGAGGGAGAAAGGCCAGGGGGAAATGTTTGAAGGTTGAACATGAAATTGGCCACCTCTGAATTTGCCCTCCATGAATGTGACACAACGCTGATCACTGCACTGCCCCAAAGGCGCTTTTTCCAAAAGGCAACTGGACTTTCTTGGTTTTTTTTCTTCTTGAAAACCTTTCCCTTCTCATCCAAGAATCTTCTTCAGTTCTCACCAATGATTGAACCTCTCCATGGACAATCACTGCACTGATTCAGGGATATTTGACTCAAGTCCAACTGAGCAAGTGTAGACAGTTCTTGGTCAGTCGTCCAGTCTTATGAGATAGTTCAGGATGTAGTTACTGGGGGAAGGGCTGGCAGAAATGTTGGCACCCTGGGGTGGCTTTGCTGGCATCCAGATGGGTCTCTTCTGCCTTCTGACAGGACCATCCGTCGAGTGAATGAATGATGGTCACCCTTGGTTCTTACAGAACGGGTTGGCCAAGCCCTCGGACGGAGTCCTGTGACGTTCTCCATGTTGTCTTGAAGAAGACCTTAATGGGCCAGAGGCCAGAGGTCTGCTAGGGGGACCCCACCTGCCGGACCCACCTCTGGAGGACGCGTGGCCAAGAACCTCGCAAGTCCCGTGGGACCTTCTTAGGTGAGGACTCCAGGATCAGGAGGGCATGGAAGCTCCACTGACCCTGTGGGAGAAGGATGACCTCCAGGAATCTTTGTTGACCGGGCCCACAGAAAGCCCCAAAATGGAAGCTCCTGCTGGGGAGATCTGGAGGGGAGAGACCGCTGGGAAGCCTCCCCCAAGGCAGCCGAGAACAAGGCCGGGGCTGTCTTCCACTCTCGGCCAAAGCTGAAGGCCTTTTGTGTAGCAGCCCTCGACTTCCATCAGCTCTGGACGCTGACCAAGAAGCCATTTTCTCAAGCCCCACACAATGGAGGCCCAAAGCGCCTATCTGCACGATCTGATGGCTCTTTCTCTCTTCCGTCTCCGTGGGGAACAAAAGGCAGAGCAGGAGGGCGGAGGGGGGCAGCATCACCTGTTCCCATCCCATCTGGGGCAGCCCAGGGTGATTATCCCCAACCTCCCCATGTCTCAGGAGCTTTGACGTCTCCTTCGTGGCCAGGTGGGACCCCCTGGCCTTAATGGGGAAAGCCAGACACCTCCATGTTGCCTGCCGTTGTTCTCCCCTTCCAGGCTGGGCTCAGCTCAGACTTCAAAAGCTGGAGAGGGGTAAATAAACAGCCCTTTGCCCGGGCAAGGGATAAACAGAGCCCCTCCGAGAGGTTGGGGGGGGCTTCTCCCGCCTGACAAAAGGCCCCGTTCTTCTGTCATCCTTTTCATTTCCTTGATGGATCCCCAATTGTGGAGCCTTCAAGAAAATGCATTCGAGCTCTTTGTCACCGGGTGTAATTCGATAAACGCTTTGCAGAAACACACCGGTTTCCGATTCTTTTCAGAAACGGTTACGGGCAGGAGAGGAAGAAAAGGGTCCGGGCGGGTGAGACATCTGAGAGGCTCAACTGGGCATTGTGGAGAAAGGCGGGGAGGTTGGGCGGCCAGGTTGGGCGGGTGGGTGGGTGGGAGTGTTGTGTGCGGGGCCTGGAGCCTCCCCTGGTTGGGATATCAGCCTTCAAGAGGCTCCTTCCATCAAAGACCCCCGGGATCTCCTTCCCTGGAGGAAAAGAGGCCCAGAGAAGCTTCCCCCAAAGACCCTCTGGGTCAGCTGCGAGGTCTCCGAAAGTCACTTGGCTGTTTGGAGAAAGCAGATGGGGGCACAGCCACCTTGGGCTCCAGGCCTCCTCCTCCTCCTCTTCTCCACAACCCCCACTCCCTTCTAGCACTGATGATGTTCCCTAGTTGGGTCATGAAATGTTTGAAAGAAAACCACCAAGCTCAGAGAGCCCCAAGGGCCCCTCAGTCCTCTTCCTCCTCCTCCTCTTCCATTCCAGGGTTTTGCTCCTTTTCACTTCAAGAAATGGCAAGGAAGGGACATATAGGTAGTCCTAACTTACAACCTTTCATTTAGTGACCGAAATTACAATGGCACTGAAAAATATCTCTGTTTTTTATGACTTATGACCATTTACGATTGTTGGAGTCTCCCTGTGGTCACGTGATCAAAATGTGGACCAAAAGTTGGCAACGGACAGTCAAAGGGTCCCAGGGTCATAATCTTCTGATGAAGCAACTTTTAGTATCTAACAGTATTTTTTGTTTAAAAACACATGTAGCTCAAAGGACATAACATAATGGAGAGAAGGGACTTCTAAACTGTCCTGAAACAACGAGTGACAACAAGAACAAAACTATGGGGCACGCAAGCTAAACGGTGGATTAAAGAAGACAATTCTCTTATTAGAAACTGAGACTTGATAACTCAGTTCAGGATTGTGTGTCTGTGGATGAATATGTGGATATATTCACACATGCAGGCACGCATCACATACACACACTTGGACACACAATGACTTCTACAGTCTTTTCCCTCCTGCAGATAAAAGTGCTGCCCCTAAGTGGGAGAAAGGGGGCTTGAATTGTGCTCATCCCTCCCGCACAGGACACCCCACCCCACCCCCAGACCAGCTGTCTTCTTCTGCAGTCTGGGACTTGTAGAGGTGCTGGGATCTCAGGTCCCCGAATTCACCTTTTCTCCAAAGCCCCCGAAGGCAGGAAAAGAAACAATGGATGGAAACGAATCAAGGAGAGAAGCAACCTGGAACTGAGGAGAAACTTCCTAACAGTGTGGACAATGAATCAGTGGAACAGAAGTTGCCTTCAGAAGTTGTAGGGGCTCCATCACTGGAGGTTTTTAAGAAGAGACTGGACAGCCACTTGCCTGGAATGGTAGAGGGTTTCCTACTTGAACAGGGGGATGGACTAGAAGACCTCCAAGGTCCCTTCCAACTCTGTTATTCTGTCTACCTACAATGGATTAAAACTCACAGGAAATTAGGATTGGGGCAGGGGTGAAATGCTCCTGGTTCGGACTGGATTGCTCAATCCAGTAGCAATGGCAGCGGGGGGGTTCGGAGAACCGGTAGCAAAAATCCCTCCCCCCCCCCGCCCAGCTGAGCCACACAATCATCAGAGGCTTTTTTTTAATTTTTAAAAGCATTTTTTCTACAACCTCTTCGGCTGAAAAAATGCTTTTAAAAGTAAAAAAAAAATGCCTCTGATGATCGCGTGGCTCAGCGGCATCAGAGGCTTTTAAAAGCATTTTTTTAACAACCTCTTCGGCCGAAGAGGTTGTAGAAAAAATGTTTTTAAAAGAAAAAAAAGCCTCTGACGATCAGGCAACTCAGCTGGGATTGTCAGAGGCTTTTAAAAGCATTTTTAAAAAACTTCTTCGGCTGAAGAGGTTGTAGAAAGAATGCTTTTAAAAGTAAAAAAAAAAAATTGGCCACGCCCACCCAGTCACATTCCCCCCTCCCACCAAGCCCCCCCCAGAACCGGTAGTAACAAATCACCACTGGATTGGGGGAGACAGGATAGCAGTCTTCCAATATTTGAGGGGCTGCCACAAAGAAGAGGGAGTCAAGCTATTCTCCAAAGCACCCGAAGGCAACGGATGGAAACTAACCAAGGAGAGAAGCAACCTGGAGTGAGAAGAGTTACCCGGTGGGACCTCCAGAGGCTCTGGGTGCTTAACAAGCCTTGTAGACTGAAGGGTTCGTCTCACTGAAAACCCGGAAGAGTCAGATGGAGGCAGCAGGGAGGGTTGTTGGAAAATGTGCGTAAAAGAAGGTGAGATTCAAGAAAGAACGGGTGATGGAAGAAGGCCAAAAGGAGAACTTTGGTCTGGTCACATAAAGAGAAGGAGAGAAGCTGGTGTTGCAAAACAATTATAGGAGGGAAGGCTGAAGGGGCCGAGGGTGAGGGTCAGACTGAGGAAATGGGGAAACTCTGCTGATGGTGGGGTTTTTTTGTTTTGCTTGTTCCTCCCCCCCACTTTTTCTGGGCTGTCATGGATTTGTTTATTTTACACTCAGTGGCACATAGGGTGACCTGGACAAGGTCCTCGATTTACGACCTCAATGGAGCCCAACATTTCTGTTGCTAAGCAAAGAAGTTGTTAAGTGACCATTGCCCCATTTTATGACCTTTTCTTGCCACTGTTGTTAAGCAAATCACTGCAGCTGTTAAGTTAGTCACATGGCCGCTAAGTGAATCTGGCTTTCCCCATTGACTTCGCTTGCCAGAAGATTGCAAAAAGGGGTCACGTGACCCTGGGGACACTGTGACCGTCATAAGCATGAGTCTGAATTTTGATCACGTGACCACAGGGATGCTAGGTCATACCTGGGTCATAACTGTGAAAAATGGTCATGTCATTTTGTTCAGTGCCATTGTATCCTGAGTCACTAAATGAACTGTTGTAAGTTGAGGACTAGCTGTATTATTGACTAATATTATATATTGCTAATACTATTATACTAATAGCAGAGGTGGGTTTCAGCAGGTTCTGACCAGTTCTGGAGAGCCAGTGGCGGAAACTTTGAGTAGTTCGGAGAACCAGTAGTAAAAATTCTGCCTGGCCCCCATGCCACGCCCACCAAGCCACGCCCACAGACCCAGTAGTTAAAAAGTTTGAAACCCACCACTGACTAATAGCCTAGATATTTCCATAGCGGAGCTCGGCCTGCAGACTGAAGTCCATCCCGCAGAGCTCAGACAGGAGCAACCTGGGGAAGATCAAAGGCTGGGGAGCTTTCTAGATCTGCCCGAACTTGCAGATCAAGGATCCCGTCGGCCTTTCGGGAAGCTCGGAAACCGGCCGGGCACTTGGAGCCATGAAAGCAGCTGCAACTCGGAGCATCTTCCGCCTCCAGAAGGAAGCTGGAACCCCCCCCGCACAGCGAAGGAAGAAGGGCCCGTTAGAAAACCCAGCCCCCCCTCGCCCCCCCCCCACTCGGCCGTCCTTGCGGGGCCCCGCGTGGCCACCAGGTGGGGCTGCAGGGCAAAGAGTGAAGCGGCCACCGGCCGGACCTGCTGAGCGCGCCGGGCAGTCGGCTTCTCACCTGGCCTGCGCCGCGGTCCGGCCCCCGAGGCCCTCCCCTCAGGGGGAGCCGCGCAACGAATGCCCTCGGGGAGGCCTGAGGCACCCCCGCCGACCCCTCCCGCAGGCAGCTCCCGTTTCCCCTGAGAGGCTTTGGGGGGGCTCCTTCCCTCCCCCCCACCTTTCCGGTTGAGCTTCGTCGCCCTTCGGGTCAGGTGCAGCCAAGGGAGGGGATTCCGGGGCGACCCTGCTTCCTAACGGGCTTCGCGGCAGGGAGAGCCGCTCTCTGGGAGCCGCGCTGGTCTGCAGGAGGAGAGGGAGCCAGACCCGGGCCAGCTCCAGACCCCCTTCCCTTGTGGACCCAGGCCCCCCTCCCCTTTGCCTTGCCTTCCTCCCTGGGCCCCCACTACCCCAAGCTTGCCCTCAAGCCAAGACGACCTGGAGCTGTGCTCCCTTTTCCAAAAAAATTGTTCGGTCGTTAAGTAAGCACAACCACAATTGGGTTTTTTAAGGGACACAAACTACTTCCCTTCCAACCCCCAAACCAGAACCAGGGGGTTCATGTGGGGTTCCTGAGTCTCCCTGAACTGGGAGGCAGAACCTCTCCCCCACCCACCCACAAAAGGGGCAGAGGGACCCTCCTGGGACCCTCCCGAGTGGGTCCCTAGCATTGCAGTTCTTTTGTGAGCACACCACACACCACATCCGGTTGTTGCTCCAAGGGTCTCATGGGGGAGGGGCATGAATGATTTAGCCAGGAGTTGACCCGTTTTTCTAGAGCCAGATGTTGAAATCCTGGAGGGGGAAATGGGGGGGGGGAGAACTGGCCTTGTAGACAGTGACCTGGGCACCCTGTTCTTCCACCCACCACTTTCAGGACCCCTGCCAGGACCCCAACCTTTCCTCTTGGAATTGGGGCACTGCCAAAGCAGCTGAACGAAGGGGGGCACTGGATGAGAGGCCTCCATTTTATTTCTTGCTGTACCCAGTTCTTTTCAGCAGGTGCCCTCTAGACTCTGCGGGGGGGGGGGAGGCAGAAGGGAATATAGCCAGGCTCCCCATTGGGCTGCAGAAGGACAGCACCCCCACCTTACAGGAATGTCATCCCTGTGGCTCCTCCTGCAGGGCTTCCAAGGGGCTCCCCGATGGAGCAGAAGCAGATTTGCCCCAGGAGAGGGGGGGGGGGGGCAGGGCAGAAAAGACCCACCACAGAAGGGGTGGGCGGGCAGACAGGGGGACTAGTTCTGGGCTTCCTTGGAGGCATTTTGTGGCCAAATTGGGCCTGCTTTGAAGCCCTTCAGGAACTCTGGACTGCACCTGCCTCATAACCCCACCTGGCCCTATGAAGGGTGGGGGGACTCCCAGCCTGGAAGGCAGTGTCCATGGTGTGTATGTATATATGTATATACACACACACACACTCCACAATGCCACAATGTTTGCAGGCAGCAGGTGGGGCCTGGCTGCTCTTGGGCCCCCTCCTGGGCCCCCTGGATTTGGCCAGGTCTCCATGCTGGCCCTGGAGGGAGCCCTGAAGCCAGAGGCCCAAGGCCAGCCTCGGTGTTTGGACCTCCCTGGCAGCTTCCTCACTTCCCCTCCCCATGTTTCTTCTGCAGGTGGGAAGTCGGTGCTTCTAAAGTGCTTCAAACCCCAAAGAACCCCTGGAAGGTTGGGCAATTCTTAGGGGCTTCCCAGAGTTATGAGCACTTCGTCAATTACAAATTTAAGGATAAAATGAAACAGTGAAATAAAACCTTCCTTTGCCAATGGAAATTATCAGCTTCCAACAGGTTTTATGCCTTTGCCTGTGAGGGGGTGAGGGTGGGGGGGTCCCAAACAAAACGACCCTCCTGTCCGGGACTGCCGGCTCTCTGCGCGCATCGCTGGGGGAGGCGGGTGCTCAGCGCAGGGTCTCCCCTTCTTCGGGGTCCCCCGCCAGCGCGGCCTCGCCAGGGCAAGAGAGAGCGAGCCGCCACTCAGGCAGGGAGGCGCGGAGCAGCCCTGGGCGCAGGTCACTCCGGCACAAGTCGCGGCAGGTCTGTCCCGGAGCAGGTCGAGACCGAGCAGCCGAAAAGGAGGCCCCGCCCGGCGCCCGCCGGAGCCACCGGGGCTAAAGCTGCTTCGCAGGGGGGCCAGTCGGGGCAGGCAGGGACCCGGAGAGCCGGGCGCTTGTCCGAAAGGGGGCCGGCCCGTCCTCGGAGCCCCGCACCCGGGGCTCCAATGCCCGGCTATACCGGAGGCGTCCCGCTAGCCGGGAGAGGCGCTTCCCTCCGCCGCGGCCAGGTGAGGCGCAGGCGGCCCTAGGTGAGCCTCCTCTCGCCGAGCGCCACGAGCGGAGTCGGCGGAGGCAGCGCTGGCACGCTCCAGCGCCCGGCCCGCCTCGCCCCCCGCCGCCTCCGCCCACGCCTCGAAGGGGAGGGGAGGAGGGGACGACCGCCGGCCGAGCACCGGCCGCGCCGCCTCTATATAAGCGCCGCCTGGGCTGATCCCCGCAAACGGCGCGGAGCGCGGCGACTCCTCCTCCGACGGCGCCGCCAAACGGAGCTCCTGCCCGCCCCCAGCCGGCCCGCCCCCCGCCCGGCACAGACGCTCCAGGCAGCCGCTCAAGTTGGACGGCGCGACCGCAGAAGCCCCTGCAGATCCGCGCCCGCTCTCGCAGCCTCCTGCGCCTCAGCCGCGGAACCTCCCGTCTCCGGCTCACCGGACCCCTCCGGGCGCAGCGCCCTCCTCCCGCCCCACTTTCGGCGGAGCCGCCTCTGGGTTGCAGCGCTGCAGCGAGCGAAGATCCGAGAAGGTCGCCTTCGGGAGGGAGCCCGAGTTTTGCCGCGCCCGCCGGGCGTTCCTCCGTCTGGGCTTCATCCAAGCGGAAAGGGGCGCCCGCCTCTCCGTCTGAACACCCCACTCTTCGGCGGGCAGCAACGCGCGATCCGTGCAGCGTCTCGCTCGCCTCCCCCGCGCGCCCGGACGAGTCAGTGTCCCCGAGTCCAATCCGGCCGCCTTCCCGCGCGGCGCTTCCGACGGCTGCGGTCCGTCCCCGGCGCGCAAGATGCTGATCGGCGGCTTCGAGTTGCTCTCTGCGCTGGCCACCGCCGCCGCCTGCCTGGCCTCGCTGACGCTGCTGCTGGCCGTCTCGCAGCAACTGTGGCAGCTGCGCTGGGCCGCCACGCGCGACAAGAGCTGCAAACTGCCCATCCCCAAGGGCACCATGGGCTTCCCGCTGGTGGGCGAGACCTTCCACTGGCTGCTGCAGGTAAGCGCTGCCGGCGCCGGCTGTCCGCGGCGGGAGGGAGAGGCGCGTCGGGCACTGGCCGGCCCAAGAGCCGGGCGATCCTAGCGGGGAAGGAGGCGGCGGTATCCCGGCTATGCCCGGCCTGAACCTTTGCAATGTTGGAAGCGGCCGTCGGTCCAGCCCTCTCCTCGGCGTCTCCTGCCCGGAGGGAGACGCGCCGGCCGTAGGGTGGGGGGAGGCTCGCCCCTTCCAGGCTCCAACCAACAGGTAAGGCTGAGGAGCCCGGGCGGAACCGTGGGACGGTCTGTGTTTTTTTCCCGCCAGCGCTTTCCCTGTCCTTCCCTGCCGCCGCCCCTCCCTTCCCCTGCCCTCCCCTCCCGGGCAAAGCGCAGCGCGGGATTCCCTCTCGGCCGCCCACCTTCAGCGCGAGCCCAGCGCTCTTTCCGCCACCGCCGCCGCCGCCGAAAGGCCGCCCCCACTCGGGGTTCAGCCCACGCGGTTTGCTCCAAGCGGCACAGCCGGGAGCCTCAGAGTTTGGCGGGGAGTCCTCGAGACTTTCCTCTCTCCCCACTCCGTCCTCCTATGGCGGGACCGCTAATCCACCCCACCCCCCGCGCACACACACACTCTCTGCCCGCGGGACTCAGGCGGCCTCGCGGATCAGCGCCTGTCTGCACGTTCGGGAGGGACTCGAATTCCTTCTTGTATCCCCATCGCTCTGCTATGAAGCAGAAGGAAAATCGAAAGCCCAATTCTGCGGGGCGCTGGAGATGTTATCCTTTCCTCCTCTGCAGCCCCCTCACCAATGAATTGTGCCTCAAAGAGACCGAAGGACCCCCTCCCAAGTCTTCCCCTCCCCAGCATTGAAAGAGTTAAGCGCCGTCCCTCACGGGGACTATTTTAAAAAGAAATTTATCAGATTCTTTACAAGGGGCGCCGAAAAAGGGGCTCTCCCTCTTCCTCAAGGCTCCATCCAGGGAAGAAAAAAAAAAGTCTAGGGCTAAAAATAAATTTAAAAAAAAGTATAAATCGGAGTCCGCCGAAACCTTCCCACATAAAGGTGCCCTTTGTACAAGGATGGAAATATTGCACAAATAACCCTTTATTAATGCCACTAAAAGCACTTTTAATTATATTTACGCAGATCAAGACACCGGGGCACCTGAATAGCTGAACTTCACAACCGGGCTTTTGTTTTGTTTTTTTAAGCCCCCCACCCCAACCCCTCCCCGACCCCAACTCTCTGCCTCTGAGAGACCCTGAGCCGGGAAAGCGGGGCGCCTCTTTGGCTGCAAAGGCGCATGGAGCCTCTGCGGCGTTGCTTCCAAAACGCGTGGGGGGAAATATACCCTCCTCTTTCTAGCTCCGAAAATGGGCAGGAGGACCCCGCGGGAGGTCCAGATGCCCCCTTCCCCCCGGGTTGCTTGCGGCTCTTTCCCTCCCTCCCTCCCTCCCCTGGATAACCCACGCCACCATCTGGGAAAGTGATCAGGGGTCCCGTTCTCGTCCCGCGCTTAGCCAGAGATACTTGGCGTGGGTTATTCGTCCTCCGTGGAAAGGAGGGCTCGCAGGGGAGACGGAAGAGGCTGATTCAGCCCCCCTTAGTCTTAATCTAAGAAACCGAATCCCTGCCACTGCACCAGGGTTTCGGTTCTCTGGAGCCTGCCCTCCGTTGAGGGGATCCCGGCCCAGGTAGCCTCAGTCTGGGGGACCACGGTCTCCTCCCCTTCCCCTGGCCATCTCTGGGCGGGAGAGGCATTTTGTCCCCCGGCCCAAATGAGAGCTTCCCTTCAGTGTCAGGGAACTTGAGAGGCGCCTATTAGATAGGCTTTAGTTGGAGTGCAGGGGGTGGTCTCGATGGCCTTAGGGAACCCTCCTCGCTCTATTGTGCCGCCTTACTCGCGAAGGAATGGGGGGACTCTGTTCGTTGCCTCCGACGCAGCAAAGCAGAAAGATTGCCCCCCCTCCCCGACCGGGGGTGTCAATAAAAGGGGCGCCCACTATTTGCATTCCGGATCCTGCCTGCACTTCGACGACCCCAAAACCAACCGCTGGAGATTTGGACGCCCACCCCGGCAGCGGAGGGAGCCCCCTCCTTCCCCGGGAAGGGCGATCCGGACTCTGCTTGAACACAGGCGGCCGAGGGGAGCCCGCTGCCTCCAGGCATCGCTAGTTGCGCGGGGAACGCCTGGTGCAACAAGACGGTGTGTTTGTCTGTGAGTGTGGGCGCACGCGCAGGCCTTCGGCGTCCTAGACTTGGTAACCAGAAGCTCTTTTGGACAGCAGTTAAAATCAGCCCTGGGACCACCGCGAAGGAGCTGGCGACCCCTTTGCCCGTTTTAAGGCTCGGCTGCATCCACACAATTCGCTAAACGCTTTTGAGTTCGGGATCCCAAAACTCTCTTCCCCGGTTCAGTGAATCTGTGCTCAAGCCAAGCAACCGTCTGGCTCAGAGTTCCCGCGACCCTCCGACTCGGAGGCTGCCTCGCTTCCTTTGGATCGAGGCTAGCGCTTTTGCGCCTTCGTTTGCTTTCCAGCAGCGTTGGCAGGCGGTGGGGAGGGGGCTAAGACTGGCAGAGACCCCCCCTCCTAGCAGAAGTAGCAAAGCCTCAGTTAAGGAAGGTGAAAGTCCCGCGCCTGACGTTTCCCACCCACTTTTGGCCACGCGGGACGGCCCAAGAAATCCGACCCACCCAAAGTCACGAACAGAAGCCCCGTTTTCCACGCGCCGGACTTACACCCGTAGCCAGGCATTCCCCTTTCCTTTCCCGCACAGTTTAATCTTTGATACCCAAGCATCCCCGTGCGTGTGAACAGATGGAAGTGGGCAAAAGATACGGCTGAGCACGCAAGGAGGGCTCGGGAGGGGGGGGGGCTTTTGGGCAGGACCCCTGTCGCTTCAGCAGCCTTTTGCAGCCGCCGCGCGGCTCCCGTCCCGCTCTCCGTCCTCCGGGGAAAGGCCACAAGTTCAGTCCCCTCACCCGGGCGCTTAAAAGGCGGACCGGAGACGGCCGGAGCTCTGCTGGCGCCCCCGGATCTCTCCCGCTTCCCCGGCCCCGGGCTGCACTGCAAAGTCGGGGGAGGTGGGGGTCGGGGGAGCTGCCAGGCTGAGCGGCCGCGCCTCCTCTTGCAGGGCCCCGGGTTCCAGTCCTCGCGGCGGGAGAGGTACGGCAACGTCTTCAAGACCCACCTGCTGGGGCGGCCGCTGATCCGCGTGACGGGCGCCGAGAACGTGCGCAAGATCCTGATGGGCGAGCACAGCCTGGTCAGCACCGAGTGGCCGCGCAGCACCCGCCTGCTCCTCGGCCCCAACACCGTGGCCAACTCCATCGGCGACGTCCACCGGCACAAGCGGAAGGTAAGGGCTGCGCGCGGCCCCCGGGCGTCCGCAGAGGGCCTGGCGGGAGCGCTCGGCAGCGGGGCGGGCACAGGCGGGGGGCGCCTGCGAGGGATTGAAAGCGGCGATGCATGGGGGGGGGGGGCTTTGCTCCGCTCCGGGAATTCGGGAGACGCGGGAAGCGGCCGAGGAGGATGGGCCTCGGGGGCTCCTTGGGGAGGGCGGGGAGGCTGCCTTGCTGAGCGCCGGCGGGCCTTCCCTCCGGGGATCTGGGGGTGGTGGGGGGAGAGAAGGCTCGCGGCGATCTGCGGCCGGCCAGGCGGCTGGTTCGCCTCGACCTTGCCGGCGGCACGTGCCGAGGTTGAACTCTAGTAACCCTCGGGGGGGGGGACTTCCGACGGGCGGGGCTGCGCAAGGGCCGGAGCGGTGCTCCCCTCCCTGCCCGCCGCTCGCTCGCCCTGCTGGCGGCTGAAGGAGCGGCTCCCGCTGGAGTGGGGGTGGGGGGTCTTTGCTAGAGAGGGGTATAAAGAGAGGGGTGGTCGCACCGTTCCGGGAAAAGGGCTCCTGCATCTCTAGACTCCCGGGGTCTTCCTCGTCGCTTAGTAGGAGGGTCAACCTCCCAGTTTTCTTATCCAGGGAAAATGCCATTAAAGCCCCCTCCCCACCCCTTTCGAAGTCAGCCGTTCCCAGCAGATTCAGCTAAATCCCCCCCCCCATGAAGGGGGTTCTGGGAAAGGTGTGGAGGGGGAGGGGAGGGGGAGGGCTAGTGAAGGGACAAAGAACTGTAAAATGGAGGCGTGTCCCCCCCACCTTTAGCCTGCTCCCCCCCTCCAACCTTGCATCTCCAGGAAGCAGGAGTCTGCTGATGAGATGCAAGGGAACTCTAAGGCATGTGCAGCGTTCAGATCTTCTCTCCCAACCACACCCTTGGCCCCCCGCTTCCTCTCACCCTAAAATATGAAAGATATCCTAGCCAAGCCCCCCCCCCCAAGGATTTGTCCATAGATTTGAAGGTTTGGTAGTACAGGGGTTTAAGGCACCCTGTTATTAAGCTTATTAAGACCAGCTGCCTGCAATTACTGCAGGGTTCGAATCTCGCCAAGGCTCAAGGTTGACTCAGCCTTCCATCCTTTCTAAGGTAGGTGAAATGAGGACCCAGTTTGTGGGGGCAATAAGCTGACTTTGTATAAATATACAAAAGGATGAAGGTTATTGCTGAGCACATTGTAAGCCGCCCTGAGTCTTCGGAGAAGGGCGGCATATAAATCAAATTAAAAAAAAAAAAAAAGGTTGCCTCCCCCCCACATCTGCCCACACTCTCTGCATCCCCTGCCCAGAGGATGCAGGTTCCACCAATGTCTTCCCTGTTCCTGGACTAGAGTCTGTTCTTGACTCTTGGGGAAGGGGGGGTCGCCCCAGAGGCTCAACGTTTGGCCCTTTCCTTGTGGACAGAAGAACGAGCCGGTTAGGGTCTGGACTGGGGGGGGCAGCAACTACATGAGCTTTGTTCCTAGGGCAGCCTTAGGGCCCCTCCTGCGCCAAGGCCTGCCCTTCTCCTTCTCCTTCCCAGCAGTCTCAGGCACCAGCTCAGCCACTTAGGGGACCCCAGCCTTAGCCCCCTCTTTGAGAAAACTGCACCCCCAACGGTCTGGCTGACTTTGAATGCCACTACAGCTCGTCCTTGAATTACGACCATTCATTTGACGATTGTTCAAAGTTATGGCTTCGCTGGATGAATGCTCCTTACCCCTGGTCCTCAAAGTTATGGCGGTTGCAGCATCACTATGGTCACAGGTATCTGCCCACCCTTACAGCTCTTGGGGTGCTTCAACTCCCTTGCCTGTCCCTCCCCCCATCTACCTCAGCCGTTCTGGCCGCCCTGCATGGTGACCCTGTTCAGTGGCATCACGGGGGCTTCGGAGAAGCTCTGGGGCAGCAGCGCCCCCCACCCCAGTCGTGTCTCTGAGTGCCCTTAGGTCAAGTGGCCGGAAGGGAAAAGATGGGGAGGAGGTGGGTGGGGAGTTCGAAAGGAGGCAGCCATTAACCTTGGAAGAAAGGAGGCAGGGAGGGGGCCGGGGAGGGGCAAGCTGGGAATACCTTGGATGGGGACTGCTGGTTTTTTAAATTTATTTATATTTATTTATTAAATTTGTCTGCTGCTCCTCCTCGTCTAGTCACGAGGCCATTGCTAAGTGAGGCAGTCGCGCTTTGTGACTGCTTTGCTTAGTGATGGAACTTCCGATTCCAATTACCCCCATTAATTGAGGACCACTTGTGCAGAGCACATTCACCGTCCTCTCTTCAAGACCCTCTGCAAGAACAGGTGGTCCTCGACTTATGACCACAATTGAGCCCCAGATTTCTGTTGCTAAGCGAGATTTTGCTCCATTTTAAGACCTCTCTTCCCTCAGTTGTCACGTGAATCCCTGCCGTTGTTAAATGAGACACAGGTTGTTAAGCAAATCTGGCTTTTCCTTGTTGCCTTTGCTTGTCAGAAGGTCGCAAAAGGGGATCACGCGACCCTGGGACACTGCGACCGTCATAAATAGGAGTCAGTTGCCGAGGGTCTGAATTTTGATCTCTTGATTGTGGAGATACTGTGTGAAAAATGGCCATCGGTCACTTCTTTCCCTCTTGTAACTTGGAATGTGCCCTAAGCGAATCTTGTAAGGAATTCAGTTTTTTTTCCTGACGGCAGCATTGTGGTCACCTGAATCAGGTGTGCTGGGCTAATTCACCCCAGAGGCCTTTTTGCCCAGGCTGATTTTCTGCCGGATGCCAGTCCTGGGCTTGCCCTGGAGGGAGAGATTGCCTCCTTACTTGGACCCGCATTTCCTGGGGTATCTGGACACCTGGCCTTCTCTCGCCAGCCCTGCCTGCTTGCTCCATTGCTGTTGGCAGGTCAATGCTCCGAGGTTGGATGAGAAGTGCCCCCAAAGTGCCCGCCTGTCTTGGTTCAGCTGCTAAATCCTGGCCTTCGAAGTCAGGATTCGCCCTCAGGCCTCAAAGAAATAATTGCAGGTCAGGAGCCGCTGTCTGTTGTCCTCTGAAGCTGCCAGCAGGGCTGCTCTTGACTTTTGTGTGATGTCTCCCCTTAACAACACACGTTGCGTAGAGTCCGGCCGAATCACCTGCAGCCAGCAAGTGGAGGGGGCGATTTGCTTGGTGCCAGTCTGGACCGGGAAGTCTGCTGTCTCCCAGGGGCCTCTTCCCCCTCCTCCCCAGCACAAGGGAGGCTCCTCTGAGGCCTCCAGCAAAGGCTCGGGGCCCGCGCATACCTGGCGTGCTCGGCACATCCGGCGGCCCAGACAGCAGCCGGGCAAGAATGCTCCGCTGGAGGACAGGCGCAAAGCTGGGAAATATCCGGTTTCCATTCCAGGCTGGGAGAGTCGGAGTTGCCCCGTCTCTCTACCTGGAATGAACTTGGTAGCCGTGGGTGGTGGGTGCACCATGACCCCCCTCCCCCTTTTGCTTGAGAAGATTAGGAGGGTTTCCCCAAAGGAGCAGAAAGAGGGGAAGTGGTTTGGCATCTGGGGAGGGGCCCTTTGAGTCTGGCATTCGGGCTTCTGAGGAAGGAGAGTCCAGCCTCTGCTGCCCCTCCCCTCCTATTCTATCCCCCTCCCTCTGCACGCTCACTCCCTTCTAGCACTGATGGTGTTACCCAGTAGGGTAATGAAACATTTGCAAGAACATAACCAAGCTCAGAGACCACCACAATCATTCTCCTCCTCCTCCTCCTCCTCCTCTTCTTCTCTATTCTTCCTTCTCCCTCCTTCCTCCCCCCCCATTCCCCCTATCCCCCATCAGGAGCAATTTCTCTCTCTCTTTCTCTCTGTTCTTCGGCTCCCGCTGTGCCACATTTGGGCCTCTGAATGCCAGAGGAGGAAGTGAGGCTCTCTGGCACCATTGCCACCAAGAGGGACCAGCTGCTGGTGGCCCTCAGAGTCATGCCATCTGGACTTGCTGGTGGCTCCATTCCTTTCTCTGCCAGGATGGCAGAGGCAAAACCTGCCTGGTATCCCTCCTTTGCACCCAGACCTCCCTCCCCCCCACCCCTCAGGAGGCAAATTCCTACAGCCAAGGCCAATATGTGGAAGAGGCATCAAGAATCAGCTAGGAAAAACCACCACTGTCTCTGCCAGCTTGGTGGGGACTTTCTGAGCATAATTCTCAAATGAAGTACAAAAATGCAGGCGCTCATGTTGGTGATTTTTTGAATTGGGTCTGAATTGGCAAACAGTTGCAATCGGGAAGCCGCCTTTTCCACCCTTCTGTGCCTGCTGCCTGCCTCAGAGATGGTCCTGGGTGTCAATGCCAGGATCTGAGGAGCTGCGTGGCAATCTGGGCATCACTCTTTCTGGGCCTCTCAGATCATGAGGTCTAGTCCCTTGAAGAGTGACTTGGGCAGCCTTGGGAGGTGAGGGGAGGGCTGATGCTGGCTGTTTCCTCCCCCTCCAGAGGCTGGCATCAGGGCAAGGAACGGTTGAAGTGTCAAAAGTTGGGAGTGGGAAAGCGAGAGATCCAACGGTCTGGGAGGGGGGCATTGTGGGTTCCACGGGGCGCCCCCTCCTCGAAACTCCCCGGGGACGGGACAGGTGTCCTTGTTCCGGAGTTCCAACGGCCGGTCCGGCGATCCAAGTCGGAGTTAAGACGATGCAGCCCGCGAGGCGTTCCCCTCCTGTCCCCGACGCCTCTACGCGAAGAGGGGGAGCCGTGGGCGTTTGGGCCCGTTTCTGGGGGCTCGCGCGCTGCCTCCAGCTGGGAAGCGCTTGGAGCGCAGGGAGGGAGGTCGCTAGAGGGCGCCGGGCGTCCGCCGCCGCGGGATTTCTCTCGGGGAAGCCCGCCGGCCTTGCGCGAGTCGGGCGGGGAGCTCGGGGGTCGCCCCCTCGGAGCCAGGCAGCCCCCCGCCCGCCGCCTCGTCCTGACCCAGCCGGGCCTCCGCCTGAGAACCAGCGGGCCGTCTTCGCAGCTGCCGGCCCGCCGTCCAGTGCCGCAGCCCCAGAGCCTGAGCCGGGCTCCTTCCTTTCGCCGCCCCTTTCCCCGGAGCTTGGCTCCCGTGGAGGCCGGGCCGGAGCACGACGGCTGCTATTCCCTGTGCATGGGCAGAGGCTGCCTGCCTCTCACACCCTCCCAAGGGGGCTTTTTTCAAGAGGCCACTGGACTTTTTGTTGTTTTTCTTTCTTTTGAAGACGTTTCTCTTCTCATCCCAGAAGCTTCTTCAGCTCTGACTGGGATGGTGGGGAGTGGAAAGATCCAGTCAGAGCTGAAGAAGCTTCTGGGATGAGAAGAGAAACGTCTTCAAAAGAAAGAAAAACAACAAAAAAAAGTCCAGTTGCCTCCTGAAAAAGCCCCTTTGGGACAACCAGGACTGGGTGACTGAGAAGACTGGCTGGCTACAGACTTTCACACCGAAGTTGGAACTTGCAAGTCAACCTCTTGGAACGGGGGGGGGCGTGGCGGGGGCCCGATGGGTTGGCCTCCCGTGCAAAGCCTCCCGGGGGGCAGCCGATCCGCTCCCAGGACCCTCCTCTTCTTCGTTTGTCCGAGGGCGGCCTGGGCTGCGGAGCCTCTGGAGCCTGACTTGTGAAGCAACCGTTGTTAGTGCGGGGCCGGGAAAAACGCGGGGCTGTTATTTGACTAAACAAAACGTTCGCGAGAGGCGCCTCGCATTTGAAATGCAGGGCAGCGTCCAGGAACCCAGCATTTTGCACACCGGTTCCCGCCTGCTCTGCGCGCGTGTGCAAAAAACCCCCACATTTGCAGCTGGGAAGACAGGCCGAGCAGCGAGGCCGAATCAGAGCCCCCGAGCCCCCCTCCCGCCCCCCTCGAGGTGAGCCGATGCCAGCGCCCCCCTGACCTTGGCGCGTGCTCCCTGCTGCTGGAGCCGGAGGGCGGGGGAGGGCGGGGGGCTCCGGCCCGGCTCTGCACGTGTAAGTTAATCAAAAGTAAGCAAACACTCTTTTTCCGCCTGGCCCCTCGGAGGAGGGGGAGGCCGTCAGTTGGCAGGCGGCAGCCCCACCGGCCCTCCCGGCTGCTCCGGGAGATGCTACTAGGTGGACCTGCCTCCCCGCTGCTAGCGAGGCCCCCTGGCAGTTTACCTTGGCAGAGGAGGCGGCGGGAGGCGCGAGGCTGGCTGTGCAAGCAGGAGGGGGCAGACGTTGCCTGGACCCTCGCAGGGGATGGAGGCCCAGACGGTGGCCAAGCTGGTCATCCCCAGAGACACCTGGATGCCATAAGCAGCTGTCGCCCGCCCTGGTCGCACCAGAGGAGGCATGCAAAGGAAGGCCAATGCCCCGATCTAGAACCCCTCACAAGCTTTGTCAGGGTCCCTGGGGCTCTCTGAGCTCGGTGGCTTCCTTGCAGACGGTTCATTGTTCATCAGGACACTGATGCTGTTATCTAGTTGGGCAATGAAACGTCTGCAAGAAAACCACCAACCTCAGAGAGCACCAGGGACCCCACAGTCCTCCTCCCCTCCTCCCTGCAAACCCCCCTCTGCTCTAGCACTGATGATGTTACCCAGCTTGCATCATGAAATGTCTGCAGGAAAACCACCAAGCCCAGAGAGCCCCAAGGGCCCCACCGGTCCACCTGAGCTACAGAGGTTCTCCTTAGTTCCTTTGTCTGGGTGTTTGGGTGCAGCCACCCCGCCAGCCACCCCCTCCAGCCCTCCTTTTCACCCGTAAGGCCAAATAAGACAGATTGGTTCAGGGCCATAGATGGCACCCAGCTCAGGGGCAGAAATGGGATATGCCCTGGTTTGGGCATCACCCTCTGTATGTCAAACAAATACGGTAATTACCTTGGTTTACATTTAAGCCATTGACCACGTTGTGGAAGCCACAGTGGTTGAGTGTCTGGGACCACTAAACCCAGGCAGGCGGGGAGGGTTGCCTCCTGCAGAGATTGAAAATCCTCAATAATCCAACAAAGAGTTCTGAGAATGCTTACCAGGAAGTCTCCCTGCTCCATCGGCCCCTTGGAAAAACACTGAACAGAGAATGACAGAGTTTGAAGGGACCTATTTATTGATTGATTGATTTATTATTTATTATTTTGATTTATATGCCGCCCTTCTCCGGAGACTCAGGGCGGCTTACAATGCGTTAAGCAACAGCCTTCATACTTTTGTATATACCTGCTTAGTAGGGCTTTCCCCCCCCCAAGTGATGTTCTTTTTTTATACAAAGTCAGCTTATTGCCCCCACAAACCGGGTCCTCATTTTACCTACCTCGGAAGGATGGAAGGCTGAGTCAACCTTGAGCCTAGTGAGAATTGAACTCATGGTAATTGCAGGCAGCTGGTAGCTAAATACTATTTTAACAGTAGTTTAGTCCACTGCACCACCAGGTTCCTTCACCTAAGAGCAGGGGTGAAATCCAGCAGGTTCTGACAGGTTCTGGAGAACCGGTAGCAGAAATTTTGAGCAGTTCGGAGAACTGGCAAATACCGCCTCTGGCTGGTCCCAGAGTGGGGTGGGAATGGGGATTTTGCAATATCCTTCCCCTGACATGCCCACCAAGCCATGCCCACAGAACCAGTAGTAAAGAAATTTGGATTTCACCACTGCTTGGTGGTCTTCCAGTCCAACCTCTGCCCATGGCAGGAGATCCTATATCATTCTGGACTTCCTTTGGGTTTGATGGGATGGATACAGGTGATCATAGAAAGAATAACAGAATAACATAACAGAATATGGGAGTTAGAAGGTACCTTGGAAGTCATCTAGTCCAACCCCCTGCTAAAGCAGCGAGACCCTATAGTACCATTTCAGCCAAATGGCTGTTTTAGTTTCTTTGGAAAAACTTCCAGTGTTGGAGCAAGCAACTTCTGGAGTTCCACTGGCTAATAGTTCTCGCTTTGCTCTGCTTTCCCCCCCTGGGCCTTGGGGTGGGTGGGTGGGGGTGATACTGCTGGAGTTGGGGGGGGGACAATCCCTGAACCATGAAATGGCATCACAGTGACGACCAGGTAAACCTCTTCCTTCTTAACCCAATGCTCTCCCCTGTCTGCACTTCAGGTGTTCTCCAAAATATTCAGCCACGAAGCTCTGGAAAGTTACCTCCCCAAGATCCGGCTGGTGATTCAAGAGACCCTGAGAGCCTGGGGCAGGAACCCCGACCCCATCAACGTCTACCATGAAGCCCAGAAGCTCACTTTCCATATGGCCATCCGGGTCCTTCTGGGGTTCCGAATCCCAGATGGGGAGCTCAGCCAGATGTTTGAAGTTTACCAGCAATTCGTGGAGAACGTCTTCTCTTTACCTGTGGACCTGCCCTTCAGTGGCTACCGTAAGGTAAGAAAGGGCTCCATCAGGGTGGGGCAGAAGCCCAGGTGCTTCGCCTGTGCTGGGCCACCTCATGGCCTTGTTAAGAAGAAGGACATTTGCGAGTCTCTCTCTGCCCAAAATACCCACCGGAAAGTGTGGCCCAACCCTGGTAGAAGGTAGCATCCTATGACGCATCTCCTGATGGATCCAAGGGGGAGGAAATTGGGTGGGGCATTTTGGTTCTTGTAGTTTAGATGCTGTTAGGGTGGGGTGGGGGTCCAATCTTGGCAACTTTAAGACTGGTGGACTTCGACTCTCAGAATTCTCCAGCTTTGCCATAAGAATCCCCCAGAATTCCCTGGCTAAGTCCACAAGTCTTAAAGCTTGCAAGATTGGACCCCCCTGTTTTAGAGGGTGCGACCCACGACAGATGTCTAACTACTGCCCCACTGAGAGCCCTGCAGATGTGGCTGGGGATTCTGGGACATCAAGCCTCAACGCAGTCGGAGGGCGTGGGAGTGACGTGATCCTGGATGTCCTTTTCGTAGGGGATCCGTGCGAGGGAGATTTTGCAGAAGGGCTTAGAAAAAGCCATCCGGGAAAAGCTGCAGAACTCACAAGGCAAAGACTACCTGGATGCCCTCGACCTCCTGATTGAAAGCGGCAAGGAACACGGCAAGGAGCTGACCATGCAAGAGCTGAAGGTATCAATCCCTGGGCCAGGCAGGTGGCAGGCGGCACTTCTCTCTGTCACCACTGGGGGCGCTAGACTCCCCTTTTCTGCTCAATGCTACACCAGGATGCACAGAGTAGAGTAGAGTAGAGTAGAGTAGAATAGAGTAGAATAGAATAGAATAGAATAGAATAGAATAGAATAGAATAGAATAGAATAGAATAGAATAGAATAGAATAGAATAGAATAATGGAACGGAATGGAGCAGAACGGAACAGAACAGAACAGAATAACAGAGCTGGAAGGGACCTTGTAGGTCATCTAGTCCAACCCCCTGCTTAGGCAGGAGACCCTACCTATTCCATTCCAGACAAGTACCTCTCCACTCTTAAAAACCTGCTATGATGGAGCACCCACAACTTCTGGAGGCAATTTCTGTTCCACTGGTTAATTGTTTTCACTCTTAGGAAGTTTCTCCTTATTTCCAGGTTGCTTCTCTCCTTGATTAGTTTCCATCCATTGTTTCTTGTCCTGCCTTCAGGCTCTTTGGCGAATAGGTGGACCCTCTCCTCTTTGTGGGAGCCCCTCAAATTCTTGAATACTGCTCTCATGTCACCCCTAGTCCTTCTTTTCTCTAGACCGGCCACCTCTAAACCCGGCTGCAACCGTCCTTCCTATGTTTTAGTCTCCAGGCCTTTAATCATCTTAGTTGCTCTTCTCTGCCCTTTTTCCAGAGTCTCAACGTTTTGTTTTGTAATGTGGTATCCCAAACTAGTATTCCAGGTGTGGCCTTACTAAGGCTTTTTAAAGCAGTACTAATACTTCACGTGATTATAACTCTATGCCTCTGTTTATACAACCAAGGATTGTATTTGCTTTTTTGGCTGCTGTTGCACACGGCTGGCTCATATTCAGTTGATTGTCCACTAGGACTCCAAGGTCCCTTTCACAGGGGCTGTTTTTGAGCCCGGTCTCGCCTAATCTGTACTTGGACCGTTGGTTTTTCCTGCCCAGGTGTAAAACCTTGCTTTTCTCCACATTAAACTTCATGTTGTTGGCCAGGATCACATCCAGTAGCTTTGCTCTTTAGGAGCTCACGCAGCCTCTCTTTGCCCTAGGATGGCACCCTGGAGCTGATCTTCGCTGCCTATGCCACCACCGCCAGTGCCAGCACCTCTCTGATTATGCAGCTGCTGAAGCATCCGGCGGTCCTGGAGAAACTCCGCGAAGAGCTGAGGACCAAGGGCCTGTTGCATAACGGCTGCCTCTGCGAGGGGGCCCTTCAGCTGGAGACCGTCCACAGCCTCCAGTACCTGGACTGTGTCATCAAGGAGGTGCTCCGGCTTTTCACCCCCATTTCGGGCGGGTACCGGACGGTGCTGCAGACCTTTGAGCTGGATGTGAGTAAGAGGACCTTGCGTGAAGCCCCCTCCCCTGGAGGTTCTAGGTCAGCGTTTCTCAATTCCCTAGGTCAGCCGCTTCAATTCCCCAGCAGCCAAGAACTCTGGGAGTCAAAGTCCACACCTCTTAAAGGAGCCAAGGTTGAGAAACACTGTTCTAGGTTTACACAATTTGGGAGACAAGTCCCAATTTGGAAGGGTCAGGACCCCATGGCCTCCCCTGCACCCTGGGATTGCATTGCTTTAATTGGGTGGCAAAATGATCAATACTTAGCAGGGAAAAAATATTTTTCAGAGAGATAATAGGAGCAGGAGGACGTTAATGTGACTGCTGGGAGGCAAGCAGGAAGACCTTAATCCAGGGGTGAAATCCAGCAGGTTCTGACAGGTTCTGGAGAACCGGTAGCGGAAATTTTGAGTAGTTCGGAGAACCGGCAAATACCACCTCTGGCTGGCCCCAGAGTGGGGTGGGAATGGAGATTTTGCAATATCCTTCCCCTGCCACACCCACCAAGCCACGCCCACCAAGCCACACCCACAGAACCGGTAGCAAAAAAAATTGAATTTCACCACTGCCTTAATCCCAAATCAACAATTTTGGTCCATTTCTGAGGGTCTCCAGAGAGTTTGGAGAGATGAAAGTGGTTTCTAATGGCTCCCACCCTTTTCCTCACCGTCAACCTATAAGGGGCCTGGTGGCTCAGCAGACTGATAGCACTGTAATTTAACACCAGTTGTCTGCAATTTAAAGTAAGTTCGAATCTCGCCAGGCTCAAGGTTGACTCAGCCTTCCATCCTTTCTAAGGTAGGTAAATTGAGGACCCAGATTGTGGGGGCAATAAGCTGACTTTGTATAAAAGATACAAAAGAATGAAGGCTATTGCTTAACGCATTGTAAGCCGCCCTGAGTCTCTGGAGAAGGGCAGCATATAAATTAAATTAAAAAAAAAAAAAACCAACCGGTTGAAAAGCTCAAGGCTGATGGCTGAAGCTGCAGAAGCCGCAGAAGGTCTGAAGTCCAAGCTGTTGGACCTGCCCCTCCCAAAGGGGGGTTGTGGGTTGCAACCTCTGGGTCAGGTGCCAGAAGTCAGGAGCCAGGATAGAGTTCAAAAGTACTATGAATCTATTTCATCTTCCTAAACACGAGAATCTGATTCTACTGATGGTCAAGGCGAATTGGTGCCAGAGAAGAGTCAAGGGACATCAAGGCAGGCTGGACTGATGATGTACTTGATGACTGGTCTTTGGGCTGATCCTGGTCATCTCCTTACAGCAGCTGCTTTCCTACTTGGCGACTTTAAGATTTGTGAACGTCAACTCCCAACTGGTTGAGGAATTCTGGGAGTTGAAGTCCACAAGTCTTAAAGTGGCCAACATTGGAGACCCCGTCCTACCCTCTGGCCAGGCTGCCCTTTTGTCTATTTCTGGGGCTTATTCATTGATTTCCATGAAAAGTGCTTCTTATGCAACAATAAAAATGATTTGCTGAATGGTGGTTGAGATGAGTGCCTTGTAAATGATCTTTTAAACAACATCTGTAAGTGTACAAAATACTCAGATTCTTTTGAGTTCCTTTTGGAAGGGAACTTTTCATTTTGGGCTCAAGGGCTGCTGTCTCTCCTCTTGAAGCCAAGGGAAAAACCTAGAAGGAGGTGGGCTTAGAAGGACCCCTCCTGAAATACGGAGTTCTCAGAGGCGTCAGGATTTGGGCGGCTGCAGATGCATCATTGTGGAACCCAACACTCTAAATCTGGATAAGAGAAATGAGGGCTAGAGCCAGATGTTGGGATGACATCTGGATGACTCATGATGGAATTTCCACGGAGCAAAACAAATTTCACCGCTTGGTTGTTCCAGTCCGCAGAGTTCATCAAAGATCAAAGGCTGGTCGGTGTCCTTCTCAACGGGGCCAGCAGATGGCAGATGCAGTGGGCTGGACATCTCTTTCTTGGCAAAGCAAACCACTCCTATACAAACAGTGAACAAACCCCCCTCCCTTCTAGCACTGATGATGTTACCTAGTTGGGTCATGAAATGTCTGAAAGAAAACCACCAAGCTCAGAGAGTACCAAGGACCCCATGTTTCTCCTCCTCCTCCTCCTCCTCCTCCTCCTCCTCCTCCTCCTCCTCCTCCTCCTCCTCCTCCTCCTCCTCCTCCTCCTCCTCCTCCTCCCCCCCTTCTAGCACTATTGATGTTCTCTACTTGGGCCATGAGATGTCTGATGGTCTGTGTGCATGGGACATCTCGAATTTCCTAGGACTTGGGGTTCCCCTAAATCAGACCCTTCTGTAGCAGCGTTCTAGAGTAGCCCTGGTGCATCTTGAACCTTGTGAGGGACTCTCTGTGCCCCCCCCTGACAATCCGTCTCCTGTTTCTCCAGGGCTTCCAGATCCCCAAAGGATGGAGCATCATGTACAGCATCCGAGACACTCATGACACGGCTCCCGTCTTCAAAGATGTGGACGTCTTTGACCCCGATCGCTTTGGCCGGGAGCGCAGCGAAGACAAAGATGGCCGCTTCCACTACCTGCCCTTCGGCGGAGGGGTACGGACCTGTCTCGGCAAACATCTGGCCAAGCTGTTCCTCAAAGTGTTGGCCATCGAGCTGGCCAGCACGAGCCGATTTGAACTGGCCACCAGGACTTTCCCTCCGGTGACCCTGGTGCCCGTGGTCCACCCGGTCGATGGACTCAAGGTCAAATTTTTTGGACTCGATTCAAATCAGAACGAAATCTTGACAGAGAGAGAGGCCATGTTGGGGGCCACCGTGTAGGCCGAAGGCTTCTCTGGGCTGACGAGGGTGAAGCGACTGGAACGGAGAAGGGGAAGGAAGAAGCTCGACCCACCACTGATGACGGAGAAGGGCTGACCTTGGTGGACACATTCGGCAAAGCCTTCTCCAGTGAATATGCCAAAAACTGTGGGGGTGTTTTACTCTGGGGGTGAACAGTGGATTTCTCCTCCGTGGCTTCTGTTCGGTTTTGTGTTTGAACACCGGCGAAAAGCGAATTGTGTTGACCATAATCAGCGTATGTATGTGTGTATATACACTTCCTTTCAAGTGTTAATCAGGCAGTGTCATCCCACAGTAGTTGGGAACTCTTCTTGTCTTTGCTATTCAAAGTGGCCGAGGGAATCCCCAAGTGGGGCCGGGTACAAAATCATCGAGCCCGTGGGGCACGAGGGTGGGAAGGAGCCCTCCCTGCAGGCATGCTTGGGCTCAGGCATAAGGACAACATCCAGGAGGGGAGGGGATCAGGAAGATGGCTGGGGAAGCCCCACAGTTTTGGCCAGGCAGAAGACCTGGAGTTCTGCACAGCTGCCATCACTTCTCTTCCTTCGGAAGCTGCCAAAAGGCGAGTTTTTCTCTAGCCTGGTGTGGAAAATAAAGGCTGTGGATTCTGAGCTTCTCTGCTGGAGAAAGCTCTTGGGTCGTCTTCTCTGTGGCCCTCAGTTCCAGGGCCAGCCCCATCTTCTGAAGAAGACCACGCCTGGGCCATGATCCCAGAAGGTCCTTTGAGGCTGTCAGTTGCTGCTTTCTTGCTTTCCTTGTGTCCCTGCAAGCCCCCCTCCACAGAGAGACTGGGAAGCCTTCAGTCCCAAGACCGGAAGTTGTTCTTTTGCCAGAAGTGGCTGCAGAAGATTTCTGACAAGGGAATTTTATATCTCTGTCCCCGAGTTGTCCTTGGTGGTCTCTGAGCTGGGCTGTTTTCTTGCAGACATTTCATTACCTAACTAGGTAACATCATCACTGCTAGTGTGGAGTGGGGTTTGCTTATAAATGCTCTCTACTAGCATTTTACCTAGTTTGGTAAAATGAAACATCTGCAAGAAAACAACCAAGGACTCCTCATTTCAACCCCGAACTACAAATATTCTCCTTTATTGGTCTATCCATATACATGCGTGCATTTCATTTAGTCCGGGATAACTCCTGTTTGATTGACCGCTCCTAGCTAATATAACTTGACTAAAAAAAAAAAGAAAAAAGAAAAATTAAAAAGTTACTGCAGTGGATTTGCAGAATGAAGCACTTTCGAGACTCGGAATCTGTGTTTGTCTTGTGTTCCTTTTGATTGCTTAGCACAGTTCCCGTTGGCGCTATTATTTTATACAAGAAAAGTGGTGGGCTCGTTTTGTCTGAGTTTATAAACTATAAGTATTATTTTTGTTATTAAGTCAGAATGGATATTTAGTATAATAATGTTGCTGTCTCAAATGTGTGTTATTTAGTAAAATATGAATGATTCCACCGTTTTGCTTTTTTCTTTCATTCTTTGTGGCAAACTTGTCTGTCGAGAGAAAATAAGACGGTTAGCATGGAGTCACACCAGGGGGTGAGGTGGGGGGGGGTGGGGGCTGGCGGGTGGGCGGGGGAGGGGGCCCCGGAAGCTCTTTTGTGTGATTCCCTTCAGCACAAACCTTGTGCAGAATTGGCCCCTGGCACTTCCCATGAGCTGTGTTGAGTTTAATATTAAAATAAATAAGCACCTGTTGTGTGGGGATATATCTCGGTGCTGTGTGTCTTGTGTCCTGTGGCTTTTGATGTGACTGTAATACGGGGGTCAGTTCACCCGCCCGACCCTCCCTTTCCAGCCTCCCCCTTGGCCAGGAAAAGTCCCAGGGTGCCACGTCTCTGTCTGTGTCCAGGTGCCATCTGGGGGGGGGGGTCGCAAGTGGCCAAGGACATCTTTGTGGGTGGATCTGCACCTGTGACCAGGGGTGGGGGGTGGGGAGGGAAGCATCGTGTTTTGTGTGACCTTATTAAAAAAATAATCCATGTGGCTATTTTATAGATTTTCATCATCATCGTCATCATCATCTTAATAAAAAAAATGAATGTAACCCCTTTTGTGTCATTGGTTCTTGGACTTGTACTGCTGCAATGTGGGAGAAGACCCTGGAGATCTCCCCTGAACTTGCAAGGAGATCCAATCTGTGATCCTAAAGGAAGTCAACCCCGAATGTCCTTTGGAAGGGCAGATGCTGAAGCTGAAGCGCAAATGTTTTGGCCACCTGATGAGAAGAGAGGAAGAACTACTTGGAGAAGACTCGGAGGTTGGGAGAGATGAGAGGCCAAAGGAGGAGGGGACGGCAGAGGAGGAGATGGTTAGGTAGGGTCATCAAGGCAACGAATGAGGATTTGGATAAACTCCAGGAGACAGTGGAGGACGGTATGTGTGTGTGTGTGTGTCTGGTGTGCTGTGGTTCATAGGGTTGCGAAGAGTCGGACACAACTTAGTGACTAGACAACAACTGATGCCAAATCATATTGGTGGAGTTTAGCCTTCTGATGTGGTTTGGGGGTGGGAGGGCTACAGGGGGCTACAGGGAGAGATCCAAAGCTGAATGAAAGGAATGGGGGGGGGGTGATTCCTGAGCTCTGGAGGAGAGCACCCTCTGCCTCCTACCCTTTCATTGCTAGAGGTCCTTCAGACAAGGGTCTGGATGGCTTCAGGATTCTTTCCTAGGGCAGGGGTTGGACTAGAGGACCTCCAAAGCCCCTTCCGACCCAGTGGTTCTGTTTCTCAGAGATCGCTAAAATGCGTCAGCTGCTGCTTTCCGCCGCAATGCCACAAGTTTGTTTTTGACACCATATTGTATAACATGACAGAGATATTTAGGGAGCTGGAGGTTAAAGCATCCGAAGAAGGGCTGCAGGAATTGGGGGTGTCCAGTTTAATGAAAAGAAGGACCAGGGGGGATATGTTGGCAGCATTTCTATATCTCAGGGGCCGCCCGCCCTCCAGAAGTTGTGGAAGCTCCATCGCTGGGATTTTTAAAGAAGAGACTGGACAGCCGTTTGTCTGAAATGGTCGAGGGCCTCCTGCTTGAGCAAGGGGTTGGACTAGAACACCTCCAGGGCCCCTTCCAGCTCTACTCTGATTGATTCCCTTCCTTCCAACTTGCTGAGATGCAACCAGACCCAATTAGTCTGCGCTGTTTTCCTCCCCACTCCGAGCAGAAGCGAAGCACAAGGAAGAGCAGGGACAAAAGTCGCCCTGGGGGTCCCAGCAGGAGGGCTGGCTGTCCCCGACGTCCTTAAGGCGGCGCTGCTGCTGCTGCGGTGCTGGGAGGCTCTTTCGCGGGGCCCGGTCACTCCGCAGTCGTGGAAGGAGCCTCTGGGCGCGCCCTTCCCCTCGCTTTCCCAGAGCCCTCGGAGAGCGGCTGAGAAGGGCAGACGGACGCTCGGCTGTGCTAAGAGCCCAGGACCCCGCCGGATCGCGCCGGGAGACGCGCACCTGCCGACCGCTCCCTGCAGCTTCTCCCCAGCAGCCACAGAGCGGTCCGGCTGGTGCTCCGGATCCGCTTCGCTTGCGCGCCTCTTCCCCGCGCAAGGCGGCCCAGAGGATCGCCCGTCCGCCCCTTCGCTTCCCCTTCCCCTCTTCCCTTCTGCCCCTCCCTTCCCTTCCCCTTTATAAATGCTGGCTGGGGAATCCTGGAAGTTGAAATCCAGCCTTGAAGTGCCCAAGGTTGAGCTCCACCGGTCTGGACTCTTTGATCAAAGTTGATGCTTTTCATTTTAACCACTTTGGATTTGCAGAACAAGTGGATGAAATATATACTTTAAAATTGGTATAAAGTTTGGTCAGATTGAACAGAGTTCATTCAGCATCTGCCATGATATATTAATGGCCTAGATCTGCATTAAATCAGGTGGGTCCCAAACAGCTTTTCTGGAAATGCTTTATGACCACACTTGGAATGTCTAAACACCAGCATTATATATGAGCAGGCTGTAGGGTAATTAGTCACACAGGCATTGGCACCGTCTAGGAAGCTGGTGGGGTACTCCCCAGGCACAGAGCTCTGGGGATTAAAGAATAGAGTAGAGTAGAGTAGAGTAGAGTAGAGTAGAGTAGAGAAGAGAAGAGAAGAGAAGAGAAGAGAAGAGAAGAGAAGAGAAGAGAAGAGAAGAGAATCCAATCCTAGGGCTGGAAGGGGCCTTGGAGGTCCAAGCCCCTGCTCAACCCCCAAACCCTATTCCATTTCAGAAAAGTGGCTATCCAGTCTTTTCTTAAAAACCTCCAGTAATGGAGCACCCACAGTTTCTGGTGGCAAGCTGTTCCACTGGTTAATTGTTCTTACTGTCAGGAAATTCCTCCTTAGTTCCAGATTGGATCTCTCCTTGATGAGTTTCCACCCGTTGTTTCTTCTCCTGCCTTCTGGTGCTTTGAAGAATAGGTGGAGCCCCTCTTCTTTGTGGGAGCCCCTCAAATACTGGAAGGCATTCCTGTCACTTCCAAAGGAAGCTCAGAGTCTTCTGAACTGGGCTTCTGTCATGGCTTGGGAATGAAGCCTGGCCTTCCCTGTCAGCTCCATTCAGGGCACAATTGGGCAGGAAGGCTGTGAGAAATGAGCAGCGCTTCCCTTGAGTTCTGCCCATCATGTGTCACCAGTTTTTCCCAGGAAGACTGAGACCACCCAACACTTAGAAATGTGCAGAATGGAGAACACTGGATTCAATTAAAACTCCCAATAATGCCACAACAACAGGCAAACAATGACATTAAAAGACGCTTCTCTCTTCCCACAAAAGTCTGGCCCAGCCCAGCCATCCTGGAAGATGCTTGTTCAAAAAATAATAGAATTCCAGGCTTGGCTGTTGCCAGTTCCTGCTCAGACTGGAGGCTCCCAAGGCCAGGAAGATGACTGTGGGAATGACAAGGAGAGGGAATGTGGGTCTCCCCATCCCCATTGCAGGGAGTCAGCACTTGCCCTGGGCTGTGGCAGAAGAATAATTGGGGGTTCCAACTCCAGCAGGGGTTGTGCAAGAAGAAATAAAAATGAAATCCAGATGTCGTGAGGAAAGGCCATTTATTTATTTATTTCCCAAAGCAAGGAGGTTTGCTTTGTGGGGTGCAGAGAGATCGTTTTATAGGGGAGTTTGTCCTGGGTGTGGCAGTGTGTAGGCGCTGATCTCTAGGGTGACACGCGAGGGGTGTGAGTGGGTGTTGATCCCAGAGAAGGGGTTTGGTTAAATCAAGCGATGTGGTCTCTTTCTTCGAATTGTGAGCATTATAATGATGTTACATTGTGTTAATGGAGTTCTGAGTGTTTGCTCGTGTGTGTTTACAATTTGAAATAAGTGTTTAATTAATTGTGAGGTTTGAGTAAGATTAAAGGATTTCGGAGGCCGTGAATCAGTAACTCTGTGGAGGCCTGGGTCATATTTCTAGCACAGTTGTCAAAGTTACAAAGTCTTCCCACAGCAACCTCCTTCTTCCCCACCGGGGTCATTGGAACCCACCCTCAGCCCTGAGTCAAGCCATGCGGGGAGGATAGGTGTGGAGGGGCCTCAGCCCTCCCTCACCTCTCCCTCCCATGCAGCCCAGGGGGACGATGGGCAGGGGGGTCAGACAGCCGCCTGCCCTTTTATTACTCACTTAGGGGGTTGGAATGACTTACCAAAACTTTCTATTTTAACACCAAAAAATATCGTGTCCTCCCAGCAGACTCTGGCTGAGACTGAATCCAGGGCTTTGCAGAAAGCGCCCCCCCCAATCCAGCTTCCCATCCATTTGGATGAGGCTGAAGTACGGCCCCTCCCCTTCCCCAGGAAAAGAAAGGAGGGGGGAGGGAAGGAGGGGGCTCAGATAATGAAAGTGGGGGCTCAGTTTAGTTTAGTTTATTATATTTGTAGACCGCCCTTCTCCCGAAGGACTAGGGGCGGTGAACAGCCAGCAGATAAAATACAGAAAATACCAAAATTAAAACAATATTAAAAACCAATTAAATCAGTTTGGCCCTCAGTTAAAACACCCCCATATTAAAACCCATAATTTAGCAATTTAAAATTAAAGCAATTTAAAAAGTATGGTCAGGTCAGCCCGGCTTGATGAAACAAAAACGTCTTTAAGGCACGGTGAAAAGTGCGCAGATCTGGGATCTGCCGTATCTCCGGGGGCAACTCGTTCCAGAGGGTCGGTGCCCCCACAGAGAAAGCCCTCCCCCTGGGGGCTACCAGCCGACATTGTTTGGCCGACGGCACCCTGAGGAGCCCCTCTCTGTGGGAGCGTAGTGGTCGGTGGGAGGCTACTGGCGGCAGAAGGCGGTCTCGTAAATATTCAGGCTCCCCTTGGCTGAGAGTCTAGATCAGGAGGATCAAAAGTTAGCAGTCTTAAGACTTGTGGACGTAAACCTGGGGAATTCTGGGAGTTAAAGTTCAAAAGTCTTAAAAGTTGCCTAGTTTGGAGATCCCTGTTCTAGATGCTGGTGCTGGACTGTGCCGATTGGACTGGCCCACTTCTTGGCCTGGGACAGGAACACCAAGTCAGGGGAGCCCGTGTGACTTGGGGCTCTGCCCAGGGGGTGCAGGGCCACTGCCAAAGGAGCCCCCCCAACTCTTCCTTGAGCATGACGCTGGACCTTTCTATGTGCAGCTTCTGGGAAAGCCTAGCCAGCTCAGGCCAACGAATTCATCCAGGTCATGTTTGTCCCAAAGGTGCTTTTTCAAAAGGCAACTGGACTTTTTTTTCCCCTTGGAGATGTTTCACTTCTCATCCAAGAAGCCTCTTTGGTTCTGAACTGAATGGTGGATGGTGGAGAATGTAAGGAATATAAATCCTTCTATCCTCCACTATTCAGTCAGAATTGAAGAGGCTCCTTGGACGAGAAGTGAAACGTCTTCAAAGAAAAACAAAGTCCAGTTGCCTTTTGAAAAAGCACCTCTGGGACTGTTGATAAAAACTAGTTACAAAGCAGATGAAAACAAAATTAAAAGGGACCATGCAAAGTTAAAAAGGCAGAGGGAGCATCTTTGGGTCACCCCCAGCCTGATTTTCTATCTGTGGGCTAGCCAGAACTATTCTTCAGGACCTGCTAGATCATCGTCCTTGACCTCTTCAGCTGACAAGCTCCGGTTTGTTTGCTTCTCCTGCCGTAGCTTGGCCTTTTCAGCCCCTTCGCCATCTTTTCAGAATAATAGAAATGGTGTGGGGTCTCCTGCTTGGGCGGGGAGTTGGACTAGATGACCTATAAGGTCCCTTCCAACTCTGTTCATCTGTTGTATAATAGAATAACAGAAGGGACCTTGGAGGTCTTCTAGTCCAACCTACACCATTTCAGACAATGATTGTTTCTTCTGAAAAGCCTCCAGGGATGGAGCAGCCACAACTTCTGAAAGCAAGCTGTTCCACTGGTTAATTGTTTTCACTAGGAGGAAATTCTCCTCACTTCTAGGTTGCTTCTCTCCTTGATTAGTTTCCATCCCGTTCCCATAAACCCTTCTGAACCCAACCCAACAATTGACAGCATCTGAATAATATGGGGGTATCTGGAAGCTAAGCCCAACTCTGGCGTCCCCGGGGATAGAGAAGGAACATGAGGATGATGACGTAGTCCTTGGCTTCGTGTGGGTGGGAAATATCCTTGTGGAGCCTTCCATGTCTCCTTGGGTTGAGTCCAAGGCTACTCCGGAGACCCAGAGTTGCCAGGAGCCGTTTTTCCATTGCAGAGATCCCTCTGGCTCCTTAATCTGGGAACATCTGAATGCGCAGGCCTTTGAGTGATGCTTTGGGGCTTCTCACCCACAGGGTGTCTGCTGGGCTATTGCAATGTCAGCAATCCACCTCTGGATATTCGTGCCTTGCAATGGCTTCTGGAGAAATAGCAATGAATTGTAAAAGACTGACAAAATCCCACCGAAATAGGACAAAGGGCAAGCAGTGCGTAGGGTATGTTCGTGTGTTCCCAAAAGCTGTGCCAGTTTTATCAAGTCTCGGCAACAATCTGGACGAAAGGTGATTTCTGGGAGGCGGAAGCTCTACCTGAGCCCATAATCTGTGGGACGTGAATTACTGCATTCCGTGCCTGAAGAAATACCCACATCGCAACAGATTTTCTAGTACCGTTTTACAAAGCCTTGGTAAGGCCACACTTGGAATACTGCAGCCAGTTTTGGTCGCCAGGATGTAAAAAAGATGTGGAGACTCTTGAAAGAGCAACAGAGATGATTAGGGCTCTGGAGGCTAAAGCATAGGAAGAACAGTTGCAGGAATTGGCTCTGTCTAGTGAAAAGAAGGACCAAGGGTGACATGAAAGCACTCTTCCAATATCTCAGGGGCTGCCACACAATCTAATCTCCAAAGCACCAAGAGGCAAGATGAGAAACTAACCAAGGAGAGAAGCAACCTAGAAGTAAGGAGAAATTTCCTAACGGTGAGAATAATCAACCAATGGGACAGTTTTGCCTTCGGAAGTTGTGGCTGCTCCATCACTGGAGGCTTTCAAAAAGAGACTGGAAACGGTACAGAGTCTCCTGCTCAAGCAGGTGGTTGGACTAGAAGACCTCCAGGGTCCCCTCCAATTCTATTATTCTACGTTCTATGATTTTGGAGAAGATCTCAAAGACCAAAGGGGTCCTCATCAGATGCCAGAGAATCCCAAAGGTGCGTTTCCACAAGGCAATTCGGCTTCCTTGGTTTTTTCCTTGAAAATGTTTCGCTTCTCATCCAAGAAGTTTCTTCTGTTTTGTTCAGTTCAATTCAGAACAAAAGAAATTCTTGGATGAGAAGCAAAATGTTTTCAAGGAATAAAAAAAGGAAGTCCAGTTGCCTTTTGGAAAAATCACCTTTGGGACAATCATGACTTGGATGATGGAGAATCTCCATAGACAGATGCCAAGTTCTTTGTGTCCCAAGCCAATATTTTTTGGGGGGGAGGGAATTACTTTTGGGGAATCTGTGGGGTGCAACCCATGGATTGAAAGCAAACTGAGGCTGAGAGTTGCTATCTTTTGCCATCATGGTTTGCAACTTTGCAGGAATCTGGGGCAAACTGAAGTCTTCCTCTCGGTTGCAGTCCTAAAGAGGGTTGCCTGAAAGATAAGTTCATGGTCGGCACACATGAACGGTTGCCAAGATCTTAAGGGTGATTCAGGAAGGAAGTCCAAGGTTTGTAATGGAAAACATGTATGGCTGTGTTGGATTTCTCCACTAAAGGAAAGTTAAGTAGGTCAGACTCATGGTAGTATTGCTACTTAAATGTTACCAAAGAACGTACAAGTCTCAAATAGAGTATTTGTAGCTCAGGGTTGAACCGTGGGGTCCCTGGTGCTCTCTGAGCTTGGTTGTTTCCCAACAGATGTTTCATGACCCAACTGGGTAACATTATCAGTGCTTGAAGGGAGTGGGTTTTGCAGAGAGCAGGAAGAGGAGGAGTATGGGGTCCTTGGTACCCTCTGAGTTTGGTTGTCTGGACCCATAAAGCCATAAAGGGCTTTAAAGGGGACAACCAATGCCTTTGATAATGTAAACTGAAGATTCCCAGATGGATGTTATGCTGTGAAACTTTGGGGCTTCCTCATGTCAAAGTCCTCAGCTTATGGTGCAGACCTGGGAGACAATTGTTGAGCAAGGATCTCAGCACAGTGCTTGTTATGCTCCAAGTTACCCTGAGGGGCTGGGTGAATAAGCCTTTAATCCAGGGGAGTCCAACCTTGGCCACCTTAAGACCTGTGGACTTCAACTCCTAGAATTCCCCCAGCCAGCCATGTTGGGAGTTGAAGTCCACAGGTCTTAAGGTGGCCAAGGTTGGACCCTCCTGCCTTAATCAGTATGAACTCATGTAGCAAGTTGAAGTACCACAAATCCAACTGCGTTCTGTAGGACAAGATACTCCACTCAATCTTTACTATAGTAGGGTCCTTTACTCCCCCCTCTCTGTTTTTCATCCAGTTGACACTTGGAAGCTCCAGAGCAGAAGAGAGGATGATGAGCAGAAGCCTCAAGAAGGACATCTTATTAGACATCAGTAATTGGTTGTTGAAAGAGGCACTTATGAATTTCTCAAGAAGAGTCCTGGAAGCGAAGTCCAGGAGCTGCTGTGTTTGTGGAACAATGTTCCTCTCTCCAGAGACAATTAACCCCCCATGAGTGAGTGACTCATTTTCCAGGCGCTTCTTCCCACATCTCTCTTGAACACACACAGCCCCATTTTGTCAATGGGCGTTTGAGGTCAATGGACAGTCCTTCCATCAAAATAGCTGGACTATATTTGCATCATATTTCATGATAATGGCTTAATAATTGGATAATAATAATTAATAATAATGACCTCCAAGAAAAGAGCTATTGCAACAGATGGACTAAAAAAGGGTAAGGACCACATTCACTATTAATAACTTCAGACAAGCTAGAGAGCTTCAAAACATTCTCAGATGTAAATATGCGTTGACTTGATTCATCATTTAAAACGTATTTGCTGGGTTTCAGCTAACTTGGGTCAAAAAGTTGGGCCATCTCTGAGAAATCAGTCATGTGAAATGAGGCTCTAGAGAAGACTGCAGAGAAGGAACTTGGAGAAACTTCAAGCAAAGCTGCCAGTTTCTGTCAGGAAGTGACTGCAGCAATTGAGCGAAACCATCTGGAGAAGGTAGCAGTTCAGACCAATGGAACCTGGGAACTGGCACCCTCTCATGCCAAAGGCTGGTTCTTAGCTATCTGCAGATGGGCTTCTTTTTAGTTTGTGGGTCTCCTCTGGTCTCCGGAGCGGAAGTGGATGAACCGAAGTCTCCATGAGCACTGCAGGATCTGGAAGCAACGGGGTTTGCGCTGGCTGGGAAATTTTGAGAGTTGAAGTCCACAAGTCTTAAGGTTGCCAAGTTTGGATACCCCTGATGTACAATACATCATTCACATCATTTGTGCAGTTACATCCTGACACAGGTGTGATGTCATTTGTTCCCCTCCCCCGCCTGAAGGTGCCCATGTGCCAGAACCTTCTGAGACTGCAAGGCTGTGCTTTGCAAAGGCTCAGCTGAATATTTCTTTCCAAGCCTGACATCTCCATGGCATGTTCTTCCTCATGTTTAGCCATGGGGCTCTTTGCCTCCTCAATGAATGACAGAGTGGGAAGGGACCTTGGAGGTCTTCTAATCCAACCCTCTGCTCCAACTGGAGACCCTGTACCATTTCCGTCAAATGGTTGTCCAATCAATAAAAGAGAATATCTGTAGCTCAGGGTTGAAATGAAGGGTCCTTGGTGGCTTTCTTGCAGATATTTCATGACTCAAGCTTGGTAACGTCATCAGAATTAGAGATTGGTTGTTCAATCTCTTCTTAAAACCTCCAGTGATGGGACATCCATAACTTCTGGAGGCAACTTCCATTCCACTGATTAATTGTTCTCACTGTCAGGAAATTTTCCAGGTTGGGTTTCTCCTTGGTTAATTTCCATCCATTGCGTCTTGTCCTGCCTTCAGGGGCTTTGGAGAACAGGTCGACCCTCTCCTCTTCTTTGTGTTTACTGGTCTCTCATTCTCTCCGTGGAAGAATCTCCTTTGTAAACCTGTTCTGTGATTTTTCCAGCAAGTGGAGGAACTGGGGTTTTTTGCCGACACACCTTGTGGATCCTGTGATTGAGAAAGAACTTTGACTTGGCCCAGTGTCCATGCAATGGCTGATGGAACAGCTGTGCCTTCCCCGCTTACAGTCATTGCCTCTATCAACCATTCTCCCTGAGATCCTATCTCTGGTCTCAGGTGGGAAGCTCTTCTGTTGAGAAAGTTGTGGAGGAGTGGAAAGACCTTTCTAACAATGGTGGGAAGGCCTCCAAGTGAAACTTCTTTGGAACGTAGATATGGAGGCTGAGGTTTGGCGGAAGCCTTAGGAAAGCCAGCCTGGGTTGAACCCAGATCCATCCTTAATCTCTCTTTGCTTTTACAAGACAGCACCAGATGGAATCACAACGGATGGACAACATTGGCCTACCTTACACATAAGTGACTGTCAGAGCTGCCATCATACGCTCGAGCTTCGCATTCAAGACTCATTGTGCTTGCAGAGACACCATCTCAAGGTCACAGCCTGGGAACGTAATGCAACAGCTCACCAACCAGCCTGCCAATAGGTTTCATGAAATATAAAAAAAGAAATCTGAAACGGAGGGGTTTTTGATGGTCTCTGAGCTTGGTTGTTTTCTTGTAGATGTTTCATTATGCAAACCAGATAAGACCATCACTAAACATCTCGCACTGATGATGTTCCCTAGTTTGGTCATGAGATGTCTGCAAGAAAACAACCAAGCGCAAAGATCACCAAGGACCCCACAGTCGTCGTCATCCTCCCCCTCCCCCTCCTAAACTCTGCTCCCTTCTAGCACTGATATTGTTCCCCAGTTGGGTCATGAAATGTCTGCAAGAAAGCCACCAAGCTCAGTGAGCACCCAGGACCCCTCATTTCATCTCTGAGCTACAAATATTCTCCTTTATTGAAGTCTGAAAGTGTCTTTTTCTAGCACTAAGACTTCCACTGACTTTGTTTCTGCCCCTCCGGCTCCTTCTTTGATCTCCTCCTTGCGATGCTCACCAAAGGGAACCAGGACAGAACTGAACTCTGTGACGTGGGGCCTGTCCAGAGCCACCATCCCAGTGGATTCACCTTCTGTTCATGTCTGCAAGAAAAGAACTGACTTTGTCTGTGGCTCATAGGGCAGCTTCTCCATGGGGAACTTAAAAAAAGGTCTTAAATATATTTTGATAGCCTTTCATCTTTTTAAATCAAAGTTGGTGTCCACAAATTCATCACCTCCTGAACTTATTTGCATAGGCATGTCTAAATTCCGTGTTATTTATTGGCCAGCAGCCAGCAGCCATATGCAGCTGGTCGGTGTATATTCATTCCTTTCCCTCTTCCGTCCAAGTGAAATACACGGAATCCCAGGAACATAAATCTGTGCACCATAATTCAAGAGCTCCCTCCTCCATTGTGCCCCTCCCCACCTACCTTGTGATTCTCTTTGCCAATTTCCCAGCCTTCCAAGTTCTGGAGCTGCACTCCGTGGTTCTTCCATGGCTGGGTTGTCACTTCAGGATTCATGGCCCAGGTAGTTGGCAGGTGGCATGCCAGATGTTTCAGAATAAAAGAGTTGGAAGGGACCTTGGAGGTCTTCTAGTCCAACCCCCTGCTCAAGGGGAGACCCTAAACTGTTCCAGACAAATGGCTGTCCAATCCTGTCTTGAAAATAATGGACTGTGCTGAAATGAACAAATTGACACTTGAAATTAGAGAACAAGAAGATAAACAACACTATAAGATATGGGACCTATTTTATCAATGGTTAGGTAAAAAAACATGGAAATGAAATATGGTAGAGGCTTTTACAATACAAGAACTGTAGAACTATGTGAAATATAACATATAGATGTATTATTATTGGCTAGATTCAGGAGGATGAAATGAATCTTATAATAAAAATTAACTCAAATCTTAGAATACTTTGAATGATAATGAGGGAAGAAATGGCTATAGTTAAATAAATGATTAATGAGGATAACAATATATAGATATATATTAGGTCGATGATATGAGAATCTAGGTAAATTGTAAATTGTAAGCTATGAATTCAGTGAATGATGCACAAAAGACTTGTAACCAACCGACACACTGTTTGCAATTGAAGATGGTTTTATGTATGTTTGTTTAAAAATTAAAAAAAAATCTTTTCAAAAAAAAAGAAAAGAAAATCTCCAGTGATGGAGCACCACAATATCCTTCGCTTCTTGTCCTGCCTTCAGGGATGATAAGGTGACCCCCTTTTCCTTGTAGCAGCTACAGCCCCTCAAATACTGGAACACTGATCTCATGCCATGCCTAATCCTTCTCTTTGTTAGAGTAGGCCTACCCAATTCCTGCAACCGTTCTTTAGTCTCCAGTCCCCTGGAGTTTCCTGCCCCTCATTTATGACTTATCTCCTTCTTAGGTCCTGCTTCTGATGGGTTGTTACTGGAAAGGCAAAGAAGAAGACGGAGGAAGAAGAAAGCAGCCGACATCCACATAGGTCCAGGATTGCTCTGTGCCAAATGCCAAAACAGAGTTGGCCAGAATACAGGGGTGGGATGAGAGGTAGTGGTTGGGAAGAAGGTTAGGCTAGGAGTGGCAGCTCCTTAAGGACCCAAAACATCTTAGGTTTTTTTTTTTCTTCAAAAAACAAGTTTCTTGGTTGAAGCCAACATCTTGGCATCTTGGTTGAGTACATCACATCCACATAGATGGTTACAGATCTGTAACTCCATTGTACATACTTTGGAATTTCATTGGTTAGAAGTTGAGCCAAGATGCTCCTTGAACTTTCTGATTGTTGCCTTTAGATTCCCAGGATCAGGGCAGGGGCATGTTTCCCTTACACCACAAGGGGCCAAAGTCAATGAGCAGACAATAATATTGCCAATAGTTTGATTCTGCATAAGAGTGAATCTTATCCTAGAGAGTTCTTCAGTACAGTTCCCCTGTACTGTTGTGCACAGAACTGAAGAAGCTTCTTGGATGAGAAGCGAAATCTTTTCAAGGAAAACAAAGGAGAAAGTCCAGTCGTTTTTTGGGAAAAAGCACCTTTGGAACGACCATGACCTGGATGGCTGAGAATCACCCTAGATATTCTCTCCTTACTGCTTCTGATATGTGGAGCTGATTCTATAACAAATGTCTAAATTTGTTAGACCCAAATTTTGTAACTCTTGCTTTGTGGTACAGACTTCCTGCTTTTTCCAAACAAAATCTGGTTTTTATGAACCCAGTTGGCAAGCAACCCAACCGGATTGGCTCAGTGTTACTTAATATCTTTGTAAATTATTTGGATGACTTGCAGAAGGCATCTGACTGGGTGGGGCAGCTCATACCCCACAAGACCGGGGAGGATCATGTTGAGGGGGCTGAGGAAGGCCAGGCCAAAAGGGAGACGTGAATTTGAGCAGAGACACAGGGATGGCAGGGCCAAACAAGGGGAGATACAAGATGGTTGACACTTGATTTGATGACAATGCGTGTCGCGTGTAATGAAAAGAAGGACTGGGGGAGACATGATAGCAGGGTTCCAATATCTAAGGGGCTGCCCCAGAGAAGAGGGAGTCAAACTATTCTCCAAAGCAGATGAAGGCAGGACAAGAAGCAACGGATGGAAACTAATCAAGGAGAGAAGCAATTTGGAATTAAGGAGAAACTTCCTAGCAGTGAGGACAATTAACCAGTGGAACTGCTTGCCTCCAGAAGTTGTGGGACCTCCATTACTGGAGGTTTTAAAGAAGTGACTGGACAGCCATTTGTCTGGAATGGTCCAGGGTCTCCTGCTTGAGCAGGAGGTTGGACTAGAAGACCTCCAAGGTCCCTTCCGACTCTATTCTGATTAATTTCTGGCCAAAAACACTCGTAGGGAATACATTGACTCACTTAGTGACCATGGCATTTACTTAACCATTGCCACCAAAAAAGTCTTACAATTGGATTCAATTTTGCAAGATCCTTCACTTTTGATTGTCATGACTTACAATGGAAATTTCAGGCTCCGTTATGGACATAAAGTGAGGACCACGTGTAGTGAGAAGATGGTTTTAAGGAAGGCGATAAACAAGCAGGAAGGACTGCAGTTACATTCCAGACAAATGGTTGTCTAATATCTTCTTAAAAGCCTCCAGTGATGGAGCAGATCTGACACTTGAGGAGGAGGAGGAGGAAGAGGAGGAAGAGGAGGAAGAGGAGGAGGAGGATTGTGGGGCTCCTTGGTGCTTGGTGGTTTTCTTGCAGACCTTTCATGACCAAACTAGGTAACATCATCAGTGATAGGAGGGAGTGGGCTTTGCTCTCTATATACAAGCAGCGTATCCTGTCAGTATTGGTGGGAGGCCTCTTGATGGTTCCTTGATTAAACTGTTGTTTACTGTGTTGTTAGATTCTTGATTGAAGTATGGTTACTGCTTGGTGTTTATCTCTGCTTATCTGGGTGTCGGTTGTTGGTGAGGAGTTGTTTTGATCGTCTTGTTTCTGTTTCGGTTTTGTGATTGTCTCTTTTGAATGGTATGTAGATGTGGTTTATCTCTTTGCGCCTGTCGATGGCCGATTTGTCTCAGTGCCAGGCTTCCAGGAATTCACCAGCATTTTTGGATTTGACTTGGTCTAGGATGCTCACAGTTTCCCAGCTGAAACTGTGGTTAAGTCTGTCCACATGTTGGGCAATGAAGGAGACTTCATCATGTCTTCTGAATGCAGAAGATTTGGGCTTCATGGATGTGCTTTGCTAGTTTTGGCGTCTTTTCAAGCACAAGTTAAAAGAGATATTGTAGAAGGGCTCTTCACGTTGGGCTAGAGGAATTTCCAACTTTGTGCGGTTCCAATTCTGGAAGGCTTTTGGTGCTTCTCCCTCTACGGTGCCTGAGCACTTGGCCAAGAGACGAGCTCAGAAGAGCTTCCAAAACCAGGGAGCTTTTCATGAAGTTCTACTCAGCCTGACTTCTGCTACTTAATGATAGGGAGAGAGGTAATTTGGTGGCCACCTGCCCTTCTTCTAGAGTGCAGGACCTCTTCCATTGCCAGCCTCCAGCATCATGATTTCAGCTTCTGTTTGGGTCAGAAGTTTTCAAAGCTATTATTTGATTACTCTTATTTTTGTTTTGTTTTGCTTTTCTCAAAAAGGTCAAATCTATTCTTGAAACAAATGAGCCCAAGGCAGAACTCTAGCAGTGAGTCAACAGGAGAAAGAGCTCTGTTTCCAGGGCACCTTCAACTGGAGGGTTGATCCAGGCCCATGGCGGGTGAGCTTAAAGGCTAAATAAACACGGAGCACTAAATAGTCTCTTTATTCCTAAACTAGATTAGGAGAGTGAGAAGTCACGGGGGTGAGGGGTGGGGTGGGGAAGCCCATTCTGTAGCAGGGCTGAGGACACCAGACAAGTCAGAATCCCAAATCTGGTGGGTTTTTTGTTTTGTATATATTTTTAATCTTTTCAATATTGTAAGCCTGCCCAGAGTTACTTTAAAAAAAGTATTAAATATAGCAATATATTTTGCTAGACTTTCATTTTAAATCAAAGTTGGTGTCCACAAACTCATCACCTCCTCCACCTATTTGCATGTCCAAATTCAGTGTTATTTATTAGAAGATCTCCAAGGTCAAACTCTACCATTCTGTTATTCTGTTTAGAAGCTGTGGCTGCTCCATCACTGGAGGCTTTTAAGAAGAGATTGACTGGAATGGTATAGGCAGGGTCTCCTGTTTGGGCAAGGGGGTGGACTAGAAGACCTCCAAGGTCCCTCCCACCTCTGCTATTCTGTTATTCTGAGTCTGGTACCCTCAGTCATGTCTGCACCATTTCCCTTTCCCGAGGGCCAACTCACACTGGCTGGCTGTTCTGGCCTTGTGAAGGAAGTCAGAAGAAATCCTTCTGCAGCTCGGGCAGGGAATGGGTGGACTCAGCCCCCCCCCCATGTGTCTCCTGCCACGGAGCTCCTCACAAGGGGAATTGGCAGATGAAATGAGCCTGTCCAGTTGCAGAGCCCAGAAACCCTGGGAATGAAGAGGCTTGGAACGGGTCTGGCTTGCTGGCGTGGTTGCCCTTCCCGTAAGAGATACCTCAGCCTCCTTCCGGGAAAGCCTTTGGGGTGGGGGTGGGGGGGGGGGAAATACGCTTCATTGGAGACAGGAAGGAACCCCTTTTGCACGCCAGAACATGCGAAGGGGAGGCTGGTTCTTCCAGGGGCCTTGCAACCTGAACTGGTCGGGTTGAGGGGGGAGTCAGTTTGCCTTGGCGATTCCTAGCGGTGCCTGCAGCGGCTGGGCACCGTCTCCTCCACCGGCATCCACGGAGAAGAAGTTGGCCTCTGTTCCTTCACATGCTCAGATTGATATGAGGGCCTCCTCCAGGCCAGTCTTTCGAAACTGGGTGAGGGGGGGGGAGAGCGGCATGAAGGCAGGAGACCAGGCCCAAATCCAGAAGGATTGCAGGATAAATCTCCAGACAGACAGACAGGATAGGATAGGATAGGCTGGGATAGGGCAGGGTAGGGTAGGGTAGGGTAGGGTAGAGTAGAGTAGAGTAGAAGAGAAAAGAGAGAAGAGAAGAGAAGAGAAGAGAAGAGAGAAGAGAGAAGAGAAGAGAGAAGAGAAGAGAGAAGAGAAGAGAAGAGAAGAGAGAAGAGAAGAGAGAAGAGAAGAGAAGAGAAGAGAGAAGAGAAGAGAAGAGAAGAGAAGAGAGAAGAGAAGACAGAAGAGAAGAGAGAAGAGAAGAGAAAAGAGAAGAGAAAAGAGGACAGAGAAGAGAAGAGAAGAGAGAAGAGAGAAGAGAAGAGAAGAGAAGAGAAGAGAAGAGAAGAGAAGAGAAGAGAAGAGAAGAGAAGAGAAGAGAAGAGAAGAGAAGAGAGAAGAGAAGAGAAGAGAAGAGAGGACAGAAGAGAAGAGAGAAGAGAAGAGAAAAGAGAAGAGAAAAGAGGACAGAGAAGAGAAGAGAAGAGAGAAGAGAGAAGAGAAGAGAAGAGAAGAGAAGAGAAGAGAAGAGAAGAGAAGAGAAGAGAAGAGAAGGGGTTCTTGGTGTTCTCAGAGCTTGCCTGTTTGCTTCCTTGCACCAAAGACCCCTCATGCCAATCCTGAGCTACAAATATTCTCCTTTGTTAGAATCGATGGAATCGAATAGAAGCCTAGGGATGGAAGGGACCTTGGAGGTTTTCTAATTCAACCCCCTGCTCAAGCAGGAGGCCCTCTACCATTTCATGCACTTTGTCTCTTAGCTGGCACTGATGGACTCAGTCATGGCTGACCCATGCCCTGCCCACCTTGGAGCCCCAAACAGATCAACCTGGGGAGCATTCAGCCTTTTGGACAGAAACTAAGCCATTGTCCCCCTCTGTTACAGGTGGGCTGAGTCCATGGCTAGCTGCAAAATCTTACAAGCCCAGCCTGGTTTCCTAGAGATGAGGACAAAGAAGCCCTCCCAAAGCGGCCTTTCTTCCCTGGACAAGCTCTCTGGGCAATAGCTCCTCATAATCATGGAGAAGTCGGCCAACCAGGAAGTCCTCCTACAGCTTCCCCCTCTGTTTCCGGGGCTCCTGGGGAGGTTTCAGCTCTGTGGTCTCTGAGGTCCTTTTGATCTCCGTGTTCCTGAAGGCTCTGCTTTCTGGAGATTGTCTTCTTGTCTTTGTTCAGCAGCTCAGTAGCCTCTTTGACCCACTCAAATTCTGCTGCTTCTCGTGCCGTCCCTTGCCCTCGTCTGCTTCCACTGCTTGTGAGGTCCTCTGATGGTGGGCTGTTTACATGGCTTGAGAAGTTCACGTCTCTTGTTGTTCCTTCCAGAAAAGGTTCATCCTTCTCTGGTGCACCACTTCCCAGCAGACCGGGCGTTATTCAATATGCCTTCCCGAGTTTTCTGGAGGCTAGGCAGCAACTGTGTTTGCCGTCTGAACCACAAGCAAATTTAAATTGACTTGTTCTCAGATTGTTTCACGTTGCTCTGTTTCATGTGATGTTGGACTGACCCAGGGCCAGTTTGCCTGTAAGACAAATATTTTTATCCGGCATGTTGCTTGATTGCTCCGTCTTGACTCTTCCTGTCAACCCTGAAAACCCCCCAGAATTGGCACTGGTGGAAACCAAGGAGATCCCTTCGTTGCAAACTCCATTTTTTAAAAAGAATAACAGAATAACAGAGTTGGAAGGGACCTTGGAGGTCATCTAGTCCAACCCCCTGTCCAAGCAGGAGACCCTACACCATTTCTGGCAGATGGCAGCCCTGTGCAGTCTCCTCTTGAAAGCCTTCAGGGATGAAGCTCCCACAACTTCCGAAGGCAACTTCTGTCCCATGGGTTGATTGTTCTGTCAGGAAATTTCTCCTTATTTCCAGGTTGAATCTCTCCTTGGTCATTTTCCATCTATTGTTCCTTGTCTGGCCTTCAGGCGCTTTGGAAAAATAGCTTGACCCCCTTCCTCCTCTCTGTGGCAGCCCCTCAAATATTGGAAGGCTGCTATCCTGTCTCCCCTGGTCCTCACTAGAAGAAGAAGCCCGTAATGAGGTTCATCTCCACTCCAAGGAAACCATGGATGGAGCTTCCAAGTTTGGCCAGCCATGCCTCCTGGCAGGAAGAGCCACCCAGGAAGACTCAACCCATGTCCTGCCCACTTCCACAGTAGAAGTTAGCCAGACAGGAAAGTTAGCACACGAAAGATGGAATGAGGGTTAGCAGGTTTCCTGTGAGAGGAGGATTAGATCCCGGTGGCAGAGAGTTCCATGCTCTTCCTCCCTCTCTTTTAAGTAGAGTACAGATAATCCTCGGCTTACAACAGTTCATTTAGTGACCATTCAAAGTTAGAAGGGCGTTGAAAAAAGTGACTTATGACCATTTTTCACACTTACGACCGTTGCAGCATCCCCATGGTCACGTGATTCAAATTTGGACGCTTGGCAACTGACTCATATTTATGACGGTTGCAGTGTCTCGGGGTCACGTGATCCCCTTTTGCGACCTTTTCTGACAAGCAAAGGGAAGGGGGAAACCGTGTGACTAATTTAACGACTGCAGTGATTGTGGCAAAAAAAAGTTGTAAAATGTGTCTCAGCAACAGAATTGTTGGGTTCAATAGCAGCCATCAGTCGAGGACTACCTGTGCCATCTGTCCCAACTTTTACCAATTACCAGGCCCTGCTCTGGGCGTCCTGAAAGATGCCTGAGGATGCTCCATACCAGGGTCTCCAACCTTGGCAACTGGAGGACTTCAGCTCCCAGAATTCCCCAGCCAGAATTCTGAGCAACTCCCAGGCTTAAAGTTGCCAAGCTTGGCGTCCCCTGCTCCCTGCTATTGATAGGTGTGTCTTCTGTGGGAAACGAGTCGGGACCATTTCCATTGCAGTGGAAGCCAGTTCCAGATCCAGGCTGTTCCCCTGTCTGTGCCCACACCCCAACGTTGCCTCTCGCACAGCAGACAGACATGCCTTTCTGACATAATATCCTGAAAGCTGACCACAACTCTCTTCCCAGTGAACAGGGATGATGGCCACCCCTCCTTTTTTTGGGAAGCCAAAGAGCAGACATTCCTCTCTGGTTCAAGCTTCCTCACTTGAAGCTCCGTTCCAGAAAAGGCCCTGAGGAGGCAACTCAATTTGTTTTGGGTCGAAGTCAAGAGACTTCAATACAAACGACCAGTATATTTAGGACATTCTTCTGAACATTTAAGCCACAATAGGCAAAGGCTGCTGGGCTCACAGAGTCCTTGGCAGGACTTTGAAGAGAAGAAGAGAAGAAGAGTTGGTCTTCTAGTCCAACACTCTGCTCGAGCAGGAGACCCTAGACCATTTCAGACAGACAGAGTTGTAGCCTCTCTGCATGGAGGGACAATCTGACAAGTTAACCCTCCATTAGCTGCAAACTAGCAGATGGAGAGGTTCGGGTACCAGCAGGAAAGAGTCACAAAACATTGATTTAACTTGTGTGTTGTCATTGTTGAGACACTAAGTCATGTCTGAGTCTTTGCTCTCTCATGGACCACAGCATGCCAGGTCCACCCCCCATCCTCCACTGTCTCCTGGAGTTTGTCCAAATCCACATTCATTGCGTTGATGACCCTACCTAACCGTCTCCTCCTCTGCCGTCCCCTCCTCCTTTGGCCTCCCATCTCTCCCAACCTCCGAGTCTTCTCCAAGGAGTTCTTCCTCTCTTCTCATCAGGTGGCCAAAACATTTGCGCTTCAGCTTCAGCATCTGCCCTTCCAAAGGACAGTCAGGGTTGACTTCCTTTAGGATCGACGGACTGGATCTCCTTGCAAGTTCAGGGGAGATCTCCAGGATCTTCTCCAGCATTAACTTGTGTAACTCATAGTTACCGTATGTGATAGGGTTCTGGGTTCGGTTCTCCCCGTTTCTTGTTTTCCCAATTTTGCCATATTTCCACATTCACTTCACCTAATGTACACACTTTTTGCAATACTTTCACTAGCAAGATGTGCTTGACAAACAAACACACCTACAGGATTTGGATATCTTAGTATTAATTTTTAGACTTGGGTGATGCCCAGCGTATTTCAGTATATCTCTCAATCCACCTCTGAGTTCCAAATTGTAAATCTACATTAAAATGTGAACGGAAGGCATTTCTCCTCTTCTCTAGTGTCTCCATGCTTTCTGAAGTACCCTTAGGATCACCAGAACGGAGTTCACACAATAACATTTGTTTGGAAACGTGGTTAATCAAACCGACTTTGGAAGCCCTGTGTTGACTGTGTGAACCATCTGGAACAGGATTGTATTTGTTTTCCTTTGATATCTGCCATGCTGTCACTCATCCTTTTCATCCTTCCTGCCTTTGATTAAATACAATACTTCTTTTCCTATAGAATTCCTTCTTCTTCTTTTTTTTAATTTGATTTATATGCCGCCCTTCTCCGGAGACTCAGGGCGGCTTACAATGCGTTAAGCAATAGCCTTCATTCTTTTGTATGTTTTATACAAAGTCAGCTTATTGCCCCCACAAACTGGGTCCTCATTTCACCTACCTGAGAAAGGATGGAAGGCTGAGTCAACCTTGAGCCTTTACTTTCTCCTCTGGAGAACTTTTGTAGATTTCCTTTCATGACCTCATCATGTAACCATGAGTTACACAAGTTAAATCAATGTTTTGTGACTCCATACAGAATAACAGTCTTGGAAGGGACCTTGGAGGTCTTCTAGTCCATCCCTCTGCTCAAGCAGGAGACCCTGTACCATTTCAGAAAAAATGGTTGTCCAATCTCTTCTTAAAAACTTCCAGTGTTGGAGCACTCACAACTTCTGGAGGCAAGTAGTTCCACTGATTAACAGTTCTAACTGTCAGGAAATTCCTCCTTAGTTCTAGGTTGCTTCGCTCCTTGATTAGTTTCCATCCATATGTTCCAAAGCCTTTTAGTGCTTTGGAACATAAATTGTGGCTATCCTGCCACCCCTAGTCCTTCTTTTCACTAGACTACACGTAGCCAGTTCCTGTAACGGCTCTTCGTATGTTTTAGCCTCCAGCCCCCTAATCCTCTTTGCTGCTCTTCTCTGCATTCTTTTCTAGAGTCTCAACGTCCTTTTTATATTGTGGCGGCCAAAACTGGATGCAATATTCCAAATGTGGCCTTATCAGGGCCTTATAAAGTGGTATGACTTCAGGAGAATGAATCCTTCTCTCCCTCCTGGTTATGGAGCTGGTCTTCATCGGCTGGTTTGCCGCTATTGAGGGTTAAACCACCCCTCTTCCCCAAGCCGTGGAGAGGTTGATGTGGGTGAAGAGCATCTTTGAGGAGGGAGACTACCAGATGTTTGGGGCTGTGGGTTCTGCCTCGTCTATCTGGGATGGCCCCAGACCTCAAAGTCTACGTTCAGGCAAGTAAGGACGGAGGGTCTCCTTGGGAGCAGTTCACTTAGGCAGCCCTGAGCTTTTCCTTCAACCAAACCCTGAGTGATGCCTGCAAAAGGAGAAGGGAGGGGGGATTTTGGAAGTGGGTCGAAAGAACTCTGAAGAAGCCAGGAAAGGTGGCCAGGGAATGCAGGAGAGGCGGGTGGCCAGCATGGTTCAACTCTGATTGAGTGCATTTTAGCAATAACAAGGAATTATGAATCGTGGATGCTTTTCGGTCTAAGTTGTCTGGATCTGATTTTCTTTTCTTCTTGGAAGCTCATCAGAGGGAGAACAAACATGATAAATGGACCATCAACAGAAATAATTCATCCAGATAGGAAGATTAGCTAGAGGGTGGCCGGCAAGAGCTGGAGAGGGGAAATAGGACCCAGCTTTTGTATCCAAAGAGGAATCTGGAAAACTAATCTAAATAAATAAGACAATGTATTGCAGGGGTGGGGAACCATGGCTCTTTTATGGCTTGTGGACTCCAACTCCCAGAATTCCTGAGCCAGCCAAGTCAACACGTGAAGTTTCAATTTAACTGACATTGCGAAAGGCCTATGCGCAGGAATCCTCTCGACTAAGAGTTGACACATTAGAGTTAGACAAGGCTCGACAAAATTCAAGGGCTTAGTTCGCTTGTGGCTACGTAGGGATTCTAGGCTGATTCCCCTTTTCACTCCGCCCTCAGGTTCTGCCACTCCTTCTCCTACAGCAGAGTGCACTACGCTAATGTTTAAGTATGTCCAAGTCTGTTTTATTCTCATAATGAATGCCTCACATTTTGATAAATGACTCTTTGGTCCTTCTTTTCATTAAAGTAGACATACTCCAATTCTTCATCTTTCCTCTTCTTCATATGTTTCCTGTTCTACTACTATGGATTCCCTTTAGGGAGAGCAGTAGGACCTATCCTGGCTGTTTAGAGGGAAGATTGTGCAGCTTTTAAATCTCTGAAGTTATTGGATCTCCCCCAATTTCATTTTCTCCATTCATTTAACCCTCCTGGACGGCACCTGTTTTGTAGACAGTAGTGGCCAAAATTGTGGAAACCCTTTGGGAAAAGTGCATTTTTGAGGTTTGATGGCTAATAATGCCACCGTTTTTTGGAGTTTCAAGATAATCCTATTCCACTGCTGGAATGGCCTGGGAATAGTCCAGACCTTCACCCAATGGAAAATCTTTGGAGCCGACTAAAGAAACTGGTTAGTCAGAAGCCACCCAGCAGTAAAACCCAGTTAATAGAAGCCATCCTTCCATCTTGGTTTCACATTAGAACAGCTCAGAACAGTGCTGGGTTTCAAATCCCGTCACTACCAGTGGGCTTGTGGAGCACGTGCCTGCACGATGCTTCTGCCCATGCACAGAGACACCCGGGCAGGTGGGCATAATTCATGCTAAAGGTCACCCAACTAAGTATTAACTGACATGGTGATCCCTTTTGTATATCTTGTTTTTTCTACGTGTTTCACTTTCCTTCTTTATACTGTAACTGCTATTCTAATAGCAAGTCCTTCATAAAAGTTATTGCATTACATTCCTGATTAAATTATCTCTCCATTGATATATAATTTTATGGTACTACTCCAAAAAAAAAAAAAAGAAGTGGTGTTAATAGCTACTTTCAGAAAATACACTTTTCCCAAAAGGTTTCCACAATTTTGACCACTCCTGTGATTTTACACCTGAACTTCAAGGTTACTCACACATGTTTAAACATTCCTCACCCAGTCCTCAGGTCCCCCAGCCCAAGATAGAAGCATTTGGGATCAGCAGAAATAATCCTCATTCCAAAGGAGCCCATGAGAGTCAAGAAACAGGGACTGATGACGGGGGCCTTTTACAGAATGCAGAATAACAGGGTTAGAAGGGACCTTGTGTGTATGTGTGTGTGTGTGGGGGGGGTTTCCTCTAGTCCAACCCAGAACTTCTGGAGTAGAAGACCTCTGAAGTCCCTTCTAGCTCTGTTGTTCCGTTCTGTTCTGTTCTGTCCTGTCCTGTCCTGTCCTGTCCTGTCCTGTCCTACCCTGTCCTGTTGTTCTGTTCTGTTCTTCCTAGACATACAACTTTGTGATCATAGACTGGTGAGTATCAGAGGGAAAGCCATGCAATTTTGCCTAATTAATTCTATCTCTAAAACTACCCTTTTTCAGGAAATTGGACTGATGTTCTAAACCACAAGATTAGGATTACCAGATGTGGGTTATGTTAATTGGACTGATGCAAATGTGCAAATTAGCTGTGATTCCCCATCTTTACCCTTCCTCCCTCCCTCCCTCACTCATGGTCTAAAGACCTTCCCCGCCTTTGCCTCCCAGCTACCATCAAACGGCACCTCGCTCTGGAAGGGTTCTGTCCAGGAGGTGTGGGAAGGGAATGTTCGAGGCGTGCACACGCGCGAGCGTGTAGGAAAAGCTGTGCCTGCTCACACAAGCCCTGCCTTCTCCTCGGAGTCTCCCAACCTTTGGCCACCTTTCCTGAGAACGGCTGGAGAGTCCTCCCAGCCCTGGCAGGTGGCTCTCCTGCTCTCAGCCTGTGGGAAATGAAGGTTGGCGTGATAGGACAGGGCTGGCGAGAGACTGCGGGTGCCGGAGTTCAAGATGGGTGTGTGTGGGTGCAGAAGGTTGTGCAACGCCTCCACGTAAACATGCTTGTGTAATTTGGGAACCTGACTTCTCTCTGAACCGGGGGTGAAGCAACAGACCTCCTGTGCTGCGTTGCACGGAGGTGTCTCTTTGTACCTACCTTGTACGGTGGTGTCTCTTTAGTCTCCAGAGCGCCCGAAGGCTGGACCAGAAGCAAGGGATGGACAATAATCAAGGAGAGACCCAACCCAGGACTCAGGAGGAATTGCAGGATCCCATCTGGGTTGATCACCAGGACCAGAAATTTCGTCTTCTGAGCTTCCAGACTCATGCTAGACCAGAAGGGCCTCTTGTGAGAGGGAAGTTCCCTGAGGATGGGTTCTAGCACGAGTCTGAAAGCTCAGAAGACGAAATTTCTGGTCCTGGTGACCGACTCCGATGGGATCCTGCCACATTATCATGGGACACGTAGATTTGCCTTCTTTCCTAAGGAGAAATTTCCTGATAAGGAGAACAATTAACCAGTGGAACGACTTCCCTCCAAAAGTTGTGGGTGCTCCAAAAACTGGAGATTTTTAAGAAGAGGCTGAACAACCATTTCTCTGGAATGGCAATGGGGTTTCCTGCTTGAGCAGGGGGTTGGACTAGAAGACCTCCAAGATCCCTTCCAACTCTGTTAATTCTGTTAATTTCTCTACCTGCATGAATCTAGTCAGGATCTGCTCAGAATGATACCTGGCCCGGAGAACCTTCCTTGGGGATACAGTGGCCCATCTGGAAGGCTTTGAGCCTTTTCTCACAACCTGTGAGACTTCAGGTCCTCCTTCTTGGGTGGGGGGTGGGGTGTCTGGTAGTCCTACGAAGCCATGTGGCCTCGATGGAGATGGACACCAGAAGTAAGTAGGAATGTCTGAAGCTCAGGGAGATGCCTCCAGGCACCCATCCTACCCAAGACAGGAGAGGTTTCCTGAACATTTTGCTGAAGCAGCATTTTGCTATGTGGGAAGGAATATGCCTGTGAAGCCATCCAAGCCCCTCAAGCGGAACCCTCTGATTTAGGAAAGATTGTGGGTTTCGACAAACTCTCTTTCGACTGATCCGGTTTTCCAGCTGTTTTCAAACAACACTTCCTGAAAGGCCTGAACGTTGCTTCTTCTCCACAGATTGCCAGGTTCCCCACAGCCCTTGGGGTGAAGAAGAGGGAACATTTTTTCAGGGGGAGGGCAGAGCAGGGAGATGGTCTTCAGAAGACCAACTCCCAACTTTATTTATTTTATGAACACTGAGAGCCTATGCACCAAGACAAATTCCTTGCGTGCCAAATCAGACTTGGCCTATAAAAAATATTCTATTCTATTCTATTCTATTCTATTCTATTCTATTCTATTCTATTCTATTCTATTCTATTCTATTCTATTCTATTCTATTAAAACATAAAGAAGGAAATATGGAGTTTGCTCTAGGGAGAGAGGAAATAAAGTTTTAAAATAAAGGTTTATAAAAAAATTAAGTTTGCTGGGATGTCCTGGAGAAAGGGGGGGACCGTGACGTGGGACCCAACGAGGACTTTATTTCTAGACCCCTTTGCTGCTCTGCCCCAGAGTCCTCCTGCAGACCCTTTCCGGTCTCTGGTCTGGATTCGAAGCCTGGCCTGCATCACTGCCTTTGATCCCTCTCTGCCCCGTTGAGTGATTCATCCTGCAATTGATCCGTGATGTGCCCTAAGCCTGACTCTCCCTTGGCAACCTGCCTCCGCCTGCCTGGAGCTGGACCGAACCTTGCCAAAGCCACCCACGCCGGCCAGGAGTTGCAAAACACACACCCAGCAGCTGAAGTGCTGGGCACCAGGTTGGGGCTCCCTTGTTCCTCCAGCCTCCGAAATGTTGGAGGGAAGCTCCAACAGAAGGAAGACCGGAAGGCCTGGGCATTTCACCCTTCCTGGCGAGGAAAGTTGGGCTAGGCACCGCTAGAGATGGAGACGTGGGCTTCGTGGAGTCTCCTGATGCCTTCTCCAATGCTTTCTTGTCCCCCAATTGCTTCCCTATTCTGTTACCATCCCTTAGTTGGAAGCTTTTTGGATGAGAAGCAAAACGTTTTCAAGGGAAAAAAAAATACCCAAGAAATTCCATTTGCCTTTTGGAAAACCATAACCTGGAAAACTGACAATCTCCATAGACATCTGTTGCCCTCCAGATGTGTTGGATTGCATCTCCCATATTCCCAATGTTTTTTTCTGACGAAGAACTATGGAAATCGGGTTGGGAAATGCCAGGCTGGATAATCTGGTCTGGGTGGGTTTCCAGGAACCTCTGGGCTGCCAGGGCACCCAGAATGAATTGAATTGAATTGAATTGAATTTATTAAATTTGCATACCGCCCTCCTCCCGAAGGACTCAGGGAGGTGAACAGCCAAGATTAAAATACATACAATATAAAAATTAAAATAAATTAAAACAGAATTAAGTCAAATTGGCTTCCCAAAATTTAAAACCCTTTACCCATAAAATAGCCCATTAAAATTTTATTAAAATAAATGACGGTTACCATTTCTTACCTCCTTGGGACAAAGCGCCAGCAACACATCCAGTCAGTTTTTCTGGCTCATCCTTGACTTGCCCTGAAGGACACCCGGGAGAGGTTTCCATTCTGGTCAGGGTGAGGCTCTGAAGCGGCTGGCACCTTCCCAAAGCCACTGGCTGAGTTGCTGGAGGAGCAGAGATGCTCCTTGGGGATGGATGGAAAACCCAACCACAGAGCCAGAGGGGGGTAGATGTTACCTGGCTTCCTGCTGCTGTTGCTGCATTAATTTATGACTGGAAGTCAATAACCAAACTGGCATTTCTCCAAAGGCTTTCTGGGTGGCCTACAGGGGCCCTTACCTCCAAGGCTGATCCACCCCATCACTGCGCTGCTAGGAAAACAATAACAGCCTATCCTTTGGGGTTGATGTTGGAGCCTCATTTCTTCTTCTTCTTCTTCTTCTTCTTCTTCTTCTTCTTCTTCTTCTTCTTCTTCTTCTTCTTCTTCTTCTTCTTCTTCTTCTTCTTCTTCTTCTTCTTCTTCTTCTTCTTCTTCTTCTTCTTCTTCTTCTTCTTCTCCTTCTCCTTCTCCTTCTCCTTCTCCTTCTCCTTCTCCTTCTCCTTCTCCTTCTCCTTCTCCTTCTCCTTCTCCTCCTTCTTGAAAATATTTCACTTCTCATCAAAAAAGCTTCTTCAGTTCTGACTGAATGGTGGGAAATGGAAACACACACACACACACATTCTTTGTAGTCATCTGACCACCATCCAGTCAGAACTGAAAAAGCTTCTTGGATGTGACCTGGAATATTTTCAAGGAAAAAACCGGAGAAAGTCCAGTTGTGTTTTGGAAAAGCACCTTGGGGATAACCATGACCTCCATAAACATTTGACCGTTGGGAGGCTGAAACCTGACCAAGCCAGAGGAACCAGATTTGGATGGCTGATTTCGGCAGAAGAAGGGAAGGTCATCTCGAACCACCGCTGTCCATGGTACCTTCCACAGTGAAAATTCCATCCGCATCTCTTTTCTATCTTCCTGTCATTTTCTATTCCATCTAAACTTCAATTCTTCACTTTATGCTGAAGCATTAGAAAAAAACTTCATCAGATCTCACTTTTGGCTCGGAAGGTGGAATCCTGACCTGTCCAGATTACGACTGATAAATAAAGCAAAGCCAATCTATGTCCCCAAATGTAGAATAGAAATTTCGGTTTCCCACTTCTGGATAACACAACACAGAGATTTATTTCAAAAGGAAAATTTTTCTCAGTCATTTATGAAGCTATTTCATTTTTTAAAACTGTTGAGCAAAATATTTCATCTGAACACACTGCAAATGTTGCAATAATAATAATACATCACAAAGAGCATTTAAAATCTAATACCAGAGTACAGAATAACAGAGTTGGAAGGGACCTTGGAGGTCTTCTAGTCCAACCCACTGCTCAATCAGGAAACCCTACACCAGGGGTGTCCAATTTTGAAACTTCCAGAAGTTGCTGGAGGGGCTCCCTGCTGGCTGGGGAATTCTGGGAGTTGCAGTCCACAAGCATTAAAGTTCCCACGGTTGGACACCCTTACCCTATGTCATTCCACAGAAATGATTGTTAATTTTTTTTCTTTAAAAACTCCAGTTTTTAAAGTTGTGGGGAGCACCCACAACTTCTGGAAGGATGAACCAGTGTTAAACATTTTAACATCTCTTAATTTAGAACATGCAACCTGGGTTGTGAGCAAAACACTTTCCATGGGAGAGGGCTGCATGAAATTCTTTTGGGGCTCTGCCAAAGAGATCCTTTGACTCCTAGTTGCTGGAAGAGGTCCAAAAGTGCCCCCCTCCCTGGGGTTCTGGGGCAAGGAAGGGGTGGGGTGGCTTTCAGGCAGGTGAGTGAAAGGCTTTAATTAAAAGTGGAGTTTTTTTATTTACCCCAACAGCTAATGGAAGAGGGTGATGTGAAAGTCCTAAATATGTAGGTAGCATTCTCTTTCTGCCAAGTTCCTAGAAGATTTAGCTGGCAAGCATCCACGCTGGGAACTCTCAAGGACAAGACTGTGGTCATGGGGCAGCCAGGCATAGTTTGGGGCGGGGGCACATTGCCCTCAACCCTCTAGCTCCTCATGTTTCCAACCTCAGGAGGATGGAAGGCTGAGTCAACAGGATCAAACTCTTGGCTGTGGGCAGAGTTTGCCTGCAATCCTGCACTTTAACCATTGCGCCACTCAGAAAGAGACTTGCCTTTGATGCCCAACTCTAGCACACAGGCCCCATGTGTCAGCAGAAGGAGAAGGCTTCATGACCTCAGAAGCCAGAGTGACCTCACCAATGGGAACTGTAGTCCAACAGGGGAAAACTGGACGAGAGAATAGTCACCCTTGGACATTGGCGTCCTGAAGCCTCCTTGGGGAGGGAAACCAAGTGGGAGAATGGAAAGGAGGGGTCCTTGGGGGCTGCCTGAGCTGGGCTGTTGTCTTGCAGGCATTTCGTGACCCAAACTAGACAACATTGTCAGTGTTCAGTATTTGGTGAGCAAACTCCCTCCCTTCTAGTGCTTATGATTTATCGAGCTGGGTATTGAAATATCAGCAAGAAAACAACCCAGCTCATAGAGCACCAAGGACCTCACAGTCCTCCTCCTTCTCCTCCCCACCCCCACCCCCACCCCCACAAAATCCATTCCCTTCTAGCACTGATGATGTTCCCTAGTTGGGTACTGAAATGTCTGCAAGAAAACACCCATGCTCAGAGAGCTCCAAGGACTCCACAGTCCTCCTCCTCCTCCTCCTCCTCTCTGCAAACTCTACTCCCTTCTAGCGCTAATAAGGGTAGGGCTGGGTATTGAATTGGTTTTGTGAGGGTGAGCTGCCCCCATCACTACAAAACCCATTCCCTTCTAGCACTGATGATGTTACCTAGTTGGGTCACAAAACGTCTGCAAGAAAACAACCCAGCTCGTAGAGCACCAAGGACCCCACAGTCCTCCCCTCCCCCTCCCCCTCCCCTCCCCTCTAGCATTGATGATGTTACCTAGTTTGGGTAATGAAGCCTCTGCAAGAAGACAACCAAGCCGAGCGATGACCAAGGACCCAAGGTTATTTCAACCCTGAGGTACAAATATTCCTCTTTGTTAGAAGAGAAAGGTCACGTCTTGGTTCACCTGTAGGTCCCTGGCCCCAACCTCCCCGTCTTTCTAATCCCAATGGGCGATGCGTTTCGCAGAGGTAGGCAGCAAAAGAGACGGGACACGTAGCAAAGCCAGATGTTTGAGCTGGAAAGGTCTCCCCCATCTGGGTCTCAGGCTCTTGGACCACACCGACTCTGCGCCGGTTGCCAGGGAAACCAGCACCAGGCCTTCTGCAACTTTTAGCGAGGCAAGAAGCAATAACAGAACGTTATGGGGACAGAAAGTGTCTACGCCCCGCTCCAGGGCATCTCTGCAGGTGCTAATTACATGAGGAGTGAGCAGGAATCTGGTTTGCTAATTTCAGGCGGCTAAATCCAGCATTTGGCAGTTTGGAGAAGATGCCACAGAGAGGAAAACGAAACAAAAAAAAAAAAAAACCCATGGAGGCCAAGTCTTGGTGGGCTCCTGCAGATGTTGAAAAGCTCACCCACCCAGGAGAAGAGGAGAATGTATCCGTGGAGGGCACTTATGGAAGGACAGAACTGTGACATTGGGAAGGACCAGAAGGATTAATCAGAGCTACCCTGTGACTTGCAACTCTTCATTTAGTGACCGTTTGAATTTACAACGGCCCTGAAAAAAGGGACCAATGGCCATTTTTCACACTTAATGACCATTGCAGCTTCCCCATGGCCAGGTGGTCAAAATTCAGGCATTTGGCAACTGGCATATATTTATTGTGGTGTCCTGGGGGTCCTGTGACCCCCTTTTGTGACCGTCTGACAAGCAAAACCAAGGAGGAAGCCAGATTCACTGAACAACAGGGGTTCTTAAGTTAACAGCTGCAGTGATTCATTGAACAACTATGGCAAGGAAGGTCTTCAATGGAGCAAAATTCACTTAACAACCGTTTTTCTTAGCAACAGAAATTTTTGGCTCACTTGTGGTTGTTAAACTGAAGACTACCTATGCCGTGCAATCAAACTGTACTCCAGAAGTGATCATCCAGCCAGCACCGTCTTAAAACTCTCCATGGATGGTGAACCCACTTTCATAGGTTGCTAATGATACTTCTCAACATGCAGATCTAGTATTTCACGAATAATTTCAAGGGTCCATCCTTCCCAAACCATGACCTCCCTTTGGCAGAGAGTGGGTTGACGTCTACATTTATCCCTGACCTAACAAGTAAGTACTGGAATGCATTGGATCAGACATGTCACTGGAAGGCAAAATCAGAAAATGGCATCTCACTTAGAATAGTAGAATAATAACAGAGTTGGAAGGGACCTTGTAGGTCTTCTAGTCCAACCCCCCACCCACCCAAGCAGGAGACCCTACACCATTTCTGACAGATGACAGTCTAGTCTCTTGGAAGCCTCCAGTGATGAAGCTCCCACAACTTCTGGAGACAAGCTGTTTTGCTGGTTGATTGTTCACCCTGTCAGAAAATGTCTCCTTATTTTCAGGTTGAATCTCTTCTTGTTCAGTTTCCACCCATTATTCCTTGTCTGGCCTTCAGGTGCCTTGGAAAATAGCTTGAGCCCCTCCTCTCTGTGGCAGCCCCTCAAATATTGGAAGACTGCTATCCTGTCCCCCCTGGTCCTTCTCTTCACTAGACTAGCTGTGCCAAATACTTGTAACCGTTCTTCATATGTTTTAGCCTCCAGTCCCCTCATCATCCTGCTTGCTCTTCTCTGCACTCTTTCTAGAGTCTCAACATCTTTTTTATAGTGTGGTGACCAAAACTTATCTCCCCAAGGACATTCTCAGACTGCCGTTTTGTGCCATCCAACTTTAGACAGCTTTATTGCACTGGGTCAGGAAACCAAGAAAAAACTTTTGAAAGTAAGTGGAACATTTCTGTCTTCACCTACTGGTAGTCTTATCTGAAACTCACAGGGCTGGTCCCCAAAGCAACAAAGTGGTCACTGTAATCTCATGAGTGGCCATCTCCATTGCCCTGGAGGTGCTGCTTTAGGAAGCTCTACAGAAGGTTCAAAAAGGCCTCCTCTACCGGACTCTTGGGATGCCAGGAAAGGGGGAATCCATGCCCTCCAGAAAGAAGAAGACATCTCTCCACCTCCCTGATCAGAAAAGAGACCTCTGTTCCGGAGACAGGAATAAAGACCATCTTGCTTTCCATGCAAGATGGATCCAGTCCAAGCCAATTGCTCCTGCATGAACCTCCTTGCCAGAGATGGCCGACAGATGACCTCCCCTTGGTTATCTTTTCTATGGGAAGAAGTCTTGCATTATTTGCTTGCAGGGGAATTTATCTCATGACCTGACGGGCCCTTGGTGCTCTCTGAGTTTGGTTGTTTCCTTGAAGATGTCTCATTACCCAAAACAGGCAACATCATCAGTGCTGAGAGAGCACCAAGGACCCCTCACTTCAACCCTGAGCTACCAACATTATCCTTTATTGTCCTCATGACCTTTTTACTCTTCCAAGATGTTAGGTCTGTTGGATTCATCAGAAACTGCCTTCTTAGAAAAGTTGAGTGATGTGTCAACATCTGGGGCTGAACTGTCTTTGTTAACCCATTCAACATTTCTGTGAAAGCCAGATGTTTCTGATGAAGCCAGCTGCTATTAGGAGTCATCTTTCCTGATAAGAATAATGATAAAGGATGAGATGCTGCACTTTTCCAAGAATCATGCTGTTCAGACAAGCTTTCCAGACTATTTCCTGGAACTGTTCATGAGAAAGACCGTCTTGAAAGGCAACTCCCTCATCTGACAACCTTCTGCAAAAGCAGTCTGGGGGTTCATAGCTGTAGGACCTCCCAATTTCTCAGCAGAAATATCTTCCCATGAATGGAATCAGGTCCCTACAGGTGTTCTTTGGACTTCATTGTTCCAAGGAATCATATGCCACATTTATGTCCTTGGGGAGATAACAGTTGACAAAGACCACGTAAACACAACTATGACAACGAGGAAGAGAAAGCACTGCAGCCAATAAAAGCAATAATTACCTGAACTTGTTGCAACATACTTATAGACAAATTAGAACAGATGATCATATAAACACCCACCTTTAATGAGAAATAGATTATAGAGATCTCCAGAGGAGTGTCAGATCATCATCATCATCATCATCATCATCATCTTCTTCTTCTTCTTCTTCTTCTTCTTCTTCTTCTTCTTCTTCTTCTTCTTCTTCTTCTTCTTCTTCTTCTTCTTCTTCTTCTTCTTCTTCTTCTTCTTCTTCTTCTTCTTCTTCTTCTCCTTCTCCTTCTCCTTCTCCTTCTCCTTCTCCTTCTCCTTCTCCTTCTCCTTCTCCTCCTTCTCCTCGCTATTCTCTTTCCTCTGATCAATGTGTGTTACTAGACCTGCTGTGAATTTCCTCCCCTTTCACCATCTGATAAAAATACTGAATGACAGGTTTCTGCCCCACAATCCTTTTCACAGGTTTCTTAAGCATTTATAACAATGAATAGCAGCCCAAGTCTTGTCTGCCTCAACCCCCTTGGCACTTACACCTAAGGCCTGGCATAGTATGGACAAGGGCATCCATGGAAGGGGAATCAAAATGAAGCCTCATCCCTTTTTTTACATGGACCACATATGAAGCACATATAAAAAGGCTTCTATCATGAGGTTGTGGGTCCCTGTGGAGAGGCCGCTGACCGTGAAGCAACCTGCTTTCCATCATAGCCCAGGAAAGATGGGGACTTAAAAAGATTCAAAACAGATTTGGGGTTTCTTCTGGGAGCTGAAGCATCAGAAGAGATGACCAGAGCACTGGTGGGGAGGTGAAGTGGGAATCAGAGTGACCTTGAATAAAAGTCCATATTAGGGGTTGCGCCATGTCAATCAGGGTGGTGAAACTCTCCGAACAGAGTCACGCAGATTCATCTGGAGTCGGATTCCAGCTGAGCAAGTCCTGACAAAGTGAATGAGGCAAGGAAGGTCTTGTGTGGTTACCTGGAATGAGTTTGAACTCATTCCAGCTAACTTCCTCTGTTGCTCGAGAGGAAGTGGACAAGATCCTTGAGATCCTGAATCCAGCCACCTTCACCTCCTGATGAAAACCCACCAGGAACTGAGAGGTGGTTGGATCTATAAAGTAGCATCCACGTCTTTGGAGCTGGTTGCCTTGGAGGAAGGGATGGTGCTCTCTTTCCTCAAGAAGTCTTTGCCAGACCCCCAAAGTCCTGGACAATGTTTGGCCAGGCTTCCTTTTAGGGAAAGTTGCTAAGAAGGTAACTGAGCTCCAGAGGACCTTGGAAGAAACAGATTATCAGGGCTCATTTCTGTCAGGTTTCAGAGTGGGGTCTGGAGTCAACATTGATCATGCTTCCTGATGACGTCTCCTAGATGGGACAGAGGTTGCGAACCCACCTTGGTTCTCCTTGACCTCTCAGTGACTTTCAGTACCTCTTATCATCGTTGCCTTGTCAGGCAGGATTGACAACTACTTTCTCCTAAACACTTAAGAGTTTTTACAGGCATTCCATGACATCATCTCTGATCAGCATCAGATGACCTGTTACCAACTTTTGATCCACGTGTAAATCTCCCAGCAACCAAAAATGACACCTGTAGGATGGAATGCATGTTGCAATAGGAAAAGCAGACTCCCAGGTCAAGCGTCCTCCTACTTGGCAGATTGCAAAACACCATTGGGTATCACTGCCATTTTTGGCAAAGGACCTGGAATCTGGAAGGCTGCTGTGCTTTAGAGCTCTCCTTTGGGCCTGTCCCTCTTTTCCAGGCCCCGGGAGTGGGGTTGGCGGGTGGAGATGGAAGTCTGCCACCAATGGGGGATCTTCAGGATGTCAGTTGTTTGAGAGAGACCCCTTTGGCAGGTTCACTGCACAGGCTTGGCCCCTCAGAATAAGGGCTGCCACTTTATCCCAGCTGGGTGAAGATACCGTATGATTCTCCAGATGTTCCTTTAGAGAAGGGCTTCTGGGGAGTGGAATCCTGGGAGGAGGGTCAGACTAGAAGACCTCCAAGAGCCCCATGGTTCTTCAAAATTGATGAGTGACAAATTCAAGACAGGCCAAGACAGAAGACACCATGTGGGATCCTGGGTGTTGTTTATCCCTATGTGCCTGTTGATGACTGATCGAGCCGAGGGATGAGTGGGAAGCATCAGACCACCAGTAACGTTACGCAGGAGGACTGCAGGCAGCTGGGTTAGTCCAATCAGTCCTAGGAGAGCCTGGTGGCTCAGGTGGTTAGGACGCTGGGTTGACCATTTGCAAGCCAACGTCTGACACCAAGTGCTGATGTGTGATGGGGTGAGCTCTCGTCATTCACTCCAGATCCTGCCAACCAAGCAGTTTAAAAGCAAATGCAAATAGATAAGGAAGTACCACTTTGGTGGGCTTATTAATGGCGACAGGAATGGAGATCCAACTAGGGTCCGTCCCCACCCGGCAATCCCTGGCTAATCTTTTCACCACAGAAGCCCTTCGATGCTGCTGACACAAAAGTATAGTCTGACTAGAAGCCCTTTTGGTTCCAAAGTCCATGCTGACTGGAAGTTATGGGACATGGAGTCCAAGACACAGGGGGAACCTGACGTTAAGGAAGGCTGTTCTGCCTTCAAAAAATCACACAGCAGTAGATTTTGTCTTGCAGGAGGGAGAGGACAAGACCCAGCACTGGACTGTGTCTTTGTGGCCTCCTGCAGCCTTCCCAGGGCTCTCTGGCCCTTTGAGGTGGATGAAAGTGACTTTTTCATTAGTCCAGGGCTAGAAATTAACCGGTTATCCTACCAAACAGATGGATGGTTGATGGATGATGAACTCCAGATTTGAAGGGAGCCTACAGATAAAGCTGATTAAAGGATGCTTAATGATCTTCACCCTCCTTTCCTGGCAGGAAATTGGGTGAACCCGTTGCCCATCCCTCTGTTGCCTCCAGTCTGAGTCACTTTGAAAGAAGGTTGCCTGACTGGCGATTGACTAGCGGATGGTGACTTGGCTGCCCTCTCCCTTCAGCCCATCAGGCCCAGCCAGAGGGGAGAGCAGCCGCCCTCCAGGCAGGGCAGCAGGAATGGATGGATGCGAACGGGGCATCTCTAGGCTGGTGGGTCTGTCACCCCCTCCCATTTGGGCCACCCCAAAGCTTTGAAGACCATAAAACAGAGAATCAAGAAAGGGTGGGGAATGCCGCTCTCCCTTTCAAACCCCCACCCAGCAGATTCTACCAGGATGATGCAACTCGCCAGGCCTTCAAAGCAGGAGAAGTGAAACTGGGCAGCTGTTGGGCAAGTGGTCCCGCCTTTTCTTGGACAGAGGGAAACACTTGAAACTGGCAATAAGAGGAAATGAGTAAAGAAGGACCAAAAGTCCAGCTCAGCATCCTGGAAAGGAGGAAAAGCAAAGCAGGACTTTGCCTCTTCAATAAAATATGTTTTTCAGGAGCCCCATCAAGTGGGAGGGTGAGAGATTCCTCTTCCCCTCCCCCCCTCTAGACAGACAGAGAGACAGACATAAATGATAGATATTTGGATAGATGATGGATGGATGGATAGTTAAATAGGTAAACAGATTAACAACAGATGGATGAATAAGTAGATTGATTAATTGATAGACAGACATAAATGATAGATGATTGATAGATAATTGATGGATGGATGGATAGATAAATAATTAAATAGATAAATGGATGGATAGATAGTTACTACCTAGATAGATCCATAGACAAATAAATAGATTGACTAATACACAAATAGACAAAAATGATAGATGGTTGGACAGATGTTTGATGGATGGATAAATAGATAAATAGATAAACTGATAGACCAATAGATAAACCGATCGATTGATAGACCAATAGACATAAATGATATGGTTGGGCAAAATAATTAATGGATGGATGGATAAAGAAAAAGATAAACAGATAAATGGATGGATGGATGGATGGATGGATACCGCTCTCTGTTTTGATCGAAAGGTGGAGATGGGAGCAGCAACACGGTGGGGGTTTTGAAACATGACCAGGCCATATGAAACTGCTGGGCTTCCCAGAAAATCCCCCTCCCCAATTATTAGACCCAAGTGGCAATTTCACCTGCTGGGAGCTGCATTCTCCCTCCCTCCCTCCCTCCCTGCCCTCCCCTTCCCATCAGGCTTTCCGGCTCCTCTGAACGAAAGCTGCGAATTATTGCAACTTGTTCATGCTCCCATAAATCAGGTCGAAATCTCTTTTTGGCATAAAAGGTGAGAGGGTGGGATGGTGGGGATGAGGGAAGCGTTCTCTCAACACAGCTCTCCCAAATTTCGCTCCAGAAGGGGACGGACCCTCCTAAAGCTGCAATAATCCCTTCCTGAAAGTGTGTGGGCATCGGCCCAGCCTTGCCCTTCTCTGTGGTGCTGCTGATGCTGTTAAAAAAGATCAGAGAAAGGAAATGTTTTCAAAGGCAGAGAAGGAAGGTAAAGGCTGTTGCAGCTGGCATAAAGGAAGCTCATAAGAACACGAGTGTGCTATAAAACACGCAAGGCCCTTGCCCGCCTTCCAAATGCAGCTTTCTCCGGGACTTCACTGACGGGCATGGGGGAAACTCAGGAAGCTTTTCTCCACACATCACTCACTAAAACTATTCAAGTGAAGAATCACACAGCTCAAAATTCTGTAGTGCTTTTACCCAACTCAATAGGGAGAATGCAAAAGATTTTGGAAGTTCCCCTTCCTTCCCTCTACCTTTTTCCCTTTCCCTTTCCCCCTTCCTTCCTTCCTCCCTCCCTCCCTCCCCCCTCCCCCCCAACCTGCCTTAGAATTAGTTTCACTGCATTTTAAGGCAGATTTATTTCATATGATTAATGGGGCAGCCTCAAAGGACACTTTCATGCAGGCAGAGTTAATATTTGGCATTAATATTTTTGTTTCTCCGTAGTGGCTCCCTCCCTCTGGAACATCCATCCCTCCAGAAATTAGACTGCCCCCCCGGCCCCCTTTCGGAAGGCCCTGAAGATGTGCGAACCCCAAATGGGATGGAGCCTTTAAATAGCTGATTAGAGTGCATGTTGTTGCCCGTGTGTGTGTGTGTGTGTATGGGTGAGTTATTATTTGATTATTTATTATTTTTACAGTTTCTACATTGTGTTTTTATTGTCTGTAAGTCGCCTAGAGTCGCTGTGAGAGAGTAGGTGGCTATATAAATTTTTTTAAACAAACATACAAACGAATACATTTGCTACTCTGAGTTGCAAGGAGACAGGTTCAAATGGGCTGGGGTAAAAACAAGGGGGAAGGAAGGAAGGAAGGGAGGGAGGAAGGGAGGGAGGGAGGCAGCCGAGAGGGGTGCCCACCAGAGAGGCCAAAGAGGGTGGTGACACTTCCGTGATTAAAGTCCTGCTGCTCCTTCTGATGTGAGACACATAAAAAAAGGGGTGCAGCTTCCATTCCTCAGTTGCATCAATCCCCCCCCCCCCTTCTCTCTCCTGATTTCCTTGCAGCTGACCTGGATTAACAGAGAGGAGAGGCTGGAATTCTGTCTGGGAACACAAGAAGGAACCGGTCTCCGACCAGCTCTTGCATGCTTCTGCTCAGAGAATCTCACTCCAATTAAGCCTCTGACTCAAATTATGGCTATTATTATTATTATTATTATATAATCATAGACAACAAGCACGATAGTGATCTTTAATGTCAGTTCTCAAGCTGAACAAGATCGACAGCATCGTTCATGTGCCTTCCTCTCCCTGTGACAGGCACATCATTCACACCTGTGTGGGCTTCAGCAGGTGAGGGCTGGGTGGCGTGAATGGATTAGAATCAGCATCAGAATAGAGTTGGAAGGGACCTTGGAGGTCTTCTAGTCCAGCCCTCTGCTCAAGCAGGAGACCCTGTACTATTTCAGACACATGGCCGTCCAGTCTCCTCTTAAAAGCCTCCAGTGATGAAGCACCCACAACTTCTGAAGGCAACTTCTGTTCCACTGGTTAATTGTCCTCGCTGTGAGGAAGGACAGGTAATTCTTGATTTACATCCATAATTGAGTCTGTTGCTAAGCAAAACATTTGTTAAATGAATCTGCCTCATTTCCCAAACTTCCTTGCCACTGTTGTTAAGTGAATCACTGCAGTTCTTACGTTGTTAAGCGAATCTGGCTTCCCCATTGACTTTGCTCATAGGAAGGTCACAAAAAGAGGTCACGTGACCCCAAGACACTGCAACCGTCATAAATACGAGTCGGTTGCCAAGAGTCTGAATTTTGATCACTTGACCATGGGGAGGCTGCAACGGTCATCAGTGTGAAAAATGGTCATAAGTCCCTTTTTTCAGCACTGTTATAACTTTGAATGATCGCTAAACAAAGTGTTGTAAGTCAAGGACCGCCTGTAAGCCCCGATCTTGCTGGGTTCTGCTTTTCAGCTGGTGGAGAACCTCAGAGGGGAGAGACAGGAGAGCCTCCCTCATCCCAAGAGGGCTGAGCTTCCTCTCAGGCGATGTGGGGGTCGTTCTGCCTAGACCCTCCACACGATTGGATCTCCTAAGGCCAAGAGGGGAAAAAGCCAAAACTGTCCTCAGCTGCATCAACAGGGGGATCGTTTCAAGATCAGGGGAAGTGTTACTACTGCTATATATTACCACACCTAGAATCCGGCATCCCATTTGGGTGGCCATGATATAAAAAAGACGTTGAGACTCTAGAAAGAGTGCAGAGGAGAGCAAGAAAGAGGATTAGGGGGCTGGAGGCTGGAATATATGAAAAACAGTTGCAGGAACTGGGAATGTCTACTCCAGGGCTCTCCAAACTTGGCCATTTTAAGACTTGTGGACTTCAACCCCCAGAATTCCTCACTCAGCCAGGATGGTTGAAGCCCACAGGTTCTGAATTTGCCAAGTTTGGAGACCCTGGTCTAGTCTAACAAAGAGAAGGAATAGGGTTGACATAGTACAGTCTTCCAATACTTGAGGGGCTGCCAGAAAGAAGTCCAAAGCATCTGAAGGCAAGAAGCCATGGATGGAAGCTCCTCAGAGGGGGACCCAACCTAATCCTAAATTCTTCCAGTCTCAGGACTCCGAGGACGCAAAGGCTGCCCTGCTCCTGCATCTCCCTTTTCCAAGTAAACAACGATGAGGAAATACCTCTTGGTAGATACCTTGAGAGCCTCTTTGATGTTGGGTGACTTCACAGTGTGGTAATGGCAGGAGCAGCAAAGGGACTCACACCCTACATTCTTGGCCCTCAAGTCATCAACACAGAAACTTCGGAGGTGTATTTCTCTCTTCCTTTTTTCCTTTTTTTCCCTTGCAACAAATTATACTTGTTTTCAGATTCTTTGCCTCAGGGGCTTAATTAAACAGGCTGGTAAATTACATAGATACTCCTTACTCGCTTCCCCCCCCCACCTCACCCACTCATCCGCCCTGATTTGGAAGGGCTCCCATAAACTCTTAGAACTTCAGGTGCGCCAGAGGGGAGGAAGAAGGGCGGTGAGGCAGGAAAGGAGGTGGAAGGTTAGAGGTTGGTTGCTTGGTTTTTGTTTCTGTTATTTTGCCATCTAGGATATGCCTGTCTGTTGTTTTCTTAGGCCCCGCCCCACCCCCAGGATCTCCAGCGCTGCTCCGTTGGCCACCAAGAGTCCCTGTTGGGCATCTATGTGCACGTAGCCCAGGGCAGGGGTCTTGATGAACCCCCCCCCAAAGTGGACAGATGGTGACTAACATATCTCAGGAGGCCTCCTCTGAATAGCACTAGCACTAGCATTGTATTAGACTTATATACCGCTTCATGGCGCTTTGCAGCCCTCCCTAAGCGGTTTACAGAGTCAGCCTCTGGCCCCCAACAATCCGGGTCCTCATTTTACCAACCTTGGAAGGATGGAAGGCTGAGTCAACCTTGAGCCGGTCAGGATGGAACAGCTGGCAATCGGCAGAGTTGGCCTGCAGTGCTGCATTCTAACCACTGGGCCACCAGGGCTGAAAGGATCAAAGGCATCTTCTCCATTTGGGGCAGGCGTTTGCTCCTAGACCCAGGCTGAGCATAAGATGAATGGGTATTTGGAGCTCAGGTTCGAATGGTAGCATCCTTGATGGTCTCTGAGCTTGGTTGCACCGATCATGGTATCATTGGGCTGGAAGGGACCTCAGAGGTCTTCTGATCCAACCCCCTCCCCAGAAGCTTTCATTCCACCCTGGACAGATGGTGGTCCAATCTTTTCTTGGCCGGCCCCAGCTTTTCTCACAACTTCGGGAGGGAGGCTGTTCAGATGGTGAGATGGTTCCCACCTCAGGAAATTCCTCCTTATTTCCAGGTTGGAGCTTCCACCCACTGCTTCTTGTCCTGCCCTCGGGAGAATAAATTGCCCCCCCTCCCCTTCCAGGACGGGAAGACTGTTCTCGTGTCCCCCCTCCGCCTTCTCTTCCTTAAGCCAAACAGACCTCCTTCCTTCCGCTCTTCTTCACAGAGTTTAGCTTCCAGGATCACCTTTCTTGCTCTTCTCTGCACTCTTTCTTGGGCCTCAGCGTCTTCCCTTTACTAATAATACTGATGATGTTACCTATTTGGGTAATGAAATGTCTGCAAGAAAACAACTAAGCTCAGAGAGCACCAAGGATCCTACAAGATGAATATGTACAACGCCAAGAGATCAGGAGACCTTTGTGTCACCAGAATTCTTGCAAGTTTTCTGCCACACAGAGAGTCCTTGACTTGCAAATATTCATTTAGCAGCTGTTTGAAGTTATAATAACACTGAAAAACGTGACTTACAACTGGCACTTGCACTTATGGCTGTTGCAGAGACCCCATGGTCAAGTGATCAAAGGCGGAACAAGAAGCAACGGATGGAAACTACTCAAGGAGAGATCCAGTCTGGAACTCGGGAGAAATTTTCTGATGGTGAGAACAATTAACCAGTGGAACAGCTTGCCACCAGAAGTTGTAAATGCTCCAACCCTGGAGGTTTTTAAGAAGAGATTGGGCAACCATTTGTCTGAGGGTCTCCTGCTTGAGCAGGGGGCTGGACTAGAGGACCTCCAGGGTCCCTTCCAACTCTGTTCTTTCTTCTGTTCTATCCCGGTGCGTTCAGGGAACAGCTTCAGCAGACGTTCATGGGAAAACGTTGGGTCCCTGGGAAGGGACGGCCTAATACCGCTCCTTCGGGGGTGAGAACCTGCCGTTTTCTCATTCCTCAACAGCTCCTGCAAAACCAGCCACCCTGCCTGGAAGCAGTTGTGAGACCCACAACCTGGGGATGGGCTTGGGAAACCCAGGAGGCAGACGAGGCATTGCAGGGGAACCTCAGGATTGAGGTCGGGTCAAACGCTCGGGGCCTGGTGTGGAAATGCTCGTGGGCTGCTAATCTCTGGCGATCTCCCCTTCCCCAGCAGCTGAGTCTTGGCAGGGTTGCCGAGTCTCATCCCCTGAATGCTGGGAGGAGAAGCAGAACTTGAATGTTCTCATTCTCTTCCTCTGCTGCCTCTCCCAAGGCTGGGGGATCCTGATGCGAATCACACAGTTTTAACCTCTTAGAGCCCGATTCCCCCTTTGGAAGCAGCGACATCACTGCCCGGCCCTGCTTGGCTGGAGAAGACCGACCGGACTCTTCCTTGCGGACGGCAGGTTGGAGGCCTCAGCCAGAGGCCTTCTCTGATTCCAGAATTTGGGGAGTCCGATAAGTCGTCCTCTGCCAGCAAATGTTGAAGGAAGACTTTGGGGGCAGCAGAAATCTAGTGAAGTGTGAAATCCAATGAACGACTCTCCAGAATAATTCATTTCTTGAACATGGATTGGTCTGAGAAGCCAAACCCTTGGTTCGCAATGGGATTGCGCGCGCACTCACTTCGCTTGCGCATGTGCCTTGCTTCTGTGCCTGCGCAGAAGCTTCTGATGATGTCAGGGTCCTCCTGCCAGTTTTACTACTGGTTCTATAGAACCGGTCCAAACCGGGGGCAACCCACCACTGATTGGAGGTGGAGACCCTTTGAGAGCTGCATGCAACAAAATTTCATTTTAATGTATGCCGATGAGTGTACATTCAAAATGACAATAAGGTTATTCTGAGCCTCCTTCCTGGAAATGATCTCCATGCTTCCTTCCCATCCAAGATTGTCAGAGAGAGCTTCCCCCGTCAGTCTCTGGGCTCCGCCGGCTCTTCCTCCCGCTGGGCTCCGAGGCCTTCCGCTCCTCTCAACGATCCCATTTTGCCCGATGATGAGCCACCCAGCGGGGCTGATTCAGGAACCCAGAGGGAGGCGGCTCCTCTTCCGGCAGAAACTCTCGTGCCAGACATTTGCCTGCCAGGCTGGGAGGAGAGCCACGTCCTTCCAGAGGCCAGGAACGGGCTCAGTCGGCCCCGGACACCAGCCAGGACTTCACAGCGTTGGGGACTTCCATGATCCATGGGAACAGAATAGACTGGACGGGTAAACGTGGCTGTTGCATAGGCAAAACCAACAAGGGAAGCATCCCAGCACCATACTGGACCTGGACTGGGCTAGTTGTCCACATCTTGTTGACTGGAGCTTTGTGGACTTGCAAAATCAGGTCTGCAGCTTCTACCTCACCAACTCCTCAAGCTGTAATACGGTTAGTCCTCAACTTATGACCACAATTTAGCCAGAAATTTCTGCGGCTAAGCGAGACCATTGTTAAGTGAGCTTTGCCCCATTTTACGACCTTTCCCACCACAGCAGTTAAGTGAATCACTGCGGTTAATTTAGTAATACGATTGTTAAGGAAATCTGGTTTTCCCCTGTTGCTTGCCAGAAGGTTGCAAAAGGAGAATCACACAATTCCAGGACATAAACAGATTGCCAAGCATCTGAATTTTGATCACATGATGATCGGGGTGCTGTGAAGGTCGGGTATGATCATAAGTCCCTTTTTTCAGTGCCGGTGTAAATTTGAACAGTCACTAAATGAACTAGGAAGCGCCTGTTGGAAGGGAAATCCATCTGGTTCGGTTCCAAGCTGGGAGAAAGATGCTGGAAACCACATGGAGGCTGATTGGAAAGAAAGTTTAATGGTGAACAGAAGCAACAGCATGTGGTTCTGGGACAGCTGAACAAATGGTTGAATAGGTGAATGGATCTTCATTGGTTTTGGTGACTTTGAAGTTAACTGTTCTGGGGGGGTTGTGCAATGAAGAGGCCTTGTGTCTTTTGCTAAATGGTGCTGGGTTAATCCTATTATGTCCTAAAGGCTCGTGTCCTGTTCTTAATTTGGGTGGAGGAGAATGTAAATTTTAATCCCATCCTTGGAGGCGAAGTTCTTCTGTTTTGTGGATAGGAAGGCCCAGTCTTCCTTCATGGGCATAAAATATCTGCTGGGGGGCTATTAAGAAAAACAGAATCTGATTTCTGTCTTTAAGAGCATGTTTCTCCATTTTTCCTTTGGGGAAATATAATATTCTGCCTCTTAATATTTCCCCAAAATATCTCATTCTTTGGGAGGGGGGCTTCCCACACGCTGATTCTGCTGTTTGGGCCACCTTTCCCCTTTGCAGCCATCTGCTTCTTAAATAAGAGCATTACAGGGTCTAAAAGACGGAATTGCTCACCAGAGTGGAAAATCCAGAAAATCCATTTTTCTCTGCTGTGTGTCTCACACTTCAAAAGGTTTTTCTGCCTGAACAGAAAATACCCGAAGCCTTTCGCGAATGACAGAAGGGATAATTCCTCAGCCACTTTCTTCTGGTTCTAAGAGGACCCTGAAGGCAACTTCCAGATCAAAAACACAAAAACGCAATCACGTAATTAGATTTTTTAAAAAAAATGTGTCATGCCAATTAAGGAATTAAAAGAGCAAGGATGAAAGATGGGGACAGAGACATCCAAGTAGTGCGTTCGAAAATATGCCAGAGATTAAAACTTTCAGAGTTTGGCCCATCCAGTTCCAGTGAGGAGAAAGACCAGCAGAACTGATTTGGGGAGTTCCCTCAAGCTCCTGAGGAGGCCTCCTCTCACGTCTGCTCTGAGCCCAGAGACGCCTGCAGGGAAGGGATCAGAGGGTCGAGATGAGACTCACAACTATCTCATCAACGAGAGGAGACTATTCGTAACTCAGGGCTGAACTGGGGTGTGTGTGTGTGTGTGGACCTTGGTGCTCTCTGACCTTGGTGGTTTTTTACAGACATTTCATTACCCAATTGAGTAACTTTACCAGTGCTTAGAAGGGAGTGGGATTTGCAGACAGGAAGAGGAGGAGGAGGAAAGGACTGTGATGTCCTTGGTGTTCTCTGAGTGTTGGCTGTTTTCTTGCAGATGTTTCATTACCCAACTAGGTAATATCATCAGTGCTGATGAGTATATTTCGGGTTTCCTGCTTGGGCAGGGGGGTTGGACTAGATGACCTACAAAGTCCCTTCTAACTCTGTTATTCTGCTTTGGGGTTCTACTGCTAGGGTACTGATTTAAGTGCTGACCAGCTGCTACGATGATGCAATGACGCACTGATGTAATGATGGGAATAAGTCAGCAAGGTTTTTGGCTGTTATCCCTTTAAGAGCCTGTATAATAAGAAGAGGCCCTGTTAGGGCATCTTTCTCTCGCCATGTGTTCTTCCCTGCTGTAATTTACTGATGGTTTGACTTCTGCCTACAGTAAGTATATATATTCTTTTGTAGATACCGATATTTATTACAAACCTCTGTTTGCTGTTATTGTTCCTGGGTTGTCTCCATGGTAAATCTGTGCGCACTGTGACATCTACATCGGAAGATGACGGAATGCAGGACTCTGGACAGTTGTGGAGTCTTCTTATTCAAAGATTTTCAGACTTATGAATTGTTATCCTTGTATCTATTTTTACAACAATGTTGTGTTTGGGAGAGTCTGATGCTTCTTAAGAGATTCCAACAAATTCTATTTCCAGGCATTCTTTGAGGCAGAACGCTGGAAGGGCCACAGCCCATGTGATTTGGGGTGAAGGCTCTTGGGTCCATCATCCTCATTTTAATGGAGCTTCTCTCTAGACCATGCCAGGTGTGCCTATCTACCTCGGTCGGCAATCCCCAAGTTTGGAGGGCAGAACCCCTAGTACAGCTAGTCCTTGACTTACAACAGTTCATTTAGTGACCATTCAAAGTTACGATGGCACTGGAAAAAATGACCGATAGCCGTTTTTCACAGTTACGACCTCTGCAGCATTCCTATGGTCATGTGATCAAATTTCGGATGTTCGGCAACTTGCTCCTATTTATGACGGATGCCGTGTCTAGGGGTCATGTGATTCCCCTTTGTGACCTCCTGGAAGGGGAAGTCAAAGGGGAAGCCAGATTCGCTTAACAACCATATGAGTAACTGAACCACTGCAGTGCTTCACTTAACAACTCTGGCAAGAAGGGTCACAAATGGGACAAAACCCACTTCACAACTGTCTTGCTGAGCAGTGGGAAATTTGAAACTCAGTCATGGTTGTAAATCGAGGATTTACGACCACAATTGGGAGGTGAAAGGACCAAATCTGAACTTGGTCCTGGCTTCTGCCCACTGCATCTCAGCAACCAAAGAATCTGAGCCGAGCAGGCAGGGAGCTCAGCCCAGGCAGATTCTCAGACAACGTGGGATTTCTTTTGTCCCCCCCCCAGCTTGAGATCTGCCCCCCTCCCCTTGATCTTTGTGCTACTGGCGTCAAAGAGCTCAAAGAGGCACTTAGAGACCCCAGAACCCACTTGGAAGGGAATGGGAAGAGAGAGAGAGAGAGAGAGAGACGGGATCATGGGTCCCTCGGGATCTATTACGGATTCCCTCCAACCATTTTATGGGGAGTCGAAAGTTCAAATCCCGTTTTTTAGGGTAGAGGGGTGGAGAGAAGGGGGCCGGTGGAAGAAAAGGGCCAGTGAAAAACTTCTGGTGGGACATTCTTGGAAGAGCAGGGAAGGTGTGACATGAAGAAGAAGAAGAGCCCTTCCAACGAGGAACAGATGTGGCCTTCTGGTCGGTTTTTGAATCAAACTAAAATCGGAGCACGACAGAACACGACATGGGGTGGCTGGAGGGCTGCCTGAGATGGGGCTCTGCTGCCTTCCCAGATCTTGTGTTCCCCTCAGTTTGGTGGGGCGGCCCTGAAACAGCCTTCCACTCAGGCAATGCCTCTCACGTGAAGGGCTTTTACAGAACATTCATTCATTCATTCATTCATTCATTCATTCATTCAGTCAGTCAGTCAGTCAGTCAGTCATTCTTTGTTCACCTTGTATGGCAATCCCAACGTGCAGCAAATATCGGTGGCATGCAAGCAAATGATAAACAATCCTAAGAAGAAAACAATGCATTCTTACCAATAGAAGAGAATATTTGCGGCTCAGGGTTGAACTGTGGGTCCTTGGAGCTCTCTGAGCTGTGTTGTTTCCTTGCAGACATTTCGTGACTTACCTAGGTAACATCATCAGTGCTAGAAGGGAGGAGGAAGAAGAGGAGGAGGACGACAACTGTGGGGTCCTTAGTGCTCTCTGAGCTTTTTCTTGCAGACGTTTTATTACCCACCTAGGTAACATCATCAGTGTTAGAAGGGGTTTGTTTTCTGTTTATACCCTAGTGGCTTCCCTTGTCTGAGTTGAGGGCTCCTGATTAGGCTGTCATTTACTGTTTCATTGTTTGTCTGAGTTGGCAGTGCCTTAATTGGGATATTGTTTACTATTTGATTATTAGTCTACTATTAATCTTGGTTTTAATCTCTGCTTATCTAGGTGTTGAACCTCTAAGACCACACCCACCAACACTGACAGGAGAGCAAACCCCACTCCCTTCCATCACTGATAATGTTATCTAGCCGGGTAATGAAATGTCTGCAAGAAAACAACCGACTTTAGAGAGCACCAAGGACTTCACCTTCCTCCTCCTCCTCCACAAACCCCACTCCCTCCTAGCACTGATGATGCTACCTAGCTGGGTAATGAAACGTCTGGAAGAAAACCACCAAGTTCAGGGAACTGCAAAGAGCCCCCAGTATCATTCTTGATGTTAATGAGTCATTGGACCTCAAACTTGGAGGAAGGTCCCCGGTACAGATCACTCACTGGGCTCTCCTGAATGCCAGTCACAGACTGGATTCCTGTTGGGGAAAACATGGGAGTGGGCACCGTATACAGTGGGAAGAAACAAACACATCAACAGGGTTATTTTCCAACTAAAAGATTCCAGGGATTGGAGGGGCTCTTGAGATACACTCCATTCTAAACTGAAAGGGCAGAGAAGGTTTTTTTTTTAATGTGCTTGTAAAATATACCACAAATGTGTTGTATTAGAGGAAAAATGTATCTTGGGAGAAAAGCATGTGATAAACATCTCTTTTGTTGTGTGGCTTTTAAAGTATGTAAATGGGGGAAGAACAATGAATGAATGAAGGCAGGAATGAATGAGAAGCAGCCAAACTGAATTTGACAGGTTCATCTCTCCCTGGTTGAGGCTGAAGGAGAGATCCGTAGCTTTTGATCTTCGGAGCTTCTGTACTGGAGACAAATCCTTGGTGTGTCTAATCCCACTGGGGTCAAATAAAGTGCTCAATTCAATTCAATTCAGTGTGAAAAGGAGGCGTTGTAAGTTGGTTTGTCACCGCTCCCTTGGAAGAAATTTTGCATGGTTTTTCTTTACTCCATTACCAGCAGATTTGGTCATAGTCAGCTATATTAGGATATTTTAGGAAGCTCCCTGAACAGGCAGGTTCTTCACTGTCGTTGCCTTACTCAGTCTGGTTCTTTGGAGCATTTATACTTTGGGTGACTTGCAAACCTATTTACTCAATGCTGACTCGTGACTCAGGAGCATGTCTGGAATGAATTAAAAGACCCTGTTCCCAGGGCAAGAGGAACATCCAAAATTTCCCTTCCAAGTAAGCTGTGCATCCCCCACCCTCCGTCTTGTAACTGGTGAGTTAGTTACTGACCCATTTTTAATGTTCCCGGATCTGCCTCTGAAGTCTGGTGACAGCGAAATTCCTCCGGGCGTCTTGGACAAGAGGCCTGACACGTTTTGGGAGGAGAAATATCAGGTCTATTTGATCACTGTTATTCTAAGTGGGTTGTTGATCTCACAGGCTGGGAAATGCCTTTGGCGGTCTGCCAGGGATCCTGGCCAGGACCTGTTGGAAAAATGACCATCCTCTTCAGCTGGGATCTACAGGCGGAATCAAGCAGAACTCAGGCCTGGCAAATCCAGAAAGTCACAGCAACTTTCCACAATACACTGATGCACAAATCCCCCAGTCCCAGTTTAACCTGGTCTCTCTAGAGCATCTGGTGAGAAGTCAGCAACAGCCAGGAATGAAGATACAGGAGGGGTCCTTGGTGCTCTCTGAGCTTGGCTGTTTTCTTGAAGACGTTTCATGACCCAACTAGGGAACATCATCAGTGCTAGGAGGGAGGAGGGTTTGTAGAGAGGAGGAAGGAGGAGAAGAAGAAGAGGAAGAGGACTGGGGGGTCCTTGGTGCTCTCTGAGTGTTGTGGTTTTTCTTGCAGACGTTTCATTATCCAACTAGGTAATATCATCAGTGCTAGAAGGGAGGAGGGTTTGTAGAGAGGAGGAAGGAGGAGAAGAAGAAGAGGAAGAGGACTGGGGGGTCCTTGGTGCTCTCTGAGTGTTGTGGTTTTTCTTGCAGACGTTTCATGACCCAACTAGGGAACATCATCAGTGCTAGGAGGGAGGAGGGTTTGTAGAGAGGAGGAAGGAGGAGAAGAAGAAGAGGAAGAGGACTGGGGGGTCCTTGGTGCTCTCTGAGTGTTGTGGTTTTTCTTGCAGACGTTTCATTATCCAACTAGGTAATATCATCAGTGCTAGAAGGGAGGAGGGTTTGTAGAGAGGAGGAAGGAGGAGAAGAAGAAGAGGAAGAGGACTGGGGGGTCCTTGGTGCTCTCTGAGTGTTGTGGTTTTTCTTGCAGACGTTTCATGACCCAACTAGGGAACATCATCAGTGCTAGGAGGGAGGAGGGTTTGTAGAGAGGAGGAAGGAGGAGAAGAAGAAGAGGAAGAGGACTGGGGGGTCCTTGGTGCTCTCTGAGTGTTGTGGTTTTTCTTGCAGACGTTTTATTATCCAACTAGGTAATATCATCAGTGCTAGAAGGGAGTGGGGTTTGAGGAGTGGAGAAGGGAGGGAGGGAGGACTGGGGGGGTCCTTGGTGCTCTTTGAGCTTGATGGTTTTCTTGGAGACATTGATGATGTTCCCCAGTTTGGGTAATGAAACATCTGCAAGAAAACCACCCAACTCAGAAAGCACGAAGGGCCCCACCCTTGTTGTTTCAACCCTGAGCTACAAATATTTTCCTTTATTGGTAAGATACGGGAACTAAGGACCTGTCTTCCATTGGACTCCTTCCATAGTAAGTGCACACAATGCTCCACCCAGAAGATAAAGTCACATCTCTCTTCACTTGTGCATCTTTAATGTAGAGCACACCGAAGGAAACAGAACTAATTTCCAAATACAAAGAAGGAAAATCTCCTTGCAGTCCAGTTTGGGGCCTACGGTGACGATATGGTAGGTTTCTCTGCAACTATCCGAAGAGTTTTTAACCTTGAACTTCTTCTGAGTCCGCATTCTTCAAGACTTGGTCCCAACTCCCCCTTTTCTTCCCTCTCTGCAGCCCTGTTCTGAATCATTTATTCCAGGGCCAGAAGAACAGAATAGCAGACTTGGAAGTGTCTATGGAGACTCTCCGTCATCCAGGTCCTGGTTGTCCCAAAGGTGCTTTTTCAAGAGGCAACTGGACTTTCTGGTTTTTCTTGGAAGGCGTTTCACTTCTCATCCAAGAAGCTCAGAGCTGAAGAAGCTTCTTGGATGAGAAGTGAAATTTCTTCTAAGGAAAAAACAGAAAGTCCAGTTGCCCCTTGAAAAAGCACTTTTGGGACAACAGATTTGAAAGGGACTTTGGAGGTCTTCTAGTCCAACCCCCTGTTCAAGCAGAAAACCTTCTACCATATCAGACAAATGGCTGTGTCTAGTCTTTTCTTAAAAACACTCACAACTTCTGGTGGCAAGCTGTTCCACTGGTTAATTGTCCTCCTTAGCAGGAAATTTCTCCTTAGTTCCAGGTTGCTTCTCTCCTTCCATCCTTCGCTTCTTGTCCTGCCCTCAGGTGCTTTGGAGAACAGGTGGACCTTCTCTTCTTTGTGGCACCACCAAAATGATACCAGCGAAGCATGGGCAGGCCACGGGTGGGTTGGTTTGCATATTTAAACCACCCTGCAGCAGAAACTCTCTGGGCAATTTACAACCCCCCCAAACGACCCATTTCATTTGTCTTTTGTCTCAGTCACTGCTAGACTTCTTCTGTTTGAAACACCTGTGCTTTCTTGATGGGGCCCAAAACTGCTTTGACTGGATCATCCAGTAAACGTTTTGGGGTTTTCCAAGATGAAATCTGGGTGTGACCTGCCTGCCAGTTTCCCGAAAATGTGGATCTGGGAAGTGGAAGAAGGAAACATGGGGAAAAGGATGATGGGAGAAGATGGGAAGCCACAGAAATAATACCCAGCCATCTTTCCAATCCTGCCAGGCTGCGAGAGATGGAGGACATATCTTGGGAAGGTTGCTTTAGGTCATTTCCCGTTTCCAACAGCCCCCGGGAATAATTGCTCTATGTTTTCAACTCCACCCTTGGGAATTAAAGCACTTGTCTCTTCTCATTTGGGCCTTAGGCAGTTAGTGGCCTGGGAAGGGCGTGGAATCCATTTTCAGCAGGTGAGGATAAGTGGCCCACATTTCCCAGAGGAAGAAGTCAACATCTTCGGGCCTGAGCACCAGCCAGGATGAGGCCACTTGGACAGGAAAACATGTTTCGTCAAGGGCAGAAATTGATTTCTCAATTGCTTTGTAGTTTCTCAGAAACAGGTTGGAGGGATCGGTCTCAAGGAAGCTTCAGTATTACGACTCAGACAATGGATGGGAAACCAGTAAACCCAGTAAATAATCTACTGGAAGGCAAAATCCTGCAACTACATCTCACTTACTTTGGCCACTTCACGCGGGGCAATTCGCTGGAGAAAGCAATTTTGTTTGGAAGAGTTCATGTGAAAGGGAACCAGGATGTCAAAGGACACGGTGGTGGACAACCTCTGACACCAGCCAGAGCATAGAATAACTCAAAGAAGGTTAGAAGATGTGGAGAGGCCTGGTCCATAGAATCGGCAAGAATCAGACACGACTGAATGAATAATATCATCACTGGAAGACTTTAGTATCTCTGAGAGCACCACCTTAGATACTTACGCGAGAGAAGAAGCAACGGATGGAAACTGATCAGGGAGAGAACCAACGTAGAACTAAGGAGGATTTTCTTAACAGTGAGAACCATCAACCCCTCCCAAAAATAAATAAATAAATAAACTCAGAGCAGGCTGTGAGATCTTTTTTCATAGAAAATAGATGATTTATTGATTTTGCTGTTCTTATCATCATCTTCCTTTAATAAAAGATACTAAAGTCCTTCAGTAAAAATTCAATTTGAGAAGAGGATGAATAAATGCAGTTAAAAATAACCCTCAAGATCAGGGATCAGTCTCTCCTTTGCAAAAAATAAATATAATAGCTATTTCTTTATATTTTTATAGGCAATGTTTCTTGTTCTGGTATTCACGAAGCATATGTCCCCACCTGAAGGAGCCCTTTTACCTTTTGATTACTCCAAGATGTCTTGCAATAAATTATTTGATAAATCGATATTTGAAAGACACGTTTATAGTCCGTAAAGGCTTTGGATAAATGTCCGTGTTGGATAGCAAAGAAATAATTGGGGTGGAGAAGGATTGTATAAGAATGTCTTTGCCAGAGAAGGGATTCTTCTGGAATTAATTTACAGTTTTTTTCTTTCTATCGCTGCCAATTTTTTCTTTTTTGAGTCCTGCCATATAATCTATCCAAGATCTCTCTCTGTGTTTTAAAATTTACTTCCAGTGTCTACGCTTGGCCCTTCTGAAGTGATGGGAAATGTACTTTGAGGTCATCCACACAGTCTTAAAACTGTCCCTCAAATCCCTCCTCTCATGACATGAAGTAGAGGGCCTCAGGTGAAAGGTTTTCTGAAGCAGCGCGGGGTTCAGGCGTACCTGTCTAAAACGACTTGCCAGGGGTGCCAGCTCCTGGCTAGGGCCGCCCTTTCTAATGTCAAAAACATCTGAGGATAAGAAAACCACAACCTTCCTGTCAGGTCCTGAAAAGCCCGGAGACCTGAAATGGAGACACCGCTTGCTTGATGGGTTGAGCTCAGTCAGCTTCCCAGAAGTCCAGGTGCTGGGCATGAAGCAACCTGGGATCTTGTCTTTGCGGCTTTTTTGTTTTATTTCTTTCTTTCTCACATTTTTCAACCATCCATCTCCCTCTGTGAGGGATGCTGGATGGAGTACAATCAAATGTTAAAATGTAGAAACATCTATAAAAAAAAAAAGAATTTAGAAGGAGGCAAAGAGGAGGACATGATACTGGTAGCAGGCTTCCAATATTTGATGGGCCGCCACAAAGAAGAGGAGGTCAACCTATTCTCCAAAGCACCTGAAGGCAAGGGTCTATTCAGATTCTCAGTCATCCAGGTTGTCCCAAAGGTGCTTTTTCAAGAGGCAACTGGACTTTGTCTCTTGAAAATGCACCTTTTGGCAACTGGAGAGCTGAAGAAGCTTCTTGGATGAGAAGCGAAACGTCTTCAAAGAAAAAAAATCAGAAAGTTGAGATGCATCTTGAAAAAAGCCCCTTTGGGACACCTGAAGGCAAAACAAACAACAATGGATGGAAACTCATCAAGGAGAGAAGCAACCTGGAATTAAGGAGAAATTTCCCGACAGTGAGGATAATTAGCCAGTGGAACAGCTTGCCACCAGAAGTTGTGGGTGCTTCATCACTGCAGGTTTTTAAGAAGAGACTGGAGACTTGTCTGGAATAGTAGAGGGTCTCCTGCTTGAGGAGGAGGGCCCAAGGTCCTTTCCAGCTCTGTTCTTTTTGTCCAGAATGGCAGGTTCTTGCCTGAGATGATCCTTCGTGGTTTGCTCTCCCGATCTGGGGCAGGAATGTTGCAAGATTGTGGGTTTCCAACAGCCTTCCCCATTGCAGGAAAGGCTTCTTAACCTCAGGTTGCGATGATCCACTCCCAGTTCTCCGACTTAGCCTTCCATCTCAAAGCGCCTCCGCATCTGCTTCACTTCTCATCTTTCTTTTGATCCAGACCTGCTTAGCTTCTCATGCACCCTTTCCCCCCCAAACGGTTCCAAACTTGCAGGATTTATTTTTTTTTATCGTGATCCCAATTACTGTGGTTGCTATCGTTAAGCCACTCAGTGGCTTCTTCCCTGTGATGACACAATTCCCACCTCCAGGCATGTGAGCCTTTTTTTTTTTTTTTTTGCCAGAGTGGATTATGAATGAAAAGTCTACCTTTTACTTCTTGCAGCCTAGACAAGGAACCACCAAGGACACGCCCACCCTTGCTGCAAGCCCCTTGCCCATAAAAAGAGAGTAACTCCCCACCCCTTCTAGCACTGATGATGCTTCCTAGTTGGGTTGTGAAACCTCTGCAAGGAAACAGCCAAGCTGAGGTGCTCAAAAGACCAGGTCCACACCGCCAATTAATCCATGCACAGGAGTCCTCTCAACTAATAGTCAGCACTTGCTAGGATGCAGATAAGGGTCAACGGAATTCAAGGGGGGCCGTACTTAATTTGTTTGTGGCTACATAGGGATTCTAGGCTGATTCTCCCTTTTGATTCTGCCCCAGGTTCTGCCATCTCTTCTCCTACACATCTCCTTCCTTCCTTCCTTCCTTCCTTCCTTCCTTCCTTCCTTCCTTCCTTCCTTCCTTCCTTCCCTCCCTCCCTCCCTCCTTCCTTCCCTGTTTCCATCTTATCAGGCATGAAGGTCCAATTAAACTGATTTATTGCTATTCATGCCGATGCATGAGGAATCTTCTGAACTCACCTGCTTAGAGTTAAACAAGGATCAATGGAATTCAAGGGACGTTGGATTTAGTTCATTTGTGGTTACACAGAGATTCTAGGCTGAGTCCTCTTTTCACTCTAACCCCAGCTTCTGCCCTCTCTTCTCCTACGTATCTCCTTTCTCTCATTCCCCATCTCTCTTCTCTCCTCCCTCCCTCCCCTCTCTTATCAGGTGTGAAGGAAGGATACACAGGAATCTTCTCAACTCATGCTCAGCCCCTTCTTGGCCTTAGATTAGGGTTAACAGATTTCAAGGGAGGTTGGACTTTGTTTGTGGCTCTCTAGGGATTCTAGGCTGATCCCTCTTTTGACCCCCCACCCCCCAGGTAACCCTGGGTGGCCTTCAGCTTGGCCAGCTTTTTTTGTGTGTCTGTTGAGAGAGCTTCTCCCCTTGGCTTAGTTTGCATTTCCCCTGCTTCCTGAGTAAATCAGAGAATCAGTTTGATCTGTGTTGAGTGAATAACTGGATCTCTGGGAGGAAGGCCACACCTGAGATTAGAAGTTGGACCAAGGAGGGGTGGGGTGTTGAGCTTAGCTTCAGGACATCTTCTGCCATTGCCCCTTCTCCCGTGCCAGAGGAGGCAGGGCAGATGATGCCAACCTTGAACAATCTTGCCCTTCCTACCTTCCTTCCTTCCTTCCTTCCTTCCTTCCTACCTTCCTTCCTTCCTTCCTTCCTTCCTTCCTTCCTTCCTTCCTTCCTTCCTTCCTTCCTTCCTTCCTTCCTTCCTTCCCTCCCTCCCTCCCTCCCTCCATCCCTCCCTCCTTCTTTCCTTCTTTCCTTCCTTCCCTCCCTTCTTCTTTCCTCCCTCCCTCCCTCCCTCCCTCCCTCTCTCTTTCCTCCCTCCCTCCCTCCTTCCTTCCCTCCCTCTTCCCTCCCTCCCTTCAAGGAATCCAAATAGAAACTGAGCAGAATGTGTCTCTGAGCAGCTGCTAAGCCAAAGAGGCAGCAGGATAGTTCAGCTACCACTCCTCAACCGGTCCTGGCTTTGTGGCTTTCCACTCCACCCAGAAGTGGAGCCAGAATTTCTTGCAGGTGTTCCACAGGCAGCCCTTATCTTCATCTCCGGAGCTTCAGAGCGGAGAAGTTGGCAGCTGCTCCTTTCACCTCTCAACACAGGCAAAAGGAGGAAGGAAAACAGGCACACTTTCCCTAGCTCAGCTCAGCCTGAGTCACCTGGAATTTGGTTGGCTGCGTCATCCGACTTTCCCCTTTCGGAGGTTGAAACCAAGTGGGGGGAAAAGAGAAAAAAACACCTGTAAGGCCTTCCTATCCAAGGGACCCCAGGGGTGGGGGTGCTGATCTTCTCCTGGGAAGCAAGCTAAGGGGCGGCTCAGGTGGAAGGGCAGCCGGGAGTCTCAGGAGACGGACAGATTTCGACCTCTTGGTTTCTCCTCCATGCGGGACACAAGGAGGAAAGCAACAAATTGGGATGTGTGGATCGTAACTGCTTCCCACCTCAGCAGAGCCCTGTTTGCACTTCGGCTAATATGGTTGGGTTGCTTGTCCTTCTCTTCTCTTCTCTTCTCTTCTCTTCTCTTCTCTTCTCTTCTCTTCTCTTCTCTTCTCTTCTCTTCTCTTCTCTTCTCTTCTCTTCTCTTCTCTTCTCTTCCCTTCCCTTCCCTTCCCTTCCCTTCTCTTCTCTTCTCTTCTCTTTTCTCCTCTCCCTTTTCTCTCCCTCCTCCCTCCCCTCCCCTCCCCACCCTCCCTTTTCCTCTCCTCTACGTCCCCTTTCCTCTTCTCCCCTTCGCCTCCCTTTCCCTTCCTCCCCTGCTGCCACCCCTCCCCTCCCTTTGACATCCTCAGATTTATGCACAGGCCATGCAGATGCCAGGACTTGACTTCCATGGGCAAAATGTCCCGGGATGCCAGTCCCCCCCCACCAAGGATTCCAAAACCAAAGGTGCATTTAGAGAAGAGAGAGGGGGGGTGGGGGAAAGAAGAGCATAAGCTTCAGTAAAGGCACCTGGCTTTTGTCCAAGCCCATAAATCCATTCCTCATCTTTGTCACTGGACTTTCTTTTCTTTTGTTTTTTTTAAATCTGCTCTTGCGGATTTATCAGAACAAACACCTCGTAAATTTGTTCAGGTCCCCCCCCCCTTTTTTTTTACTGGCCTTTGAATCACAGGCACTTCAGGCTTACCTAAGGCTGCTCAGGGTTACACGGATGGAAATTAATTTACGATACCAACCAGAGACTCGGTCATTTCTGTTCAGAGTTTCGGGCAATTCTCCTGGCACATAGAAGATAAATCCAGCTCACGGCTGGGTGAAGTTGCTCGCTGAATAAAAAGCAGCCGTATCTGTCCAGCTTCATCCGAACACCAGTGTTGTTACCGTAATTGGCTTTATATCTTCCCCGTGTATGAAATAAATATTCATCCTTTCCTCTATAGCAGAGGTCTCCAAACTTGGGAACTTTAAGACTTGTGGACTTCAGTTCCCAGAATTCCCCAGGCACCATCTGAAGGCAACTCTGGAACCACTCTACCCGCCTTGGGCCCAGCTGAGGCCCCATCAGAATGAGTGGAGCTGAAGGATGCAGGAGTTCAGCGCCTTTGGTGCCTGTGGAAATTATCACACTCTAGGCATCCCTAATTTCCTGATTATGAAGACAAAGGAACCACCTTCTCCCCTCAGGGAGCTCCTGAAGGCGGCACAGGCCGTGCCAACATCTCCCAATTAGGGTGAAGATCTAATCCTGTTGAGGGGCACAGCCCTGGATGAAACTCCAGTCTGTTATGAACAAGACCCTGCAAGCAATTCCGACATCACTGCTTTTGAAACGGTTGGATCTTCAAGCCTGCACTGGGTTCTTGGAGAACTTTTGGGAAGACAAGGTTTGCCAAAACTTGTTTTTTCTTGTTTTCAAAAATGGGAAATATGACATCCCCCAAGATGGAGGCGGATTAGTTTGGGGATTTTTATTTTTAAATCACAGTCTTCCTTGCAAGGATTGCAGTTCAGGTGGTTAAGGGTTACCTCCGAGTTGCTTAAGCTTCTTGAAATCCATTATCTCAATCAATAGAATGGAGTTGGAAGGGACCGTGGAGGTCTTCTCGTCCAACCCCCCATTCAGGCAGGAGACCCTCTACCATTTCAGACAAAGGGGCTGTCCAATCTCTTCTTAACAACCTCCAGTAATGAAGCACCCACAACTTCTGGATACAAGAACTTTTCAAGCTCTTGGCAAGTCGTTCCACTGGTTAATTGTTCTGACTGTTAGGAAATTTCTTCTTAATTCCAGGTTGCTTCTCTCCTTTCCATCCACTGTTTCTTGTCTTACCTCCTAGTGCTTTGAAAAATACTGCTATCATGTCCCCCCTAGTCTCCTTTTCTCTAGACTGGCCAAATCCAAATCCTGCAACCGTTCTTCATATATTTTAGCCTCCAGGCCTTTAATCCTCCTAGTTGCTCTTCTCTGCACTTTTTCCAAAGTCTCAACATCTTTTTTATAATGCAGTGACCGAAACCAAATGCAGAACTCCAGGATCTTATAAGCGAAGACATCCTGTTCTTTTCTTCCAAGACTTTCTAAAAGCCAGATATCGATCAATGAGAAGCCAAGAAAACTTGACAGGCCCTTGAAGCGAGGAAGTTCACAGATAATAAACTAACTGGCCAGTTTTAATGCCTTGGTGACATGTTCAGAGCCAGAAGGGCAGAAGGAGAAAAATCTAGTCAAGCCAGACTAGCCAGAGGAAGATGAGCCATTGGACAGGAGGAACTTTTTAGCATAATAGGATGGAATTTGTTCCTCTCCTGTATGTGTTCCTGTTCTATTTTGTGTGTGTGTTGTGCTGTTGGAGAGAGAAGATGCTAAGTCAATGAATAATGCAATTATATTGTCCTAACAGCCGTTTTTAAAAAGGGGACTCTTTCCCATATGTGTATGCGTGAGTGATTTACAGGGCTACTCAAGCTTTTGGTCAGTAAACAGGACTCCCTTGCAAAACGATGTCAGGGTGGCCTCTTTGGGGACTGCTTTTATAGCAAGGATAACCTGGAGACCCATTTTCCCCCCAGCAGTGGATGGGTTAGCCAGGAGCCCCCTTGGGAGCAGTTCAGGAAGGTCAGATATCTGCAAAAAGTGTTTTGCGTTTCCAGCTTTCGGCTGAGGAGATGTTCTGACCCTTCTTGTCACAAATTTTGGAGAGCCACCTAAGCATGAAAGGGTGCAGGTTTCCCAGAGTCCACGTGAAGGAGAAGTGTTGTGTAGAGGGATGGACCTCAGAGTTTGTGCTGGTCTTCAACACGGTGAAGTTTTGCTTCGATTTGGCTTGAGTTAGAGCTAAGGAAGAGGATGTGGAGAAGTGGGTGAAATGGTGAAGGCAACGCTGTCAAACAGGGCAACACCAGGACTGCAGGGCTGGAGAAAGAGATGGATGGCCTCATTGCTTCTTCTCCACCTGCCTATTTCAGAGGTTTCTCATGAGGATTAAAGGAGGGTGAGCAACCATAGAAATCGCCTCTGGCTTTTTGGAGAAGAAAAGAAGCAACACTGCAACTAATACGCAATTGCAACATTCTGTAATGTCTTTCCTTTCCTTTCCTTTCCTTTCCTTTCCTTTCCTTTCCTTTCCTTTCCTTTCCTTTCCTTTCCTTTCCTTTCCTTTCCTTTCCTTTCCTTTCCTTTCCTTTCCTTCCTTTCCTTTCCTTTCCTTTCCTTTCCTCTCCTCTCCTCCCCTCCCCTCCCCTCCCTCTCATACTGTAATAAAAAGAAGTCAAGATGGCAGCTTCAGATGGATTCAGACCACTCATCTACCTTCTTCAGTGATGCTTGCAGGGACTGGCAGCAGCTCACCTGAGCTAAGTCTCTTTCTTCCACTCTCTGAGGGGATGGAGTGAGAGGATGTGGAAGGGCCAGTCAAGGAACAGGTCAGAGGCCTCGGTTGGACTCTTGGATCTGATGTAGGCAGATGGCTTTTTAACACAGTCAAAGCCTCCGGAGGATGGAAGGGGAGGTTGCCTTGAAGTCCTCTCGCAGAAGAAGAGCTCCACCTGCTGAAGGTCTATGGAGAGTCTCAGTCTTCTGGTTCATGGTTGTCCCAAAGGAGCTTTTTCCAAAGGCAGCTGGACTTTTGAAGCAAGCCCCAACAAAGCCCAGCTGAAAAGCATCTTTGGGGTCATCTACTGAAGCCTCAGAGGACAGCAGAGGAAGAGTTCACACCATTGGGGGAGCAGAGTAGGGTTCAGCCAACTCCTGTCCAGGCACTTCATCCATCCATCCATCCATTAATCAGCCAACCAATCAATGGCCAAACCATCTATTGTTCCTCTTCTCCAACTCTGTTATTCTGTTACTCTTTCTCCTTTTCCTCTTTCTCCTTCCCTCCTCCTCCTCCTCCTCCTCCTCCTCCTCCTCCTCCTCCTCCTCCTCCTCCTCCTCCTCCTTCTCTTTCTCCTTCTCCTCCTTTTCCTCTTCCTCCTCCTCCTCACAACAACAACAACAACAGCAACAACAACAACTTGATAGGCCTTCCAGAGCAGAGACAGCCACAACCCAAGAGCCTTACCTGAGTCAAGGGTGTGTGTGTGTGTGCAGCTGATTTTCCAGAGTTGCGTTATAAGCCAATTCAAGCAGCCAAGGCAGAAAACTTGAGCAGTGACAAGCTGAAAGCTGCAAAGTTCACAACATCACAGAATAAGATCTTGCTCAACTCTGTTTAAAAAGAGGACATGATTTCATCTGGATGATGAATTTGCTTAAATTTGGTTTGTTAGCATTCCAAATCCCAATTAAGTGATTCCCTTTCACAACATTTTCGTGCAATTTTAAAGACACGCCTCCAATACGTTTGCATGCTTCGGTAAGCAACTTTTCCAATCTAAACTTATTTCAACACGACTCTTACTATGTATTCTTCACAGAAGGCAGTTATTCCTCATACACATTCGAAAGCATTGAGTATTGCAAGACAGGCTTTTCTTCAAGATTCATCTTTCCAAAGATACTATTTTTTTTTACAGGTGTTTAGAATTAGAAGAGATGGAGCCTGGTGGAAATTTTGTGCGGCTTTTACCTGGGACCTGGTCAATCCCGGTCAATCTCAAAGCAGGTCAGCCCCAGAGGAAAAGGCTCCTGGGAGAAGGACAAAGGGAATTCAGGGGTCTCCAAGAAGAAGGCATCCATCCATCCATCCATCCGTCCGTTTTGTTTTGTTTCGTTTTATTGTTTTTGTTGTGACTCTGGCCGGCTGGCAGTTCAGCAAAAGCAAAGATGTAAAAAACAATTAAAACAATTAAAACATTAGAATTAACGAACGAAACCAAAACTACGTGCACAGATACAGGAAGTCCTTGACTTACAACAGTTTAAGCGTCGTTAAGTGAATCTGGCTTCCCCATTGACTTGTCAGTGGGTTGCAAAAGGGGGCACTGCAACAGACAGAAGTCGATGCCAGTTGCCAAGTGTCCAAATTTTGATCACGTGACCAGAGGAATGCTGCAATGGTCATAAGTGTGAAAAACGGTCACTAAACAAATGGCAGTAAGTCAAGGACTGCTTGCATGTTATGAGCTTAAAGAGAATCAAAGTAAAATGATTTGTCCACAATGCCTGAGAATTTACCTAGAATACAGAAAGGCACTTCAAATAGAATAGAATAGAATAACAGAGGTGGAAGGGACCTTGGAGGTCTTCTAGTCCAACCTCTGCTTAGGCAGGAAACCCTCTACTCTACCATTTCCAACAAATATATGTGAACAAAATGAAGGGACATTTTATCATGCTTGGTGGGTTTAAGAAATGGACTCAAATATATGCATTGACTTAAGGGGTTTTAACCATTAATATTCCATGGAAGCCGAATCTTTTTGAGGATGGATGGATGGGTACGTAGTTAGAAAAGAATCACGAAGGATTGTCTCTGTATGTGATCACGGAGCGGGGCGGGGGGGGAGGGGGAGATTATTATAGGCACAGAGTTTAGAAATGTTTGACAGGCCTCATCATGGAGAAACGGCTGGAGAAGTTGACTGAGGTTGCTGAAATGCATCACTTGCTTTATTTGAATAGACACTGCCTACATTTATTGGTGACTGAAAGCCTCCTGTGAACTTTGCGTAAAAATGATTTTAAAAAAAGGAACTTTTCATTTATGGTTTTGATGATAAGATGGGATAGATTATAAAAATAAGAGAGCCTTAATGTAACTTTAGAGAGAAAGGTTAAAATAGAATTGCGCTTATAATTGCTGTGAAGAGTATCTGAAATCACCGTTCTGTATTTTCCCCCCTATTTTTCTTTAACTTTTTTCTTTTGGCACATTTTGCTTCCTCTAAGATTTTTTTTCTTTTGCTCTTTAATTTATATTAAGTTTGAATTAGTTTTTGCCTTTTTTTTAAAAAAAAATAGTTTTAATACAAATTATATTTTAAAGAGGCATGTTTTCCCTATCAGCCTTGGGAGTCCCAGGTGAGCAGTTAAGATGAGGGTGTGAGAGGTTAAGGGATGGCTGGCTGTCTCCTCCTGTCCTGCATTTTCATCTTTTTCTTTTTCTCTCTTTACTTAGGGTTTTATGATATTTATTGTTTTTAGGTATCGCACACCACTCAGAGTAACATTTCTGAGATGGGTAGTTGTACAGATTTCTTAAATAAATAAATTTCGGTTATTAGACTAGATTTCAGATGGTATTTATTTGTATGCTACCTTCATTATTTTTATAAACAATTCAAGGCGGTGAACATATCCAACATACCTTCCCCTCCTATTTCCCCCACAATAACAAGGTGGGCTGGACTGAGAAAGAGGAACTGCCCCAAAGTCACCCAGTTGCTCTCGTGCCTGAGGCGGGATTAGAACTCACCATCTCTTGGTGATTGGCCAAAATTCACCTAGCCGGCCTTCATTTCTAAGACTGCCCTAGAACTCACTGTCTCCTGGTTTTTAGCACTGGAGCAAACTTGCTCTCATTGCCTCCCCTGGCTGGGGACAGTTGGAGTAGGTTAGTCCCCAGTTTCTTTTTCTCCAGCTGGGCCACACGTGACTTTGCCCCACAACCCTTGGCTGCTGTCAAGTCCCACAGGATGATTCTTGTGCAGATGGTCGTTGACCAAGAGCGGCACAAAGCGGGACTGTTTCCAATCAAAGTCTCTCTTGAAGGGAGCATCCAGGAAGATGTTTATTCTACCAGCAGTCCTGGGCGAGCTGTATATGCTAAGCGCATGGTTTCCAGGGCATCTGAGGTGACAGACAGCAGAGCAATCTGAGAGCAATCAAGATGTTTGGATTCACCGAGGCGGCTGCTATAAACAGAGATTTGCTCTGTTCTCACCAAATGGCGGGTTGGGACAAGGGCAACTTAGAGCCACGTGAAGGGAGGCATCCTCGTAACATTCAGGAGGTGAGGGCCAAGCTGGTTGAGATGTGAATCCCAGCACATGCTTCTTGACGTCTACAATCTGCTGTCCTTGGTTCTCCCAAGGCCACCCCAGCCAAGGCTAGATATTGAGACTCTAGAAAAAGAGAAGAGGAGAGCAACCAGGATGATGAGGGGGCTGAAGGCTGAAACATACAATGAACAGTTGCAGGAACTGGGCCTGGCTAATCTAGTGAAGAGAAGGACCGCAGGAGACATGATAACAGTCTTCCAATATTTGAGGGGCTGCCACAGAGAGGAGGGGCCAAGCTATTTTCCAAGGCACCTGAAGGCCAGACAAGGAACAATGGATGGAAACAGATCAAGGAGAGATTCAACCTGGAAATAAGGAGAAATTTCCTGACAGTGAGAACAATCAACCAGTGGAACAGAAGTTGCCTTCAGAAGTTGTGGGAGCTTCATCCCTGGAGGCTTTCAAGAAGAGACTGGACTGCCATGTGTCAGAAATGGTGTAGGGTTTCCTGCTTCAGCAGGAGGGTTAACCCCAAGGTCCCTTCCAACAGATTAACGATCTGTTAAACCAATACCATTCTGGATGCTATCAGCAAAACATTCATGCTGAAAAAGATTGTTCTGAATTGAATAGAATGGAATGGAATGGAATAGATTTTTTTATTGGCCAAGTGTGATTGGACACACAAGGAATTTGTCTGGGTGTCTTTGGATTTAGTGTTGATTTTTTCCCCAAATATAACAGAGTAATAGAGTTGAGAGGACCTGGGAGGTCTTCTAGTCCAACCCCCTGCTCAAGCAGGAAAACCTGTACCATTTTGTACATGTCATTGTTCAATCTCTTCTTAAATACCTCCAGTGTTAGAGGACCCACAACTTCTAGAGGCAAACTGTTCCACTGGTTAATTGTTCTCACTGACAGGATAGCAGTCTTCCAATATTTGAGGGTCTGCCCCAAAGAAGAGGAAGGGGTCGACCTCTTCTCCAAAGCCCCTGAAGGCAGGACAAGAAGCAACGGATGGAAACTCATCAAGCAGAGAACTAACTTAGAATTAAGGAGAAACTTCCTGATGGTGAGGACAATTAACCAGTGGAACGACCTGCCTTCAGAAGTTGTGGATGCTCCATCACTGGAGGTTTTTAAGAAGAGACCGGAGAGCCATTTGTCTGAAATACAAGGTATGGGGTCTCCTGCCATAGGCAAGAGGTTGGACTGGAAGACCTCCAAAGTCCCTTCCAGCTCTGTTATTCTGTTAACTCCTTTGGACAACCACATTTGAGTCCTGCAGGTCTTTCCCTTCCAAGATTTCCATTCCATCCTTCCACGCCTGAAGACCGCTTGACCGAAACTGCCAGCTGAGTTGCAAGTCCAACCCTCTGCAGGGCCTGGAATATTGGCAGCCCTCTAATTTCTGAAGGAAATTCAAGATAAGCTCTACCATTTCGCTAGCAGCTGCCTCCACGGTTTTATTGTGCGAGAAAATAATTTACGACTTTTGAATTGCAGTTCGGAATTGCACCAGACCAAGGAAGAAGTGGCTACTTTGCAAGCGAGGATTTGGAAATAATACTTAATCTTCCTATCGAAAAAAAAAAAAAAAGGAAACTGTAAATGTGTCCATTTTCATAATTAATTGCTTTCTCCTGTAGTAATTGCTATTGGCTCTGTCTGCAACATGCCGGATTCAAGTAGCATTAAGTTCAGTCCAGTTTAAAATACTACACTTAATCATTTTGTGTTTTGCAACTGGATAGTGTCAGATTTTGCAAAAGCTCCTCTTCTCTTAAAGAAGCCATTTATACTAACTATGGTAAATATTAAATCTTTTTATAATTAAAAAAATCTGAGTTTATACCAATAAAATCCCCCATCTCGCATATTTTATTTTTTTTGCAACTCATCATATTTGATTTGGAAAATTGTATATTGAACTTTGGGATTAACATTCACCAGCTAATTCCAAACGGAATCCTTTTGTAATAAGGTCAGACCTCATCTCTTCTAGATTACCAGGCAAGGATGAACTTTGTCAGTTTCCTTGGTTGGCCTGAAGAAGGTCATCCTTTATTTATTTATATATCAAACTTATTACCTTTCTTTTTTTTACTCAAAGATGGGGATCCCACTTCTAGGGAAACAGCTTTTGCAGTGGTCTTGGGTACCCTGGTGTTTTCTTACTCTGCTTCCTTGGGTATTTTAAAAGCTGTCCATGTGTAGATTTTAGCTAAGCACTTTCTCTGATCAGAACTGAAGGAAGGTGGAAGGAAGGAAAGAAGGAAGGGAGGGAGGAAGGGTAGAAGAAAGAAAGGGTGAAAGGAAGAAAAGGTAGAAGGAAGAGTGGAAGGGCGGAAGGAAGAAAGGAAGAAAGAATGAACGAACAGTAGGGAAGGAAGGAAGGGTGGAAGGGGTGGAAGGAAGGAAGGAAGAAAAGAGGGAAGGAATGAAGGGTAGAAGCATGGAAGAAAGGACCTACACGGGGGAGGGGGGCAGTTTGTCCAGTGAGGCTGGCCTCTTCTTCAGGTTTTTTTTTTTTTAATTTGATTTATATGCCGCCCTTCTCCGGAGACTCAGGGCGGCTTACAATGCGTTAAGCAATAGCCTTCATTCTTTTGTATATTTTATACAAAGTCAGTTTATTGCCCCCACAAACTGGGTCCTCATTTCACCTACCTGAGAAAGGATGGAAGGCTGAGTCAACCTTGAGCCTTGGAGAGATTCGAACCAGCAGAAATTGCAGGCAGCTGTGTTAATAACAGGGTGCACTAAACCACTGTACTATCAAGGCTGACCTTTCTATCTATCCTTTCTTTCTACTATCAAGGTTGACCTTTCTTGATTGGCTTACCTGCTTTTTTCTTGCTTCGCCCTTCAGAAATTGCGATTATCAAAGACGGATAGATCCCAGGGGTGTGGGGGTGGGGGTGGGGGTGGGGAGAGCTTCCAGGGCGATCCTTTGAACCAGCATTTTTGTACCAGGAAATCAGCATGTTTAACCTAACAAGCAACTCGAATGCTACAGGGACGAATAAATCTCCTTCTCACCTCTTCCTTTTACAGCCTACACAAAGCAGCCCCGAAGTCCGCAGGAGAGCTGACCTCAGGAGTCATCCATCACTTTGACACGTACATGACTTGCCCCTAACTTGAACCTCAGGCCTTAGCCTGAAATGGGGAAGTTCCTACAGATGGCTGGCTGGGGCCAAAGAAGAGCCTCTCCCAAGTCTAAATGCTGCCCCAGAGGCGAAGGTGGGAACCCGGGGGTCTTGGGATGCCACGTGAGGTTGAGTTATGGGATGAGGTTGAGTAGATCTGTTTCCCACCATCTTTTGACCGATCACATCGCGTTTCATTTTCCGGTTTAGGATTACAAGCAATGGCTCCATGCCTAGTAAAGCAGAATCCTCCTTGGTTAACAACACGACAGCAAAATTGCCACCTACACAACGGGATTCCTTCCAGTCTTGGATCACAGACAAGAACATGGCTCTGTGATGAGCAGGTGAGTGAGTGGGAGAGAACAGGGTGGGAACAGGAAGAGCAAATCGGGAAAGGAGATGAGGAAAATAAGGATTAAAATTAACCAAATAACTAAAACTGCCAGAACCCTCCAAATCCAGGGAAGCACGAAGGCCAACTGGCTTTCAGAAGACATGATGGAAACTCCTGAATTGCACATGGACAGACTTCACCATAGTTTCAACTGGGGAACTGGGAGCATCCTAGACCAAACCAAGTCCAAAAACGGGGGGAGAGGCTGTGGGAGCCTGGCATCCACACAAATCAGCCAACTCTAAACCCATAGAAATAAACTATAGTTAAGTACTATTTAAAAGAGGCAACAAAAAGCCAAGAAGAAAACAAAAAAGAACTGAATTTATTTTCTGCAGCAACCGACACGCAAATACACAGGGATGATATTCGTCTCCAGTGACGTTGCTGCTTAGGAGGACAAACAACCTGCTTTAAACAACATTTACACACCATTCAAAAGAGAGAATGAGAAAGCTATAAAGGAGAAAAAGAGAAAAGACCAAAACTACCTTGCCAGCAACAAATATCCAGTTAAGCAGAGATTAACCCCAGCAAGATTAACCCTAGACTATCGATTAAGTAATAAACAATTCCCCAATCAAGGAATTAACTCAGACGAACAGTCAAACAGTAAAGAAGAGCCTAATCAAGGAACCATCAAGAATACTCCCACCAGCACTGACAAGGCAAACCACTCTCCCTTCTAGCACTGATGATGTTACCTAGTCAGGTAATGAAAGGTCTGCAAGAAAGCAAATTCAGAGAACATCATGGATCCCATACTCCTTTTCCTCCTCCTCTTCCTCCTCCTCCTCCTCTGCTGCCGCTTCCGCCGCCTCTGCCTTCTTCTTCTTCTTCTCCTCCTCCCAAAGTCCACTCCAGTGGTGGGATTCAAAATTTTTTACTACCTGTTCTTTGGGTGTGGCATGGCTTGGTGGGCATGGCTTGGTGGGCGTGGCAGGGGAAGGATACTGTAAAATCTCCATTTCCTCCCGATCAGGTGGGACTCAGGAGGCAGAGAATAGATGGGGGCAGGGGCAGTCAGAGGTGGCATTTACTGGTTCTCCGAACCACTCAAAATTTCCGCTACCGGTTCTCCAGAACTGGTCAGAACCTGCTGAAACCCACCTCTGGCCCACTCCCTTCTAGCATTGATGATGTTACCTCGTTTGGGTCACATCTGCAAGCAAACCACCAAGGACTCTGATGTGGTGAGAACCCAACAATTGTCTTACATTATTTGTCACATTAAACCAGAATAGGATTTAATTATTTTGGCAGAGACACATTTGGAGGAGAAAGGAATTCGGTTTTGTTAATCTAGGTTTTAGGTTGAGCATTTTGCAGGCTATTACGTCCCAAGGGAGAACATTTAAGATTGGCTTCCAAGAGAGCTGCAGTCCTGGTCACAGCTGCCTTGGAGTAAGCCTCGCTGAAGAGTGGACATAAAGGTTGGAGTTGCAATGGAGGATTTTTTCTAAAGTAGATGAGTTGTAGGATCCAATCTGGGCCTGTCAAAGGGTCCAGAGATTTTGTCTTCCAAGCTTTCGGACTTGTGCTGGAACCCACCTTCAGAGAAATTCTCTCTGGCAGAGTGTGTCCGTTGGGCTCTTCTGTGTGTGGTATTTATATGGTTATAAAAGCCTATCGTGCGTGTGGCTTTTTAGTTGTTGATTGGGGTGTTGATGGTCAGTTATTAAGTCACTGGCTGTTGTTTCCTTGTGCTGCCTCCTGAGTACCTGATAAATGGTGGTAAATCAGCAGTCCTGTTGACTGACAAAGGCTCCTTTCCCAGGCTTAAGTCACTTGCCTGGCTGTTTTTGTAGCTGCTCAGCCAACAATCTTAGTAGCTGCAAAATTGAATGTATAAATTGGAGCCATCTTTCAACTTTCAGATGTTCAGATCAAGCAGGTCTTCTTCATATCCTCCTGAGCTGAGAATATTTCTTTTTCTTTTTTCTTTTTTGAATATGTGCTATTGGTACATTTTTCCTTTAAAAATATAAAAAATTCCATGTCTATCTGAACAGAGTGTTAACTGGGCATAACTGATTTTGAGTAAAGGTACAACAATAACCATAATCATGCTAGTAATCTTAATAGACATATCAGTATTAATCACAAAATAATAATACAATTACTTTGTCCATCTTGCAATATTTTCAATACAAATTTTTATTACCTCTTTAAATTCTTTTTAAATTCTAACCTCTGTTTCTGTTAGTTAACCATTGGGAAAATATATCCCATGTTAAAATTTATTCGGTTTCTTCCTTTTCTTTTATCTTAAGTGTCAATCTATCCATCTCAGCACATTGTAATATTTTTTTTTAATTACACTTTCATTTGTCGGGACCTCATCATTTCCTGATTGTTGTGCAAACACTATTCTTGCTGCTGTTACTACATGCAGAATTAAATATTGTTCCCTTTATTATACTGTTCTGGTAATATCCCCAGCAGGAATATTTCTGGTTTCAAATCTATGTGTTGTTTTATCATTTTTTCTAACCAACTATGTATTTTGGTCCAGTATTTTTTTTTGGTCTTTGGGCATGTCCACCACATATATGAACCTGGTGTCTGATTACACTTCCAACATTTTGAGCTGAGAACCTTTATAAAGGATCCACCTGAGACCAGAAGTGCAGTGCTTATTTGAGGAATGATTGAATCACACCTCCTGCCTTTTTCTGTGGGTTTTTCTCTTAACTTCTCAGATCCCACCTCCCCTTCCCTTCCTGTTTCCTCCTCCTCTACTTGCACAGTCACACGGTGACTTGGCCAAGATAAGCACTCTTAGAAGCAGCCATCTTTGGAAACAGAGCAAGCAACATAGGAATTTTCGGAGTCATGTTCAGCTCCTGGGAATTTTCAGCGTGCCATTATTATTGTTTTTGCCTCTTAATAGACATATTTTGTGCTACGTTGTTGGCTTAATTTCTCTTCATGATTATGTTTGATTTTCTGAAGAATCCAGAAGGTGGCCAAGTTGTTTTTTGGTTGAAAGAGACTTCTCCCAAGTTCAGCCCTTCTCCGTGGCTTCCTGAGAATGCTGCCACAACCATTCCTTCCTCCACTGTCCCAGAAGGACCCTCAAGACGTTCCATCTTCTTCTCGGGTCACTGAAGATGAGTCTACAAAGGGAGCCTGTCGTCACCCTCAGTTAAGTTAAGAATAGAACTGGGTCCTGGCATGAGATGCACTGCAGGATGTTGGGCCTCTAGTGGCTTCTTAGGAGCCTGACTGTCTTCTTCTGTGCAGTTGTGGAGAGAAAAGCTTTTGTTGGCTCCCAGGATCTCAGAGCAGCCTTTCCATTCTGGGTAATGGTTGAATCTCTTCTCTACTCATGCAAGATGAGTCTGACATGTTGCAAGTTTCTGCGCTCTCAGCTCTTCCAATGATTAATGTAGGGGTGCCATAATTGCAGGACCCCTTGGCTACCAGCCACAGGCTACTAGTCACCTCCACCTGCCCATTATCCAAGATCTCCAGAAACAAAATGGCAGATTAGTATGTCTCTGCCTCCTTTTCCTTCCAGGACAGGGCTCTCCAACCTTGGCAACTTTAAGACTCCCAGCCAGCTTGGCTGAGGAATTCTAGGAGTTGAAGTCCACAAGTCTTCAAGTTGCCAAGGTTGGAGACCCCTGTTCTAGGAAAAGTACTCCAAGCTAATGGTGGATTCACCACAGCTGACTTGTCACGGGACAATTCGCTGCAGGACAATTGTACGATTCAATTTCATTGTTTAAAATAATGAAAACATTTTTTTGGTCATTCACATTTTATTTTGTCCTTCCTTTGGATTGTTTCTTTAATGACTCTGTTATATTCCTTTGATATTCTTTAACTCTTGTCCTGCAGCGAGCTGGCCATGCTAAGTTGTCTCACGGCAAGTTGGCCATAGCAAGTTGGCCACGGTGGGTGGTCCCATTCCATGAAAGCAGCGTTCCAATATCCAAGGGACTGTCACGAAGAAGAGAAGGTCAATCCATTCTCCAAAGGACCTCAAGCCAGGACAAGAAGTAACAGTTGGAAACTAATCAGACACAGAACCAACCTAGAACTAAGCAGGGATTCCCGGACAGTGAGAACAATTAATCAATGGAATGGCTTGCCTCCAGAAGTTGTGGGCACTCCATCACTGGTGGTTCTGAAGAGATTAGACAGCTATTTTGACTGAAATGGTGTAGCATCTCCTGCTTAAGAAGTGGGTTGGACTAGAAGATCTTGAAGGCCCCTCCTAACTCTAATTCTGTAAGTTGCTAAGTGAATCTGTGTAGTTGTTAAGTTAGTCACATGGCTGTAAAGTGAATCGGGCTTCCCCACGAAGGTTGCAAAAGCGGATCACATGATCCTGGGACACTGCAGTCATTCTGCATGGCTGGACTAGAAGACCTTTAAGGTCTCCTCCAACTCAGCTGTTCTGCTATTCTGTTGCTATTCTGTTACTGTTATTCTCTGATTCTGTTAATGGTAAACCCTTGACCTCAGAGTTGGGGTTGGTCCATCATCACAAAATCTCTGGAGCGCAACCCGTTGTTAGGCAGTTGCCGTTCCTTTTTCACATACTTGGCCTTCTTGACGAACAGTCTTTGGCAAAATATCGGGTTCAGAGGAGCCAGGAGTGAGAGAGGAGCTGTCCAGCTGCCTCCATATCCCGTGACACCCTATTTGGTTCAGTTGATGGTTCTCAAACCCCAGTGAGAAGCAACTTTTGCCAGACTCAAGTGGTCGGAGCCAACGCGAGTTCTCCAGGAGAAGCAAAGGGGTTCCAAAATGGCTCAGGATTCACAAAGATTCCTGCTTTCTACATGCCGTGGAGAGGCCTTGGCCCATCCCTTACTAGGGCCATCAGAGTAAAAATGGCCACTGGTTAGTGGGGGATGGTAAAGTTTAATGGTTAAAGGATGGATGGTGGTGAGGGGGAGGAGGAGGAGGAGGAGGAGGAGGAGGAGGAGGAGGAGGAGGAGGAGAGAATGACTATTTGGACAGCAAACACATAGATGTGTTTGTGTAAAGTTAGGGAGGTCCCTCAAATAAACAAGAATATGGAGAGTAAATTAAAGATATATCCATTTCCCCCACTTCAATTGGGGTGCATTTGTGTTTGTGAGTCTCTGTGTTCATATGGTGCACTGCATGCCGATATACCTCTTTGTGTCACTTCAGTTCCAAAAGAAATGCTTTTATGGAGAGTCCAGCCAACTGGAAATCTGATCTGTTCTTGGGTTGGAAACCAAGCAAGGATGGACTCATTTGTACCCAGATAGGGACCCCCATGGAGGTTCAGGATTATAGGATAGATTGGGGTGTAAGGGCAGCCCTGAAGAAGGCAAGACAGATCCCGTTCCTATAGGGCTCTGACCAAGGAAAAGGCATCTTCATTGGCCTTTCCCAAGGACATCGAGAGCCAATGTGGAGAAGTGGGGGAAGCAGGGGTGAAATCCAGCAGGTTCTGACAGGTTCTGGAGAACCGGTAGCGGAAATTTTGAGTAGTTTGGCAAATACCACCTCTGGCTGGTCCCAGAGTATGGTGGGAATGGAGATTTTGCAGTATCCTTCCCCTGCCACGCCCACCAAGCCACACCCACAGAACTGGTAGTAAAAAAATTTGAATTTCACCACTGGGGGGAAGGTATCGGATTAGGACCGGAAGTCCATCCTTTGCCATGGGCACCTCCAGGTTGAATTTTGGACCAGACCTTCCCTCTCAGCCCAATTCCCTCACCATCCCCTTATTGTGGAGCTAGGATGTTGGCAGATCACCATGGAACCACCCTGGCAGAGCGATAGGGAAGAAGCTGAATGATGTCCATGGGCCAAGAGCCCAATCCGGTTGGCTCTATAGAGCATCGCTAAGAACAAACCAATGAGGCCTTGAATCAGGGCTTCCGGGGTTAAGTACATGAGCCCGCCCAGCAGCAAAACAGCTTGTAGGTGAAGTCAGAGAGTCACTTGTGGCTCTCAGTTTGCTCCTCGCTCAGGTATCTGGTTTCAGCTACAAGTGGTTTACCTTCTCTTGAATGCGGAAAACCTTCAGACTTTCTGGTAAAACAAACTGAAGAGTGGTGGTTTGGCGAGAAAGTCCCAGTGCTTTGAAATCTTGAAATCCAAGTGTTTTCTTCAACCTGAAGGTTCAGTCTAAGCCTCAGGTCCCAAGAGGGCTTTTTCAAAAGGCAACTGGACTTCGTTCTTCAGGAAAAACAAAGGAAGTCCAGTTAGAATAGAATAGAATAGAATTTTTTTATTGGCCAAGTGTGATTGGACACACAAGGAAGTTGTCTTGGTGCATACGCTCTCAGTGTACATAAAAAGAAAAGATACGTTCATCAAGAATCATAAGGTACAACGCTTAAGGATAGTCATAGGGTACAAAATAAGCAATCAGGAAACAATACCAATATAAATCGTAAGGATACAAGCAACAAAATTACAGTCATACAGTCATAAGTGGAAGGAGACGGGTGGTGGGAACGATGAGAAGATGAATAGTAGTGCAGTTGCCTCTTGAAAAAGCACCTTTGGGACAACCATGACCTGGTTGACTGAGAATCTCCATAGACACTAAGTCTAAGGTCCATGAGAGTTGGGGTCACGCAATTATAGACCATCTAGAACCCTATCGCCTTCAGGAGTGTGGGGTAATAACTGTGACCACTCTCTTGGTTTTTCTTACCTAACTGTAGGACCTTCCTTTCCCTACCACTGAACTGCATCTTGTGGGATAGGGCCCAATGTTCAAGTCTGTCAAGATCCTTCTGAATCTCAAGTCTGTCATCTAAAATGTCAGCAATGCTCCCCCGTTTAGTGTCATCTGCAAATCTGATGAGTTCCCCATCTATCCCCTCATCTAGATCATTCATGAAGATGTTGAAGAGCACTGGGCCCAATGCAGAACCTCCAGGCACTCCACTCCATGCTCCCCTCCACATAGATGTAGCTCCGTTGAGAACAACATGCTGAGCGTATTTGTGTTATATTCTGTCCTTGTTTGAGGAACATGTTCTTGGAGCCTCCTCTCTCTGCAGGGCTGGCCGCAGCTCTGGGCTTCAGAGAGGAAGAATAACAACAAGGTTTGCCTGAGTGAGTTGCTTCTGCATAAACCCTTTGGCATCAAGTGCTTTAACATCACCTGCTATTAAAATACTCATTACATAGCCAAAGTAGTTGGTGTCTAGAAGCACCATGATTGTGTCTATGGATGACTCCTTCTCTCCCCCATTCTCTCTCCCCTCCTCCTCCTCCTCCTCCTCCTCCTCCTCCTCCTCCTCCTCCTCCTCCTCCTCCTCCTCCTCCTCCTCCTCCTCCCCCCACCCCATACTCTCTTGACAAACAGAAACCCTGGAACTGGGAGCCGGGAAGTGGGGCAGCCCTGGCACCCCCTCTGAGTTGCTTCCATTGCCCTCAGCAAAGCCATATAATTCTGCTCGGACTTCACCCCCTTTACAGTGTGTGCCATGGGCCGATGTGTGTGTGTGTGTGAGAGAGAGTGGGGGGGGGTTAAGAGAATGCACCCTCTTGGACCAGGCTGAAATTCCCACCATTCTTCCTGCAAGCTCCGAGCTGTTCCAAGCCTTCTGCCCTCGGCCACCTCCAGCGATCGTCCCTGGTGAGGTCCATGTGCTCTCCTGGCTGGAGACTGTTTGGAGAAAGGCCTTGCCAAGAAATTCTGGCCAACGCGGCTCTGCCAGGCTCTGCCAAGGCCGTGAACTCTGCTGGATGTTTGATTCCTGGCCGGCCCTGACTAAGCATTCAAGACCCGCGTGCCGTTTTTGTTTTGGTTCTGGGGACCTGGCTGTCTCTCCCCTCAGAAGGCTATTTTGAAAACAAATGAGCTGAGGAAGAAATGAGAGCGGGGCCTGCCAGCAACTGGATCCTGGCTCCTCACATGCGTCTCGAATTCTTGGACTCTGACCGATGACCAAGTGGAGATTAAACGTCCCCATAAAGGCGGCCTGTGTGTTTTGAGGGGGGAGAATCGGGGCGGGGTGTGTGTGTGTGAGTGAGTGGGGGGCAGGAGAGGCAGATGCCCTGCCTTCCTTGCAAGGGACCAGACTTAAAGGAAAGGTTCTGACAATGGCTCACAGCTATTTCCCCCACCCCAAATCCAAGATCAGCTATGCCAGCCTTTAACGGAACAGAGCTGGGAGGGGCCCTGAAAGTCTTCTAGTCCAACCCCCTACTCGAGCAGGAGACCCCCATGCCATTCCAGTCCAAGGGCTGCCCAGGCTCTGAGTTCTGCCCATTGGCTCAGGCCTACACATTCCAGCAGTGATGTACCACACCTTGTGAACTGGGAGGAGGGAGAACCAGTTTGTGGGAGGAAGGGGAGCATTGGAGGAAAGGGTTCTGCTTGGGGCAACCTTGAAGTTCTCAGTTCTCAATAAGCTTTAATCATAATTTTGATATGTTTCTTCAATACCATTTTCTTGAGGATAGCAGCAGTAGAAGGCTGGGGAGGTAACTTGAGTTTTGCTAATTAGGAATATCTATGCTTACATCATCTATTACTATGCATATGTATGACTGTATCATTTCCTGAAATGTATAAATATAAGTGCATCCTTTGGTCTGTAGGAGCTCCTTCCACTATTTTTAACAGAATAACTGAGTTTGAAGGGACCTTGGAGGTCTTCTAGTCCAACCCTCTGCTCAAGCAGGAAACCTTCTACCATTTCAGACAAATGTTTGTCCAATCTCTTCTTAAAAACCTCCAGTAATGGAGCACCCACAACTTCTGGTGGCAAGCTATTCCACTGCTTAATTGTTCTCACTGTTGGGAAGTTTCTCCTTAATTCCAGGTTGTTTCTCTCCTTGATTAGTTTCCATCCATTTCTTCTTGTCCTGCCTTCTGGTGCTTTGGAGAACAGGTTGAGCCGCCTCTTCTTTGGGACATTTCCTCAAACATTGGAAGACTGCTGTCATGTCACCGCAGTCCTTCTTCTCATCAGACTAGACATATCCAAATCCTCCAATCGTTCTTCATATGTTTTAAGCTCCAGCCCCCTAATTACCTTGGTTGCTCTTCTCTGCACTCTTTCTAGAGTCTCAACATCTTTTAAAAATTGTGACGACCACAACTGGATGCAGGATTCCAAGCATGGCCTTCCCAAGGCATTACAGAGCAGCATTAACACTTTACGTGATCTTGATTCTATCCCTCAATGCAGCCCAGGTCTGCGTTTTCTGAAGGGAAAGTCCTCCAGTGTGGACGCTTAATAAATACTGACGAAAGCCTCGATTATTGGTTTCTGGGTCCTGCATTTGATTCCACAATTCAGCATGATGGGACAACAGGTGTGTATTCAGAGAGATGCATGCACTGGCAGCCATTCCTTTTTCTATTCACAGTTTTATTCTTTATTAGTTTATAGTACAAAATACAAAAAATACGAAAGAAAACAGTGAGAAAGGAAGGGAGGGAAAGGGGAAGGGAAAAGAGTAGGGTGAAAGAAAGAAAGAAAGAAAGAAAGAAAGAAAGGAAGGAAGGAAGGAAGGAAGGAAGGAAGGAAGAATTAAAGAAAAGAAAGAGACAGGGAGAAAGGAATGAGAAAGAAAGAAAGAAGGAATGAAAGGACAGAAGGCAGAAAGAAAGAAAGAAGGAAGGAAGGAAGGAAGGAAGGAAAGAAAGAAAGAAAGAAAGAAAGAAAGAAAGAAAGAAAGAAAGAAAGAAAGAAAGAAAGAAAGAAAGAAAGAAAGAAAAGGCATTGATTTCCCACTCTCTTTGGTTCAGTAGAATAAAATAATAGCATCAAAGCTCAACTTTTTACTTTTACATAGTAATGTAAAGTAGCCATTTCCTATCTAATTGTTAAAACTCAAAACCAAAGTTTCATTCCCCCCCACCCCACCTCATCAGCCGGTCCTTTTCCAAGGGCCAAGGGACCATTTGTGAAGCCTTGGGGGCCAAAGGAGGGTCCCTGCAAGAGGCCCTCTGGCCTGAACTCTTGACTTCCTTCTCTCCCGTTCTCCTTCCTTCTCCAGTGGCAGAGCGGAAGGATACGGCGGCTTTGGAGGCAGCGCTGCGTCTTGGACCGGCCGAGAGACTTTTCTGGCTCACCGTGGCTGGAGAAATAGCTCTGCGGCCATTCCACCCATGCTCCCCTCTCAAGCCCCTCCAGATACAGGAGACTGAAATCTAGAGCCAGCAACGGCTCCACATTCGATCGCTTCCTTTCCACGTCCATTTCATGACAAATTCTGTTTGCTGCTTTTGGCTTGTGCTTTTGTTGGGAAGCACAATGGAGCCTCTCTTCTCCTCCGCCCCCCCCCCGGGATGCACCCCCAGCCTTCCACAGGGCCCAGTTCCCTTCCTAATCTTCCCATCTCCCTTGTGCGCAGAAGGTCCACTTACACACCGTTGACTGGCAGCTGTTCTCAGGGTTTCTTTGACAGCCCAAGAATTTTCTTCTTTGAAGAGAGCCAACTCTGGAATCCTCCAAGCGGAGGTTGGTCCAGCTGATTGTGCCTGTCCAACATTGTCAGCTACCAAAAGGTGTGGCCAAGAGGGAATTGCTACCACCAGGTGCAAAGGCGATGCAGAGATGGTCAAAGAATTGTTTGGAAAATGTTGCAGTGATTCATCTGGTCCTCTGTCCCAAAGGTGCTTTTTCTCCCAAAAGGCAACTGGACTTACTTATCTTCTTCTTTGAAAACGTTTCGCTTCTCATCCAAGAAAAGAAGAAGAAAAGAGTGCAGAGAAGAGCAACCAAGACGATCAGGGGACTGGAGGTTAAAACATATGAAGAATGGTGGCAGGAATTGGGTATGGCTAGTTTAATGAAAAGAAAGACGAGGGGAAACATGAGAGCAGTCTTCCAATATTTGAGGAGCTGCTACAAACTATTTTCAAAGCACCTGAAGCAGGACAAGAAAAAATGGATGGAAACTTACCCAGGACAGTTCCAACCTAGAACAGTGAGAACAATTAACCAGTGGAACAACTTGCCACCAGAAGTCATGGATGCTCCAACACACTGAGACCGGACAGCCATTTTTCCAGACAGGTATAGGATCTCCTGCTTGAGCAGAGGGTTGGACTAGAAGACCTCTGAGGTCTCTCTGCCAAGCATGCCTTAATATGTAGGATTTGGTCTCAGTCTGTAAAGTTGTGCCCACCCCACCATCATGTATGCTCATCAGTGACCTTCTCGCGGTCACTTTTCCACTGAGAAGAAGGTTCCTGCGTGGCCTCCTTGAGCTACTTCTATCATCTGAAGCATTTCATGGAAAGCTTCCCATGCAACACTGGAACACTGAGCAGGGACTAACCTGTAGTTAACTTGAGAGTCACATACCCAAAGTGGCAAAGAAGTAGCAGCTTTACCAAGGAGGACCTACCGAAACCTCTGGTGCCAAAAATGTCTGGGGAAACTTAAAAGAGACAAATCACATCAAGGTGGGACTCCATCCAAGCAGAAATCCAACAGGGCAGGAAATGAAGTTGCTAACCCAAGTAGTAAACATCCTAAGAAGTTCTGAGGAGTAAATCCTTTGAAGGAAGAGTGGGAAAATAATCCACATCTGTTGCCCTTTTTTGGGTAGTTCCCTTCAAAACCAGTCACTGACTGACTCTTACTGGTGGAGTTCTCATCTCAGTTCCTCTTCCCCGTCCATCCCTTCCTGGGAGAAGACATTTCAGTCTGTGTGGTGTCGGTCTCCATAGTTTCGCCTCCTTGTTTTGGCTCATTCATGACACATAAGAAGAAGTTCATCCTTCCTTCCGAAATGAGACCATCCAAAGACGAAGCTCCAAAAGTCATCATGAAGTCAGCTCTGAAGACCAAAGAAGAAGCATTTGTCCAAAGGCAATGAGCAAACAGCAGAACGAAGGTTCAGCTAATGCAACCAGGTCAGGAGAATTTGGCCCAGATGGAAATTACCAGACTGGTCCTTCAACTGACCAGTTTTATTCTGAAGAGAAATTGGCAGTCTTGTGGCCAACGTTTTACAAGTTACCATCAAAGGAGAATATTTCGGGTTCAGGGTTGAAATGAGGAAGCCTTGGTGCTCTTTGAGTTTGGTGTTTCTCTTGCAGATGTTTCATGACCCAACTAAGTAACATCATCAGTGCTAGCCAATTTTCTCTAGCACTGATGATGTTACCTGGTTTGGGTAATGAAACATATGCAAGAAAATTCAAGTTTAGAGAGCATCAGGGACCTCACAGTCCCCCTCCCCCTCCCTTCTAGCACTGATGATATTATCTAGTGGAGTAATGAAACATCTGCAAGAAAACCACAAACTCAGAGAGCACCAAGAACCCCACAATCCTCCTCCTCCTTTCCCAATGTTGGGACCAGAACCTTCCACCCAGCTCTAGTGAGGAGAACCTCCACCTGCAAATATGAATGGAGAACCGAAATCATAAAATAAAAAGTTAGGAAGTCACAGTCTACTGTGCTGAAAAGGTCCCCAGACTCATTAACTGGAGCAATTATTTCCCACTTAGCAGATGATGGATGGGATTCTCCCCTGATACTTTACTGCACTCGGCTCGGCTGTTTGCAAACATCCCCAGGAAAGATGCTTTTTCTGCAGCCCAAGGTTTGAGTGATGGGCTCATGTGCTGAAGGCAATTTGTTTCCTGGCTGACATTTCCCAAAGTCAGCTCAGTGGCCTCGTCGCAATTTGCTGCTTTCCTGGTGAGTCAGTAGCCATGGCAATAATGCCCTCCGTTATCTCCCCTTCCCCTCCAATCCTGCCAGCGTCATCAATCTCCTTGGCAGGATAGAACCAGCTCGGGAGAGAGAGGGAGCTGGCCTAGATAGAGAGAACCATGGCTCTGTGGAACTGCAGCAGTGGTGGGTTTAAAAGATTTTTATTACCGGTCCTGTGGGCGTGGCTTGCTTGGTGGGCGTGGCTTGGTGGTCCTGGGACTCAGTGGGCGTGGCCAACTTGACGTCACTCAAGGCCACGGCCACTCAGTCACATGACACTCACATCTAGCTATGCCCACAGAAAAAGGTAGAAAAGATTTTTGAATTTTTTTTTTTTAATTTGATTTATATGCCGCCCTTCTCCGGAGACTCAGGGCGGCTTATAATGCATTAAACAATAGCCTTCATACTTTTGTACATTTATACAAAGTCAGCTTATTGCCCCCACAATCTGGGTCCTCATTTCATCTGCCTTAGAAAGGATGGAAGGCTGAGTCAACCTTGAGCCTGGGGAGATTCGAACTTGCAGTAATTGCAGGCAGCTGGTGTTAATCACAATGCTATCAGTCTGCTGAGCCACCAGGCCCGTGAATTTCTACCTATCTACTTATTTTCTGCCCAGGCCTGGCCTAGTCTATCAAGGGCCTCTTCCTGGATGCCGCCCCGCCCTCCCTTTTCCAGTCACACGTGTCGCCCAGTTTCCCCTCCTTCAGCGGCCCCGGCCATAGCCCCGCTTCTTCCCCCACCACTGCCTCTTTCTTCAGGCTGCTCACCTTCCTCCCACAGTGGCTGGTCCAGAGTCTGGAAGGCAAGCTGACCTCTGGTCGTTTTCGGCAGCCTGTGGCCAGGTGCCACAGTCGCAAAGCAGCTCTCAAAGACGCTCTCTTTCAATGTGACTGCGAGAAGCCTCCCAGCCGCCACCTCTTTGCCAGCCGCTTCTCGGCAGTCGGGCGGGCGGGCAGGACAAGTGAGCGGCAACCAGGCTACTGGTTTGGGGGCGTGGCCAGCCAGCGGTTGCTACCAGTTCGGCGATTCAGGCCAAATTATCGCCCAAACCGATGCGAACCGGTAGAAACCCTCCACTGATCTGCAGTGTTTCCCTGAGGGTCATGGCTATGACGAAGCTGCCCCAAAGGAGAGAGGGTCCACCTATTCTCCAAAGCACCAGAAGGCAGGACAAGAAGCAGCGGATGGAAACCAATCAAGGAGAGAAGCAACCTGGAACTAAGGAGGAATTTCCTGACAGTGAGAACAATTAACCAGTGGAACGACTTTCCTCCAGAAGTTGTGGGTGCTCCAACAGTGGAAGTTTTCAAGAAGAGACTGGACAGCCACTTGTCTGGAATGGTATAGGATCAGTTGCTTGAGCAGGGGGTTGGACTAGAAGACCTCCAAGGTCCCTTCCAACTGTTATTCTTCTAAAGGAAAGTGAGAGCCACCTCAACTCACAATCCGGTGCATAATCTTTTTCCAGATGGGGGTGGGATGTATGGAGTGTAAGCCCATCGGCTTCCAGGAGAATGCCTGGAACCTGGAATCCCCCCGACTCCCCAGGAGCATGGGATGCTAAGGGCTCTCTCAACCTTGACTTCCCTTGTGCAGAAGGCCATTTTGTGAGCCTTGATGGCACAGCAGACTAAAGTGCTGTTAAGTAACACCAGCTGCCTGCAATTACTGCAAGTTCAAATCTCACCAGGCTCAAGGTGGACTCAGCCTTCCATCCTTCCGAGGTAGGTAAAATGAGGCCCCGGATTGTGGGGGCAATAACTGACTTTGTATAAAAAAGAACACCGCTTAGGGAGGCCCTACTAAGCAGTTATATACAAAAGTATGAAGGCTATTGCTTAACGCATTGTAAGCCGCCCTGAGTCTCCGGAGAAGGGCAGCGTATAAATCGAACCAATCAATCAATCAATAAATTTTAGTGCTCCTCAGGGATCAAGCTCAGGGTCTCTCATCTCAGCTGGGTTGCTGATTGTGGGAACGTGGCCTTGGAAAATGTGAGGCCCTCTTCTGCTTCCTTGGAATTAGACAGCAACAGGACTGAGGTCATCTCCCTGTTTAGGCCTTTTCCCATTGCTTGGGTGGAGACCTGAAAGAGTTTAATGGCTCAGATGGGGCCCTGTTTCCTCAACTCTTATAATACAATAAGAGAGTTTTAAGGGACCTTGGAGGTCTTCTAGTCCAACCCCCTGCTCAAGCAAGAGACTAATAGTTGTCCAATCCCTTCTTGAAAACCTCCAGTGATGGAGCCCCCACAACCTCTGGAGGCAACTTCTGTCCTCACTGTCAGGAAATTCCTCCTTAGTTCCAGGTTGCTTCTCTTCTTGATGCGTTTCCATCCATCGCTTCTTGTCCTGCCTTCTGGGCCTTGGAGAATAGGTGGAGCCCCTCTTCTCTGGGGCAGCCCCTTAGATATTGGCCCCTAAACCTCTGGGCAATGGCAGACGATGTAGGAACACTGAGTGCTCTCCAAATGCCATGACGCTGGATGGGTTTCTTCTTCCATCCCCTCTTGGCCAGACAATTAATCTGCCAGGGCTGCTCAAGGCTCTTCAGGAAACGGGAACCCTTGAAAAAAGATACATGGTTCTTTTTTCTCTTCCTCCCCCTCCTTTCCCCAAAGTCCAAGGCTCCAGTCGCTGCCTTGCTTGGCTCCCTGTCGGAGGGGTCAAATACTTTGGATGGACTTCTCAAAAGGCTATTGACAATGGACATATTTAATCATCAAGCTCATTTAAAATAATATTTGTTTGTCAAGCTACTGTTGTTCTAGCAAAATCCTCTCCAGTTTAATAATCCAGTCAGAAAAATGCAAATACCAGGAGAGAAGAAGGGGAAGAAGCTTCTTCCTGACCCCCAAATATGGTAAATAAATCTAGTGGAGCTATTCTGGAGCTCAACAGCTTGGCATTGAACCCCAATTTCTCCTCACTTTTCATGCATGGGCTATTTATAACGAGATCACACAATCTTAGCAACCAGCAACCAGAACTCCCTGGAAGGCGTAAAATTAGTTTTAAAAAAAAAAATCAAGGAAACAAGAAAAACAAGATAAAACAATGACATACAATGGTGCCATCACCAAAGTTTGCACGTTGAGACCAAAAAGAGGAGAATTTTCAGGCAGACAGAAGTTAAGGATCACTATTTTGCACATCATGGTCCTCTCAGGGTGAATCATGCTGGCAACCTGATCACCTGAGGACTTTGGAAGAGCCAGATTTGGTGAGTGGGTCCCTTTAAGAGTAGCAACATCCCTACTTGAGAAAGAGGGAACTGGAGGATACTACGGCTTAAGAAAATGCAGTAGGACTCTATGATCTTGCAAGTGCATTGGGTGCCTAGCTTTATCGGTACCCCAAATTAAGTCTATTATGGTTTGTTGCACAGTCAGCCAGGTGTTCAGAATGGATTTGGCATTTTTGTCCACCTCTCCAGTCCTCCCCAAGGACCTGCAAGAGGCAGATGTGGTCGTTTGACGGTATCAAAGGCATCTCTGAAGGATGTAAGTTCTTCAAAGTCAGAGGTGGGGAACTCTGGCCCCTTTATGATTTGCAGATGTCAACCAATGGGGCTCTTCGATGGCTTCTGCCCTTTGGGATCCCTTAAACATGAGCCAGCCGTGTGCGGCAGCAGCCCAAAAAGCGAATACAGTCCTTGGTTGTATAAACAGAGGAATCAAAATCATGTGAAGTCTTAGTACCACTTTATAAAACCTTAGCAAGGCCACACCTGGAATATCGCTTCCAGTTTTGATCACCACATTACAAAAAAGACGTTGAGACTTTGGAAAAAGGGCAGAGAAGAGAAACTAAAAGGATTAAAGACCTGGAGACTAAACCGTAGGAAGAACAGTTGTGGGATTTGGGTTTGGCCAGTCTAGAGGAAAGAAGGACTCGGGAGTGACACGATAGCAGCATTCCAGTATTTGAGGGGCTGCCCCAGAGAAGAGGGGGTCAACTTATTCTCCAAAGCACCGGAGGGCAGGACAAGAGACAACGAGTGGAAACTAATCAAGGAGAGAAGCAATTTGGAATTAAGGACAAACTTCTTAACAGCAAGGACAATTAACCAGTGGAACAATTTGCCACCAGAAGTTGTGGGCTCTCCATCACTGGAGTCTTTCAAGAAGATACTGGACAACTATTTGTCTGAAATGGTATAGGCTCTCCTGCTTGAGCAAGGGGTGGACTAGAAGACCTCCAAGGTCCCTTCCAGCTCTATTCTGATTGATTGATTGATTGTGGGGACACACAGACAACAACACATATGTATACCTGTCCTTTGTGTCCTGATCAGCGTACACTTGAGGACTTCATAGCACTGTGACAGAATGCAATTCATGTTGCTAGTTTCTGGACTTAATTTGTACCTATTTCAATCTTGTATTTTATACTTTATGTCACATAGCATGTCTTATTTTGTGATGCTTCTGATATGAATAAACAAACACACAAACAATTTCACACCTAATCTTGAGAGAGTCCTTAGGCAAGTAGGCAGAGAGTTACGAGCCGTTGCTCCTAAATCCCAAAGGTGCTTTTTTTCAAGAGGCAATTGGACTTCCTTGGTTTTTTTTCCCTTTTGAAGATGTCTCGCTTCTTGTCTAAGAAGCTTCTTTGGCTCTGACTGGATGGTGGGGAAGGGAAGGATTTTTACTCCTTGCAGACAGCTGGTCCTTTGCGTTGTTTTAGAGGGCCCTAAATCCTTTCTCCTAGGTGGGTCTGTTCAGATTAGCTCAGAAATGAAACCAATCCATTTCCATGGAACGGAAAGGGTGGAATTGATCTCTTGCGCTTCGTAATATCTTCCCCAGCACATCCTGGTCTGCCTCTAACCAACCAACCACCCTGCCTGTAAACCTTTAAGCCAATGGACAATGTGTGTTTACACAAGATGATAGGGTAATTGCTTCTTTTGAGATTCCCGTTATTAAAAGCAGGTTTATCAGCGATAGCCAGTCTGCGCATCCAGACTGTTTCTAATCGCCGTCTGGTGCTCTATGTAACACATGGCCGGATTTTCACCCTTCCTTTCTTTCTTATAAATCTAATTCTCAGTTTAAGGTGACAGTAATAATATGTTAAATACCAGCAGATTATTAGAAACACATTCATTGAAAATTACCCATGTAATAGATGGTTATCGGTGACATCACGAGCCTAAATACATACAGATGTTGGCCAGATGAAGGCTGAGAGACGGGACTGAAATGCAGCCCTATTTTGCTCAGGAGGCTTCGACCCTCCATGAAGTCAATTTGTTTGCACGCTCCTAATTCCTGAAATAGTGTGAATATCTCGCATGCCTCCACCGTGTGTTCTTGGGCATCGAACGTGCGTTGTAATAATGCTAATAAAGGTTGTTTGTCTGGCACCCACTGGCCCGAGCAGTCGCGGATGCTTGGCCAACAACTGCGTGGAGACCCACTGAGCTTTAAAAATGTGCAAAGGAGGAAGCCGAGCAGCAGAATTGAGAAGGAACAACAACAACAAAAAAGCCTCATTCTCAGTGGAAAGAAATGCTCAATGCTCCTTGGGGACATTTTAAAAGAGGTCGAATCTTTTCATGACCCATTGAAGAATCTGGAGGGTAGAAAACCACAGTTATCCGGCTTCGTAGGGAGATTCCTGGGGTCCTGTTGGAGTGGAGCCTTGAAACTGAATCTGGTTTGGGAGAATGTCTCTGGAGATTCTCCCTAGACATGAAAGGCCTGGAGATGAAAACATAGGAAGAACGGTTGCAGGAACTGAGTTTGGCCAGTCTAGAGAAAAGAAGGACTAGGGGGGACATGACAGCAGTCTTCCAGTATTTGAGGGGCTGCCCCAAAGAAGAGGGGGGTCAATCTATTTTCCAAAGCCCCAGAAGGAAGGACATGAAAGAATGGAGGGAAATTAAACAAGGACAGAAGAACCTGGAATTAAGGACAAACTTCCTAACAAGAACAATTAACCAGTGGAACAGCTTGCCTCTAGAAATTGTGGGCTCTCCATCACTGGAGCCTTTCAAGAAGATACTGGACAACTATTTGTCTGAGATGGCACAGGGTCTCCTGCTGGGGCAGGTGGGTGGACTAGTAGACCTCCAAGGTCCCTTCCAGTTCTATTCTGAATTGAAATTCTCCATCGTCCAGATCACGGTTGTCCCAAAGGTGCTTTTTTCAAGAGGCAACTGGCAAGAAGCTTCTTCAGTTCTACCTTTTTCGCATCTGAGAGGTTAGGCCTGGTTTGCATTCCAGTCCTTCATGAGATCCATCTCGGCCATTCGGTGCCCTGTGAACCTCAGAGATGTTCCTCGTTTCCTCGTGTTGGGCTCCTCAGCTGCTCTCCTTGCAAACGGGAAGCTGACGAGGTCTTTGGCAGCACCCGGGCTGCAGCTCTGCGACCAATTAGTACAGGAAACACCAAAAAGATGTCCCGTGAACCCATCCAGAAAGAAAGAGGCAGAGCAAGAGCCTGCTTTCGTGTGTCAAGTGTGTGTGTGTGTGTGTATCTCCCTCGCACAGAGGGAGCTTTTATACGCAGCCTAATTCGAACCAAATGGCCACATCCTCCAGGAGTGGAAACCAAGCGTGCCTTCAAAGTTGATTTAGGATCCTGCCTTGATTGCAAGATTGTTTAATCACTGTGTTTGCAAAGCAGGGCACCCTTGTCTCTCCCCTCAGCCTGGGGCTGAGGGATGCCTGAGCCCCCCACCTGCCTTTGAAGGCTGTAGGAAGCTTGCACAATTCAGGAGTGCCCACCCCAGAGCCTTGGGGGAAGATTGGGCTGGTCCAACCCCCTGCTCCAACAGGAAACCCGGTGTGGTTTCAGACAAACGGCTGTCCAGTCTCTTCTTAAAAACCTCCAGTGATAGAGCATCCACAACTTCTGGTGGCAAGTTGTTCCACTGGTTAATTGTTCTCACTGTTAAGACGTTTCTCCTTAATTCCAGGTTGCTTCTCTCCTTGATTGGTTTCCATCCGTCGCTTCTTGTTCTGCCTTCATCTGCTTTGGAGAATAGGATGACTCCCTCTTCTTTGTGGCAGCCCCTCAAATACTGGAAGGCTGCTATAATGTCCTGCCTAGTCCTTCTTTTCTCTGGTCTAGCCAAACACAAATCCTGCAACCGTTCTTCATATGTTTTAGTCTCCAGCCTTCAATTGTTGGGCTCCAACAATTGGGCTCCATCCTCTTCCTGGGTTCAAGCAAAATTCCAGTGCTGACCTCCAAGTTGAGTAGAAGTTTGCTTCTCTGTGGGTGGACTTCAAGAGGTTTGACTGCCCCCAACCAGGCATAAAACTCTGATGGGGAATTCAAGGGCAGAAAGGAGGAAGTGGATATGTACAACTAAGAATTGCAGCAATGCCACCATTTCAATGAAATTTAATGCCAAGAAAATGTGCTGGGAGTGTGAAGGTTATAAGTAGACCCTTTACACAGGCCAAGAATATTTGGGTTTTTGTGCATTTTTAACTTCATTTTTAAACATTTCCCCAACCCTCTCTCCTCCATCCCAACTAGGGTCTTCGGTATTTTTTTTAAAGAGTTAAAAGAGTTTTTTAACTGATCCATTGAGTCCACAAAGACCCACTCACTGGTGTTCAAGGTCCTGTAAAGTTGCATCTCTTGGGTCAGGTGGAGAGCTCTTCCCCATCACCCTCTGAAGATGTGACCGAGGTCAGAACCTGGTAGCATCGTCATGGCCAATGGGGGCTGTAGGACTGAAGCGGCGGTTGCAAAAACCCAATGAGATCTTTTATGGGCCAGAGAATGCTTTGGAGTGGTGCACCAGAGAAATGTGTATCATGGCTGGCTGGGGAATTCTGGGAGTTGAAGTCCACAAGTCTTAAACCGGGCAAGGTTGGAGACCCCCTGATACTAAAGCGAGCCCAGAACTGCTTCTGGCTGAAAAGGTGTAAACAGTTGACTCTTTTCTGCCACCAGTTAAATCTCACTCTTCGATGGCCTGTTTGATGGGGCACCCAGGAATTCACTGTCTACATCTGCAGCTGAAATCCTTGGCTTCTCCCTGAGGCTTTCCTAATACAGGTAGCGTACATGATGTAGCCATGGACGGCTGGGGAATTCTGGGAGTTGAAGTCCACAAGTCTTAAACCGGGCAAGGTTGGAGACCCCTCCCTCTACTTCATCTCTGGGGGGTTGCCTTTTGGTAGCTGGAAACACCCAGGGATGTTCAGGCCATCTTCAAGCCAGCTGTTGAAGGGAGTAATGATGATCGCCACAGCGGATGTTTCCTTTGGCTGCACCAACAAAGGCAAAGCCCTATTACTCTCCCTTAGTCATAAGGAGGAACTCTGGAGAAGACCTATGAGGTCATCTCGCCTATCCAGCCTTGGCTAATGTAGACCTGGTCCCTTCGCTCAGGATTGCCACAGCCCACTCCAAGACGGCCAAAGGATGAGATTTCCACAACAGCATGGCTACCCGCTCTACATCTGGAGAGCTCCTTTTCTTCTTCCCATTGCCCACTTCGACCTCATCGCTTCTGTTCAGAAGGTCAGCTTCTTGTTCTCCAGGGATTCCTCTTGCTGCCTCTCTGCTTCCCAAATGTTCTGTGGCCTAGGCCTCCCCCCCTCCCCTCCGGGCTATTTGTCTTTCTTGGAGGACATTTGGTCTGTTGCAAACACCGAGGGAAGCAAGGAGTTATCTCAGGAGGGCTCAGGAGAACCCCAAGGTCATTGTAGGAAGACCATACAATGGAGGGAAGGCTTGGGGAGAGGATGGAACTGGTGGAGATGGCTACGTTGACTGCACTAATTAGGAACAAGAGTAGAGTAGGTAGAATATAGAATAGAATAGAATAGAATAGAGAATAAGGAATGGAATGGAATAGAATAGAGTAGAGTAGAGTAGAGTAGAATAGAATAGAATAGAAGCTGGAAGGGACCTTGGAGGTCTTCTAGTCCAGCCCATTGCTCAAGCAGAAGAACCTACATCATTTCAGACAAGTGACTGTCCAGAATGTAAATACTTTTAAGGTAACACGTAGTTCTCGACTTACAACCACAGTTGACCCCCACATTTCTGTTGCTAGGCAAGACAGTCATAAAGTGAGTTTTTACAATGTTCAAAGTTACAACGGCACTGAAAAAAGTGACTTGTGACCGTTTTTCAGACTTATGACCGTTGCAGCATCCCTATGGTCACATGATCAAAATTTGGACGCTTTGCAACTGACTCACATTTATGACGGCCGCAGCATCCTGTGGTCACGTGATCCCCTTTTGTGACCTTCTGACAAGCAAAGTCCACGGGGAAAGTCAGATTCACTTAACAACCGGGATACTAACTTAACAACGGCAGGGATTCATTTAGCAATTCCCTTAACAAATGTCTCGCTTAGCAACATGAAATGTTGGGCTCCGTTATGGTCATAAGAGGAGGACTACCTCTACTTGGTAGCCCGCTGCCTTCTTGGGTGGGGGGAGGGGCTGAGACCCCGCCGCCTTCCGCCCTCCTTCCCTGGATGGAAAATGCGGCAGCGGAAGCTTCTTCCACATCCCTTTGGATTCCCTCCAGTCCTCCTTGTCCAAAACCCAGCTGGCCTGGGATGCTCCAGTGAAGCAGAAAAAAATATACGTTTTTGAAAGGAGCCCTGGAGGGCCCGGGAGCAGAGGAGGATTACCTCAAGGGGATCTTGGCACCAGCTTTGGAAAACTCTGGATCCTTCACGGAGAGCGGTAGGAAAATCTTACACAGAGAGAGAGAGGGAGGGAGGGAGGGAGGGAGGGAGGGAGGGAGGGAGACAGACAGACTAGATTAGAGATTAGCACCTTGGATGGTGATCATGACTTGGGATGTCTGATGAAAATTCATGACTTTTATGATAGGGGGGAAGAAGAGAGGAAGGAAGGAAGGAAGGAAGGAAGGAAGGAAGGAAGGAAGGAAGGAAGGAAAGTAGGAGGGAGGTGAGGAAGGAAGGGTGGGAAGATATAAAGGAAGGAAGTAGGGAGAAAGGGAGGGAGGAACAAAGGAGGAAAGGGAAAGAAGGAAGGAAGGAAAGAAAGAGAAAGAAAGAAAGAAAGAAAGAAAGAAAGAAAGAAAGAAAGAAAGAAAGAAAGAAAGAAAGATTTCTGACTGTTGGAAAGGAGCAAACTCAAAGGAGGAAAAGTGAGGCTGAAACAAAATGAAAGAAGATTTTATACATTTATATTCAGACAGATTTCCTTCGTGTTTCTTCTTTTGTTTCTGCTTTGGAAGGAAAGAAGGAAGAAAAAAAGGGAGAGAGGGAGGGAGGAAGGAAAGTAAAGGAGAGAAGGATGGAAGGGAAAGAAGGAGAAAAAAGGAGGAAAGAAGAAAGGAAGAGGAGGAGAGAAATTCAGAAAATCTGCTACTGTTTTTGTTCATATGCCCCGCCGCCCCAACGGAAGGAGCTGCATGCATCTTTCCCCCACCTACAAAGCTTCTCCTATACTGTAAATTTCCCGAGATGCTTCACCTTAAATTTCCCTAATTTCATTCTTTGGGTCTGTCTCCCCCTGCTTCATAAGTCACGTTTTACAGTACTGTAACTTTGAATGGTCACTAAATGAAATGTTATAAGTTGAGGACAAAACCCACAAACGGAGTTCTCACAGGGCCATCACAAACAATTCGGAGCGCTTTAAGACTCAAATGGAAACATAGGTTGTCCTCAACCTATGACCACAATTGAGCCCAAAGTGTAGGTTGTTAAGTGAGACGTGTGTTAAGTGAGTTTTGTCCCATTTTATGACTTTTTTTGGCCACATTTGTTAAGTGAATCACTGCAGTTCTTAGTCACACGGTTGCAAAGTGAATCTGGTTCCCCCCTGGACTTTGCCTGTCAGAAGATCGCAAAAGGGGGTCAGGTGATCCCCTCTTGCGACCTTCTGACAGGCAAAGTCAAGGAGGAAGTCGGATTCACTTAACAACTGGATGACTCACTTAACAGCTGCAGTGATTCACTCAACAAATATGGCAAGAAAAGTCGTAAAATGGGACAAAACTCACTTAACACACATCTCGCTTAGCAGTGGAAAGTTGGAGCTCAATTGTGGTCATAAGTCGAGGACTACCTGTAGAAGGAGGGTGGGAGAGAGAGAGAGAGACTAATGGTTGGTCAGAAAATGCACCCAAGGGTTGCCAGGTTCAATCTGGGGGCATTTCCAGTCCAAGGGCATCTCCTGCACTGAACTGAGATGACTTCCAAGGTCTCTTCCAACTTGGATAGACTGTGATCCTAAGAAAAGAGCATCGGTAGCCCTTGATGTATGGCCTAAACAGTCTAAAGTTCTGATGACCCCCCTCTCAAAGCTACTTATGGCCAGACCCCCGATCCCCTTAGTGATTCTTCCCTGCGCTCTTTGTATAGACACCTTTGTGGTGGACATCTCGGCTTTTCTGCCCCTGAGCCTGAGGACAACCCTGGAGTCTCCTGCGTGTCCTGCCCTCCGCACAGCCCTGGCCCTCTAAGGATGGGGTGGGCCTGCCTTTCCCTTCCATCAAAATGCCTCCAGCTACCTCGACTCCAGGTAGAGCCCTGGCAGGCAACTGGCTTGATGCTTTCCAGAGGTGGGTCTCTCTCCCCCTCCCAGCCTGACAGAAGGAATTAGTTTGTAATTCAAGAAGAGGTCGGGGACTTGGTTTACACAATGCACGGGACAATCTCTTTGTCTCCCTGCTCGGAAAATGGAAACGCATGTGGATTCCGCACCCCCCTCCTGCCACTCATCTCCTCCATCTGGGGGTGAAGATGGGCCTCTCCTCTTCCTGTTTACCTCTTTTTGCCTAATTGCTGCACTGATTCTGTGTTTACGAAGGGGTCGGGTTCTGAGATAGCTGCCCAGGAACAGGGCCCTTGATTGCAAAGGCCCGCGAGGAAGATGGGATGGCCCCAAATATGGGAACCACAAGCTTTGGAAAGAGAGAAGCCACCTGGAATTAAGGAGAAACTTCCGAACTGGGAGGAGACTTAACCAGTGGAACGGCTTCCCTTCGGAAATGGTAGGTGCTCCATCACTGAGGGCTTCTAAGAAGAGTCTAGATAGTCGCTTCCTGCTTGATCAGGGGGCTGGACTAGAAGTCCTCCAAAGTCCCTTCCAGCTCATTCATTCTGTTCTAAGATAGAGACATCAGCAACAGAGGACGGGACATTCAGAAAGGGATTCCTTGGTGGGCAGAGATGGAGAGGAGCTGAGATGAAATGAAGGAAGGAAGCGAAACGTGGCCCACAGAAGACTTGGTCAATGCCTGCCAAGGAAGTCACGTTGGGAACTAAAGAGATCTGAGAATCAACTGGCTGCTGAAGCTCAGTCCTGATCTTCTGGCTTCAGAGAAGGTTCTTATCAAAGCTCGAAGTATAATGTATATTATACTATCCTATGCTTTCTGGGCAAAGGCCATTTAGGTCTCTCGTGTTCTGTGCACAAACGCATGGAACTGCACAACTACCCCCTGCTTGAGCAGGAGACCCTCTACTACCATTTCAGAGAAACGGTTGTCCAGGCTCTTCTTAAAAACCTGCAGTGATGGAGCGCTCACAACTTCTGGTGGCAAGTCGTTCCACTGATTCATTGTTCTCACTGTCAGGATATTCCTCCTTAGTTCTAGGTTGCTTCTCTCCTCGATTGGTTTCCATCTGTTGCATCTTGTCCTGTCCTCAGGGGCTTTGGAGAAGAGGTTGACCCCCTCTTCTTTGGGGCAGCCCCTCAAATATTGGAAGACTGTTATCATGTCACCCCCCTTCCTTCGACTAGACAGACCCAATTCCTGCAACCGTTCTTCAGATGTTTTAGTCTCCAGACCTTTAATCATCCTACTTGCTCTTCTCTGAACTTTTTCTAGAGTCTCAACATCTTTTTTTATATCGTCGGGATCAAAACTGGTCAATATTCCAAGGGTGGCCTTATCAAGGCATTATAAATTGGTATTTTTTACATGATCTTGCGCCTATCCCTCTATGGAAAGGGCTAGAATGTTGTCTGCCTTGGATGCTGCGTAAGATTCTGAAGAAGTGGTTGATAGAAGTTGGGGTCCATCAGTCCGGAGCAATTGAGTCCCTGGGGAGCTGCATCCCTCCAGCCTCACCTTGGCTGCTGAAGGAACCTCGTTGGCTTCCTCCCTCGTGAAACACGTGGCACGTCCCTCCCTTCTGAGTGGACCCTGGCCAACCTTCCCACATGCTGCTCCGTCAGGAAACCACCACAAATAAATTCCTTGTGCTTCTGATTTGGCACCCAGATGGGAAAACTGAGACCGCAGCCTCCGAGAAATTGGGAAGGAGCAGGAAGAAGTTCTGTCAGGCAGGAGCCAAGCTAGGCAGGCCTCCTGTCCACTTGTGGATCAACAGCCTCTGGAATTATTCACAGATGGGAGCAGGAGCTTTTCGGGAGCTAAGGCAGAGTTTAATGGAGAACTGGGGTCCTGCTGATGAAAGTTCATTCCAGAAGGCTTCGTTTTCTCGGGGGTGGGGGGTAAACTTTCCACATTGAGGGAACTGCTGACCTTGAAACATAGTCATGCCTCATTTTGTAACAGGCTGAATTTCATGCAGTGAAAATTTATGGGTGAGGAGAAGACTGGATATTCTTCAAGAAGCTGGAAAAAAATATATCTCAGGAAATACAGATAAACAGACTTTCTGTAGAGATTCTCGGTCATCCATGTGAATTGTTTTCCAAGGACCTTGCCCAATAACCACAAATACAATTTGTCTTTAATTCAAGAGCATTTATTTATACCATGTCTTCTCCTTTCAGGTGCACATCTGGAACTGCTCTGGTCAGTCCATGGGCACGGACTTAGGTACCACGAAGGCGGAGTCAAGGGAAGGAGGGGTCAAGGGAAGGGCTAGGTGAGGAAGGTGGGGTTAACTCATGCACTGCCATATACAAAGTTAGGCATTTATTCATATCAATCCAGGTCATGGTTGTCCCAAAGGTGCTTTTTCAGGAGGCAACTGGACTTTTTGGTTTTTCTATGAAGACGTTTCGCTTCTCATCCAAGAAGATTTTTCAGCTCTGCAAGGAATATAAATCCTTCCATTCCCCACTATTCTGTCAGAGCTGAAGAAGCTTCGGAGACTTCCGGTTTGCGAGCTTCGGCGACGGTGGTGACTTTTTAAAGACCGCCAGCCCCGCCGCCTGTAGAGCCGCCCCGCGAACGAGGAGCGGCTTGAAAACTCCGAAATCTTGAAGATTGTAGGAGCAGAGACAGCAGGGTACAGGTTGAGCCCCTGTAACCCCCCCAGGGAATTGCTTCTGGGGGTGAAAACAGGTGCGGCTCCCTCCCAACCTGCGGAGACTCCGGGCGGCGTGGGACGATTCTGCCTTCAGCAGAACAAGCCGGCAGCAGCAAACTCTTAAAGTGAGAGGAACTAATTCTAACAAACAGCGGAAATATCAACTTGAATCCAGAAACTTGAAAATTGCAAGTATTAGTGCTTTGTTGACTTTTTAAATCAAAAGAGAAAGTGAGCGAGTGAAAGTGATTTGAAAAAATATGGCGTCCAGCATTTGAGTTAACGAGCTAGTGAAAGTGGATTTTTGAAGCCTTCCTGCTTTGCTACAAAGTTGTAAAATTGCTACAAAGTTGCTCTATCTAAAGAAAAAATTTCTTTTGCTAAAATTTGACTTTGCTTTACTTCAGTTTCACCTGATTAAATCTGGGGGACTTTTTTAGAAGTTTTTGTGGAAGAGGGAAAGGAAAAAGAACTTCCCTCTTCAGGAAAACTAGCGTACGTGGCACGATGGCTTCAAAGAAGCAGGAAGGGAAGGCATTAGGGGGGGGATCCCCCACACACAAACATCAAACGCAACTTCCCCCTGCTCAACAGTTACAAACTCAGAAAAAAGAATTCGATGTGGGAGATTTAAAAGAATTTATTTCTAAAACTTTGGATGACAAATTTCAAGAATCACAACAGGAGATAGATGATAAACTTCAAAAATCACATCAGGAATTTTTGCAGGAAATTAATGAAGTTAAAGACATGGTGAAACAGAATCAAAATATGGTGACCAAAAAAATATCAGAAGTGGTGTCTGGCCTGGCAGATTTTATTGGGAAAGTTGATTTTAAAGTTGAAGAATTTAAATCAGAAGTTAATGTTAGGATGAAAGACAATGACTATAAAATTGATGAAGTTGACAATAAAATGCAGAGAATTGAAGATGAGATTGTTATGATACAATTCCGGGCGATGGAATTTGCCATACGGCTTCGGGGAATTCGAGAGGAGGAGAGACAGGACTTGAGACAAGTTTGCTCTGAAGCCCTGGCTAAGATTTTACAAGTTAATCCTGATTTGGTATTTCATAAAATAGATAAAATTTACAGAGTGAACTCTTGGGTGGCCAGGCAAAGACAACTGCCCAGAGATGTGGTCATATACTTTACTGAGAGAGAAATTAGAAATGATATCCTGCAAAAATCTTTTCACACTTCTGTACAAGTGGGGGGCTCACGGCTTGTAATTTTTAAAGAATTACCTCCTAAAATGCTGAAAGTTAGAAAAGAATTTGGTTTTCTTGTTAAGGAATTGAAAAATTTACAGATACCCTTCCGGTGGGATGCACCAGCTGGGGTAATTTTTAGATATAAGGGAGAAGGATATCGGTTGAATACCGTGGAGAAGGCACAACACTTTTACAGTACTATTCTTAAGGAAAGAACACCATCTCCACGTACATCTACAGTTTTGGAGATTAAGGAGAGTGAAGAGAGGCAATTGAAAGAACAGTCTAAGCAGGAATTAGAAAACGTGCAAGGTGCAGAAGGAGGTTTTCTGAGTGAGCCCTTGTTGGATTCTTCTCCAATTTTGGATTTGATTCATTTGACTGAAGTTAAAGACCAACGTATAACTAGAGCTCAATCCAAGCTACTTAAACAAAAGCAACAACAACAACAGGAAAGACAAGACAAGAAGGCGGTTAAGAGTACCCTACAAGAGAGTGGAGCTATGGGAGGAGCGAGATCGAAGCTCTCGGATGAACTTCAAATATTTTGCTCTGCGCTCCAGAAAGAGGCTAATGACCTTTAAGTGTCTATCTTGGAATGTTAATGGGTTGAATTCAGCACAGAAAAGGAAGAAATTATTTACATATTTGAAACAATTTAATAATGATATAATATGTTTACAAGAAACGCATATCACAACTCAAGATCAAAAATATTTGATAAATTCAAAACTAGGAGCACATTATATATCTTCAACTTCGCAGAAAAAGAATGGTGTGGTTATTTATGTAAATAAAAAATTAACAGCAAAAGTTATAGAAGCAGATCAAGATGGTAGGTTTGTAGCAATTGAATTGCTCACAGCAAATGGTCAAATTCTTTTGATTGGAATTTATGCTCCCAACCAACAACAGGATTATTTTTACAAGATGTTACATACTAAAATATTGCAATGGGACTACAGATCTATTTTAATTATGGGAGATTGGAATGGAGTAATTGATTCTAAATTAGATAAAAAGAGCTTGGCAAAGTCTAGAATTAGACTACCACAGACCTTTTTTGATATGAAAGAAGATATGGAACTAAAAGATGTTTGGAGAATACATAATCTAAATGAATTGGATTACACTTTCTTTTCTGATAGACATAGATCCTTTTCTAGGATTGATTTTATCCTGTTGTCAAATGATCTACTTGTTAAGACAAAAAGAACAAAGATTTTTCCAAGAACTTTGACTGACCATAGCCCTGTATGGATAGAAATCGAGATGGATAAGGTTGAGAGACGTTCTTGGAGATTAAATGAGAACTTGTTTAGATATGAAAAAAATATAATAGAACTTAAAAAGCATTTGAAAGAATTTTTTGAAATAAATTTGAATAAAGGTACCCCAGTTGAAATTGTTTGGGATGCAAGTAAAGCTTATATGAGAGGGGTACTTATCCACATGAATTCTAAACATAGACTGTTCCGACAAAAGAAAAGATCTGAGTTGGAAATGGAAATAAAGAATAAAGAACAGTTACTTATTAAAAACCCAACAGATGAAAGAATACGAAGTGCTATAAAACTTTTGAAAGACCAATTCCAAATGCTTATGGCGGAACAAGTTGCAACAAGTTTACAATACGTGAAGCATAATACATTTTGCAATGCTAATAAACCGGGCAGATGGTTGGCCTACACATTGAGGAAAAAACAAAGTATACGGACTATTGATAGTATTGATATTGGAGGGAAAGAAATCTTTCAACAAAAATTAATTAAAGAAGCTTTTGTGGATTATTATACTAAACTATATGCTAAAGAAGAGGTGCAGAATGGACTTATAGAAAAATATTTAAACGATAAAAGAGTTACAAAAATTACTGATCAACAAAAGGAAAGGATGAATTATCCTATAACAGAGGAGGAGATAATAGTAGCAATTAAACAGTTAAAAACAGCCAAAGCTCCTGGTACGGATGGTTTGACTGCAGTGTATTACAAAACCTTGCAAGCTGAAATGGTGGAACAACTTAGAGACTTATTTTGCAATATTCAACAAGGGGGTAAAATACCCCCATCTTGGACAACTGCTTATATATCTTTGATACCAAAGGAACAAGTTGGTCCTAAAAAACCAGAGAACTATAGACCAATATCTCTTTTGAACACAGACTATAAAATTTATGCGAAGGTATTAGCCAACAGGTTGATGCCAGTAATCCAAAAGGTGATTCATGAGGACCAAGCGGGATTTATTGAGGGCAGATACATGAAGGACAATGTAAGGCAAGTAATAGACTTATTGGAATATCTTGATAAGAATAAACAGATGTCTGCAGTGCTGGTTTTTTTGGATGCGGAGAAGGCCTTTGATAGAGTGGATTGGAATTTTCTACTAAAGACTTTAAAAAAGATGGGCTTTGGGGACCAATTTACACAGGCGATCTCAGCAATTTATCAAGAGCAAAAAGCACAGATTATTATTAATGGAAGTTTGACGACAGAGTTTAAAATTGAAAAAGGAACAAGACAGGGATGTCCGTTGTCCCCACTTTTATTTATTTTAACATTGGAAGTCTTGCTAAATACAATACGGGACTCAAAAATTTTGAAAGGCATAATGATAAGGCAAGAGGATTATAGAATAAAGGCATTTGCAGATGATCTGGTGGTTACCCTATCACAACCAATGGAATCAACAATCCTGATGAATGACATTATACAAGACTATGGTAGAGTTTCAGGTTTTAGACTGAATTCAAAAAAGACTAAAATGATAGTCAAAAATATGACACAAGATCGTAAACATGAGCTTGAAAGGAGGGCAGGTTTTGAAATTGTACCTAAGGTAAAATATCTTGGAGTTCAGGTTGCAGAATCAAACATGAAATTGTTTCAAAATAACTATGAGGTGTTGTGGCGAGAGGTTCAGAAAGACATGGAGACTTGGAAAAAGCTGCAACTGTCTTTACTTGGAAGAATAGCAGCAGTTAAGATGAACATTTTGCCAAGATTTCTGTTTTTGTTTCAAATGATTCCGGTGCTTAAAAGTGATAAACAACTGAAAGTTTGGCAAACTGGACTTAATAAGTTCGTCTGGAACGAGAAAAAGCCGAGAGTGAAATTGAAAATTATGCAAGATGTTCCAGAAAGAGGAGGCCTTAAACTTCCAAACCTACAGTTATATTATGATGCAGCAGCTTTAACTTTAACAAGTGATTGGTTTGGGGGTAAAAAGGCTGGAATATTGAATGCAGAAAGTTTTGATCTTGAATTTGGATGGCATGCTTACCTATTTTATGATGACAAAGTTGATAAAGTATTTAAAAGTCATATACTTAGAAACTCTTTGATGAGAGTTTGGAAGAAGCACCGACTCAAATGGGATTATAAAATACCGCTATGGCTGGATCTTGGTCATACCTTGTGGAATACAAATATAATGTCACTCGGGGGGGTTTTATACAAAGAGGTTCTTTTTACAGATGCGGGCAGATGGCAGCTGAAGACATTGCAGACACTGTTGGATGAAGGGATTAATTTAACCTGGTTACAATATAATCAATTACAATTGAGATGGAAAGAGGACCAAAAAACTGGTATTATGTTGCATGAGGAAGAATTGGTTAGACATATAAGAGAGAAAGGTCCAATGCATATTAAAAGGCTTTATAATGTTTTGCTAGAAAGGGATTCAGAAACGGAATTAGTTAAAGATTGCATGATTAAGTGGGCACAAAATTTTGAAGAACCAGTGATGTTGGAAACATGGGAAAAAATTTGGGTTCAGAATGTTAAATTTACACAGTCGCAGAATCTGAGGGAAAATTTTTATAAAATGTTTTATAGATGGCATTTAGATCCTAAAAAGTTGTCATGTATGTACCCTAATGTTCAGCCAAAATGTTGGAGATGTGAATGTTTGGATGCTACGTATTATCATGTTTGGTGGACCTGTAGGAAAGTTAAGGCTTTTTGGATAAAAATATGGTGGGTCATGCAGAATGTTTTGAAGAAAAAAATTCAATTTTCTCCACAATTGTTTTTATTGGGTATAGTTAAGGGTTTTACACGGGATGAAACAAAATTAATATTGTATATGATAACAGCAGCAAGATTGTTGATAGGTAAATATTGGAAGAATGAAGCTTTGCCTACTATCGAGGAATGGACTTCGAAGATGGCCAGTTTTGCAGAGATGGCGAAGATTTCAGCATATTTAAAAGATTGTTCACAAGAGACTTATGAATGGGAATGGAAAAGGTGGATAGAATATGTTCAGAACAAATACCAAACTAGAAAGTATCAAATAGCTTTTATTTGAAAACAATGTATTAGAAATATCTTAATGTAAAGAGACAAAGAGGGAAAATTATATAGGGGGAGGGATGGGTTCAGGTATATATATCAGTGTTATTAGTTATGAGTACATAATAGGGAAGTCTGGGGGGGGAGGGTTAGGGAGGGTTAGGGAGGACGGGAAGTTTGGGGAGGGAGGTGGGGGGGGTGAAAAAAGGGGTGAAAATGTAATTGTAAAACTTTTGCAATAAAAAAAAAAAAAAGAAGCTTCTGAATGAGAAGTGAAATGACTTCAAAGAAAAACCAGAAAGTCCAGTTGCCTCCTGAAAAAGCACCTTTGGGGTATCCCAGGAACTGTGTGAATGAAGCAGGCGGAGGGGAGTTAGGGGGCATGTTGAGACTCTAGAAAAAGTGCAGAGAAGAGCAACAAGGACGATTGGGGTCTGGAGGCTGACACATGAAGAACGGTTGCAGGAATTGGGTGTGGCTAGTCTAGAAGGACTCGGGGTGAAAGGATAGCAGTCTTCCAATATTTGAGGGGCTGCCACAGGAGGGGTCCACCTATTCTCCACAGCATCAGAGGGCAGGACAGGAAAGAAGGGATGGAAAGTAATCAAGGAGAGAAGCAACCTGGAATTAAGGAGAAACTTCCAGTGGAACAGCTTCCCATGTGACTAGAAGTTGTGGGCTCTCCATCACTTGTCTGAAATGGTAGAAGGTCTCCTGCTTGAGTAAGGGGTTGGCTAGAGGACCTCCAAGATCCCTTCCAACCCTGTTATTCTAAGAGCCTAGCAAGAGGTTGGTGGGGATGATGAGATGAAGATGATTTCAAAAATGGAAATTGTGACTCCCTGTTGCACAGCAGGAGGTGTGAAGTGGCTGATTTGGATGCCCCTGCTTCATCTTTGTCAAATCAGCTCCAGCTTCTCAGTCCAGAAGTGTTACATTACGAGGGAGAGGAATCCATGATTAAATGTTTACGTGAAGTAGCTCACACTGAAGTCAGCCACGCTTTAAAATAATCTTGCGAAAAGTCTTCTAGGAATCTTTATGCATTCTGTTAAGTGCAGATTCATCGCACATCTGTTGTGACCCCAGGCAGGATACGCAAAATGATGATACAAAATGAAGTGGTGCAACTTTCAAAGAAATATAGAAAGAAGGTGACAAAAAGACAAGGTTACTCATTCCTCTTCTATTCTTACTCAGACCCTGCAAAGCTTTAGCATAATGTACTCTTTCTGCCCTGACACTTCACTGCCAAAGTTGTTTAGAAACAAAAACACATCACAGCAACCAAATCTGGAATGATGACAAGAAAGGAGACCCTGGAGGTTTTTGGAACAAGGATCAAGTCAGAGGGCCACGTCTGTAAATCCGAAGACGTCAGATGAATCTGGTAGCCCCTCTGATAACTAGCTTTTGCCAGGTTAGGAGGCCTTTGTGGGATAAAACCCAGAATGTTTGGAAAATCTTTCAGGAAGAAAACCAGCAGGATTTCCCCAGCTAGGAACACGACCCTGAAGTCGTTGCTTCAGTGCCGAAAGAGGCCGCAGAGGTGATTGTTGGCTATCAGAAGTTTAAGTAGGACTTGATTTTGGATGGACAGCCTCTTTCTCCGTCAGCTCCACGGGGCACGCAAAAGACTTGCCTGTGGAAGGAAAGAGAAGGTTGGGTTAGGGTCCATGGGGAAGGGGTTGCTAGAGTTGGCTGCCCATGGGCTGAGAGAGCCATAGCACCTCAGGGCAGAAGAGCCCAACACAGAGGTTGCCAGCCATCTCCAGGGACCACAGACCAGTCCTCTCACGATGTTGGTTGAATGCAGAGCCTGGGTGGAATTGCCATGGAGGGCTCCCTCTTGCTTCCTGGCTGCCTTTGATGAGCTTCTCCATCATTCTGCCTTTTTGTGAGGGACACCAACTCCACCAGCTCAGTTCTTGAGGCTGGGACAGCCCTTTTCGTCCTCCCATCTCAAGGACCTTGGTGAGGCTGTGCGGATGAGCCTTAAGAAGCATCCCAAGAGGACTGAACTGAACCATCAATGCTGAGGGCATGTTGGGTGGGCAGCCAGCTTCTTTCCCTCTTCCCAGATGGTCTTCCATCCCTCCTTCCGCCACCCTCTTTCCATGCAGGCAAACCTGGGTCCCCTTCTTGACATCACGAGGACTTTCTCGGCTGTGGAGGTGGAGAATCTGTTCTTCTCTCCTGCTGCCCCTCCTATTTCTGACACTGCCAAACCTCCTGGTGGTGATGGAGGGACACGCTCCTCTCCATCCCACAGTGACCCACGGACAGCGGTTCTAGCTCTTGCATGAACCCCATCATAGCTCTGCAGACAAGGCACTGTAATTTAACTCCAGCTGTCTGCAATTACTATAAATTCAAATCTCCCCAGGCTCAAGGTTGACTCAGCCTTCCATCCTTTCTAAGGTAGGTAAATTGAGGACCCAGTTTGTGGGGGCAATAAGCTGACTTTGTATAAATATACAAAAGAATGAAAGCTATTGCTTAACGCATCGTAAGCAGCCCTGAGTCTCCAGAAAAGGGCAGCATATAAATCAAATTAAAAAAAAAAAGTTTTGGGAGTGCTGGTATTTTATGGTTCCACAACTGTGACAAAGTTCCAACTTGACTTTTCCTTCTGTTTGGAATGGCAATGGTAATGGGGAAGGAGGAGGAGGAAAGGAAGGAAGGAAGGAAGGAAGGAAGGAAGGAAGAAAGAAAGAAAGAAAGAAAGAAAGAAAGAAAGAAAGAAAGAAAGAAAGAAAGAAAGAAAGAAAGAAAGAAAGAAAGAATTTTGACTATATTGGAAAGGAGCAATTTATATCCAGACAGATTTCCTCCTCCGTGATTCTTCTTTGGCTTCTGCTTAAGAAAACAACAAGAACAACTAACCGAAGTTTTTCAGCCTTTCTCATTCCCTGTTTCAGAGACTTGAATTGTGAACTGTAAAAATCAGGATCCGGAAGCTGAATAGGACAAAAGCAGCGAGAAAGCCGTGGGGAGGGAGAGACCCATCGAGAGGAACCGTTTGGGGCCGCTCCCTTGAAGACCAGGAAGGGTTTCCAATACAACTGGAGGAATTAGGGAGGTGGGGGGAGGAGGTATGAAGAGGGGGGGGGCATGTCTGCATGATCGAAGGCAGTCTCTTTTTACACGTGGGGGGCCTTGGGAGAAATCTTGGTCTGCAATATAGTTTAGGGGTTCTTATCTTAGGTTCGGAAAAGCCGGGGTGTCAGGAAACGTCAAATCTTGGCTACTCCACAAAGTGCGTTCAGAGAACATCCGTTAAATAGCTGACTTTGGGGACTCATTTATTATCGGTTATGACAATCTCTCTGCAGAACATCTGGACACACCAAGATCTCCAAAGATAGGGAGGGGGGCGGGGTGGGGGTCTTTTCCCTGGCTGCTATTTGTTTGCAAATAATTCTGGCTAAAACCTGCCTACCTTACAATTTCTCAAAGGTTCTCCCTTCTTCTTTTAAACGTCATCCTCAGGTGGTTTAAGAACGCCTTCTGCCCTTCTGGTGCTGAGGTTTTGGGGCTTGTTTTGGGCATTAACGGCATTTGAGGTTCATGAAAAGTAAAACAATACAAATGCAACCTTCAGCCCCCCCCTCCTTCCCCCACCAAAGAGAAGGGAATCCTGTAAAAATGTCCCTTTTATGCAGGAAAGGAAACTATCCTGCAACCTGTATAAACTTCACTCCCGAATGTAATTTACGATAGGGGAGATTTGGAAAAGTAAGCATAAATTAAGCAAGAGTGGCACAGTGGTTAGAAGGCAGCTTTGCAGGCTAACTCTGCCCACTGCCAGGAGTTCGATCCTGACCAGCTCAAGGTGGACTCAGCCTTCCGTCCTTCCGAGGTCGGTAAAATGAGGACCCAGATTGTTGGGGGCAAAAGGCTGACATTTCTAAACTGGCCACAGAGGGCTTTACTGCAGGAGTGTCCAACCTTGGCAACTTTAAGACATGTGGACTTCAATTCTCGCTGGATTGCCAAGTCTTAAAGTTGCCAAGGTTGGACACTCCTGGATTCTACAGTTCAGTCACCTTAAAAGGGTTTAGAAGCAAACATCAATGCATGATGACTTTTTCTATTTCCCCCCATGACCTAACTGAGCACTCTCTGCCCTTTCTCCTGGGTCTATGAGAGAGAGAGAGAAAGGGGGGGGGGACATCTCTCTCCAGCAAGTTCTAATCTAATCCCTTGTTTTATTTAAAGGGGAAAAAAAATAATCTGGCGTTCGTTTGACTAACTAGAAACATGTGATTGTTCTGATTCATTGAACTGATTTACAGACTAAACTCCAAAGCATCCTTTTACAATAAATTAAAAATAAAAAAACACCAAGAGGATTACATGGTTTGGCTTATTTCCTTTCCATTTGCAAAGAGAAGCTACCTGGGATGACCCGGAAGCAGAAGGAGAAAGGTCAAGACTGGGGCTGGATGAGTTGGCGGGGTTGAAGAACATTGCTGGCGTAAGGACAGCCCACTGGCAGATGCTCCGGAAGAATAACAGAAGAACAGAGTTAAAAGGGATCTTGGAGGTCTTCTAGTCCAACCCATTGCTCGAGCAGGAGACCCTACATTATTCCAGAGATATGGTTGTCCAATCTCGTCCTGAAAACTCCAGTGATGGAGCTCCCACAACTTCTGGAAGGAAGTCCTTCCACTTGATCAGGGACTACAGAATAGCACACTTGGAAGGGACCTTGGAGGTCTTCTAGTCCTACCCTCTGCTCAAGCAGGAGATCCTATACCATTTCAGACAAATGGTTGTCCAATCTCTTCTTAAAAGCCTCCAGTGATGGGACACCCATAACTTCTGGAGGCAATTTGTTCCACTGGTTAATTGTCCTCACTGTCAGGAAATTTCTCCTTAGTTCTAGGTGGCTTCTCTCCTTGGTTAGTTTCCATCCGTTGCTTTTTGTCCGGCCTTCAGGTGCTTTGGAGAAAAAGTTGACTCTCTCTTCTCTGTGACAGTCCCTTAAACATTGGAAGATTATTATCATGCCACCCTAGTCCTTCTTTTCATTAAGGTAGACATAAACCAAATTCCTGTATCCATTCTTCATACGTTTTAGTCTCCAGAAGGAAAACAGAATGATGGAAAAGTTGGAAGGGATCTTGGAGGCATTCTAGTTGAAGCTGCTGCTCAACCACACAGAATCAACCAGGAGCTACTGGGCAGCCTAGGTGAGTAGCATTGATCCAGGAGAAATTTTCTGACAGTGAGAACGATCAACCCATGGAACAGAAGTTGCCTTCAGAAGTTGTGGGAGCTTCATCATTGGAGGCTTTCAAGAAGAGACTGGACTGCCATCTGTCAGAAATGGTGTAGGGTCTCTTGCTTGGGCCGGGGGGGGGGGAGGTTGGACTAGATGACCTACAAGGTCCCTTCCAACTCTGTTATCTGTAAGGACCTCAAAGGTTCTACCTGTGGCTTGTTTGCTTGCTTGTTTGTTCAATATTTCACATTTCTGAACCAGCCGTCTCCCCCAAAGAAGGACCCCTTCGTTCTCACCCCAGTGTGAGGAGTCCTTTGGGAGGAAGGCTCAGTCTTCCTCCCTTGGTTGCCTCATTGGAACCCAGTTTCTTTTTCAGTGGAAGAAATGATGCAAAGGGTAACCAGGATGCACGCCAGCCCCAAGAGTTCTCGGCCTCTCCCGACCCCTCCTTGGGTGGTGCCGCTGTTGTCTGATGGGCAGTGTGAGAAAGACAGTCCGGGAACCGCTCCAGCATTCCTTCGCTTCAAGGGTGGAAAGATGCCCATCGTGTCATCAAGGATGTTCTCTTGGCTTCCGCCAGTAATGGATTGTTCCTTGGCTACCAGGAGATCCTGCTGGTGTTATCCAATCAAAGACAAGCTGTTTCATGGCAGATGTCCTGCAGATTTTCCTGGAGATTTTGTTCAACGGGCTTATCCACCGCTAGACTTCAAATACTGTCCTTCTCCCAGTCAGCCGTGTAATCTCTCCATCCAGGTCTTGTTTCACAGCGCTGTATCCAGGGGTGAAATCTGAACCGGTTTGCTACCGGTTTGCTGGCTGCGCATGCGTGCTGCATGCCAAACACGCACTGCGTGTGTATGCGCAGAACACGTCAAAAGGAGGCTTGGGAAGGTAAGTAGAACAGTGAGGGGGGGGATCAGCTGTGGCGTGCAGTTTAGCTTAGCTAGAAAGCAGGAAATCCTGCTTTCTAGCAAAGCTAAACTGTGCGGCACAGGTGATTGTCGGATCGGAGCTTTTTTTTACTACCGGTTCGCCCAAACCAGTAATTTTGGTCGCTACCAGTTTGCCTGAACCGGAGGGAACTGGTAGCATTTCACCCCTGGCTGTACCGTTTATGATTTAAATATCTATTAAATGAAAACTTTTTGCTTCTGAACAGTTCTGAACAGAACTGAAGAAGCTTCTTAGATCAGCAGTGAAAGGTTTTCAAAGAAAATGTTTCATTATTTATTTATTTATTTATTATTAGATTTATATGCTGCCACACTCATTGATAAGGCAACTCTAGGTGGCTTATAAGCAATAAACAATAAAGACAGACAGACACAACTAAAGTGTCAACCCTGAAACTGATTTGACCAAGGCTTCAGGATTGCCACCCTGGAGCTGAGGGATAGGGAGGGGGGGAATAGAGATAGATGGGTCTTGTAGCCAAAACAAGGTATTTTCTCCTGAGAACCAAGGACATTCCCACAGATGGTCAGAGAGAAGAGGAGTGAAGTTACTAGGCAACTGGGGAAGGGAGAAAACGTTTACTTTTAACTTGGTGAAAACCGTGGGAACCTTCAGAGTTGGTTTTCACCACTTGTGCCAATATGATATATCCGATGAAACTATTCTTTGAGGAATCTACCTGCCTCGGAGTTCTATTCAATATGGGTGTATTACTTGGAACCCTGACATAAAGTTTCTGTTACAATGCCAACCCTATATAAAAACTAGAACCCAAGAGGGAGGCAGTCTGGAGATGAGATCGTTTCCCCACTTCATGGGTCTTGTTGTCCTCCATAACTTAACCCAGAGAAGTCATCTCAGTGAACGTAAGAATGGCTGCCCTTCGTGTACTGGACCACAGTCCAAGAGGCCTCATTCCCACCCTGCCACGTTTCCCAGCTGAGCCTTCAGGATGTTGTTGTTGCTCAGTCTTTGCAACCTCATGGACCACAGCATGCCAGGCCTACCCCTCCCCCCACCCCTCCTCCACTGTCTCCCGGAGTCTGCCCAGATTCCTGTTCATTGCATCAAAGATTCTACCTAACCATCTCATCCTCTGTTATCTCCTTCTCCTTTGCCCTTCCATCTTTCCCAACATCAGGGTCTTCTCCAAGGAGTCATCTCTTCTCCTTTGGTGGCCAAAGCATTTGAGCTTCAGCTTCAGGATCTGCCCTTCCAAAGGTTGAGTTCCTCTAGGATCTACAGATTGGACCTCCTTGAAGTCCAAGGGACTCTCAAAAGTCTTCTCCAACATCACAATTCCAAAGCATCAATTCTTCAGCACTCAGTCTTCCTTATGGTCCAACTCTCACAGCCACACATTACTAAGCATGGCCAACAGTTAGGGATATTAGGTTTTCTGCCCCCCAAAAACTCAGGAAATGCTGACCTAGATTCGCACATCTGGCATAGTCTAGCAAGAAGCACCACCTACGAAAGCTCCATTAAAATGAGAACGTTTGCACCAAGAACCTTCATCCTAGATCATCTCTGGTATGATCCTCCAGGCATTCTACTTAAAAGGATGCTTTGAAGTAGAAAGCAATTAGGGGTAGCTGGGGATGATGCAGGATTGGGCTAAATCTTGAAGGCCTCCTTCAAAAGCCAGCAGGTCCCAGTGAAGGAGGCACAAATACCAACAAGCAGAGCTTTCAGGAAGGAGAGGCATCTGAGGCATCATTTCCCTTAATCCTACTTCTCAATCAGGATAGAGCTGGAAGGGACCGTGGAGGTCTTCTAGTATAACCCCCTGCTCAGGCAGGAGACCTTATACCATTGGAGACAAGCCCCTGTCCAGTGTCTTCTTAAAGTCCTCCAGTGATGGATGAGAAGCAAAAAATCTTCAAAGAAAAACCAGAAATCCCAGCTGCGTTTTGAAAAGCACCTTTGGGACAACCATGACCTGGATGACTGAGAATCTCCATGTTGTTGTTATTGTTAGTTGCAAAGTCTTGTCCGACCCATCGCAACCCCATGGACCACGTTCCTCCAGGCCTTCCTGTCCTCTACCATCCTCTGGAGTCCATTGAAGCTCCCGTCGACTGCTTCAGTGACTCCATCCAGCCACCTCATTCTCTGTTGTCCCCTTTTTCTTTTGCCCCCCATCGTTCCCAGCATTAGGCTCTTCTCCAGGGAGTCCTTCCTTCTCATTAGGTGGCCAAAGTATTTGAGTTCCCTCTTCAGGATCTGGCCTTCTAAAGAGCAGTCAGGGTTGATCTCCTGTAGGACTGACTGGTTGGATCGCCTTGCAGTCCAAGGGACTCGTAGGAGTCTCCATAGATACCTCCAGTGATGGAGCACTGCAGAAGATGGAAGAAAGTTTTTTTTTTAACAGAATAACTGAGTAACAGAGTTGGAAGGGACCTTGAAGGTCTACTAGTCCAACCCCCTATCCCATTTCAGACAAGAAGCTGTCCAGTCTCTTCTTAAAAGCCTCCAGTGATGGAGCATCCACAACTTCTGGTAGCAGGCTGTTCCACTGGTTAATTGCTCTCACCATTAGGAAGTTTCTCCTTAATTCCAGGTTGCTTCTCTCCTTGATGAGTCTCCATCCATGGTTTCTTGTCCTACTTTCAGGGGCTTTGGAAAATAAGATGACCCCCTTTTCTTTGGGGCAGCCCTTCAAATTTCTTTTATCCCAAAGAAATCTATGAGCTTCCATAAATCAAGCAGGGCAGGATCAAGTGAGCAGATAAAAAAAAAAGAAAAGAAAAGAAAAGAAAGAAAAGAGAAACACCCCACAAGAAGACCTCCCCCTTCATTCTTAAACCGGACTGTAAAGCAACTTTCCTCCCTTTGCCTCTAACAGGAGAATTTCCAAAGTTATGAGCACTCACAAGTTCCTCCTTTGCCATTTGGATTTCAACCATCATATTTTACAAGGTAAATGCTGCGCCCCCCTCCCCCCAGCCCCCCTCACATCTGTTTCCAACCAGCACCGTGGTCCATCCATCTGTCACGGATCCTGCAAAGTTGCTCCTAACGTTTCTGAAGACGCTTGGATTCCCCTCCTGAAGGGAGGCCAAGAGTGAGCGCCAGCCGAAATGTCCCCCCCCCGAAAGCTTGCCGCTTGCCGCTTTATGGATGTGAGCTCTGAGTCGTTTGGAACAGGCCCATGTCAGGTACATCCATTTCCCTTAATCCCCCATTTCTTTGGGGTTCTTCTGCGCCGAAAGAACAAAGAGGCTGAAGCCTTCGCTTCCGGCCTTACCTCTTGCAAGCAGACATTGATGAAGGTGTCCTGGCAAAGATGATGGCTTAGGGGGGAAGCAGGGAGGGGAGGAAATTACTTTCAAAAACATCGTTCGGAGATAAAGTAAAACAGACCAAGGACCTGCTGGGGAAAGAGTGGAAGCCTGAGTTGCTTTCTTTAAGCAGAAACCCGGATTCCTGGAGATGAAGTCCTTCAGTCCAGTCCAGAAGATGGCCACCAAAAAATACCTTTATGGGATGATAACTGAGACTTAGCCCAGTCTAATCTAGTCGAGACTTCTCTGCCTTAGAGTAACTGGCCAGATTGGTCTGCAGCATCGAAGGAGGCAGCGATAATTTGATTCTCCTTTGCTGACTATTCTCCCTTCTCAGATGTTGAGAATTTAGAAAGAGTGCAGAGAAGAGCAACCAAGATGATTTGGGACCTGAAGGCTAAAACTTATAAAGAACGGTTGCAGGAAAAGAAGGACTCGGGGTGACACGATAGCAGTCTTCCAATATTTGAGGGGCTGCCATAGAGAGGAGGGGGGGGGTCAAGCTATTTTCCAAGGCAGCTGAAGGCAGGACAAGAAGAAGCAATGGATGGAAACCAATCAAGGAGAGAAGCAACCGAGAAATTTCCTGACAGGGAGAACAATTAACCGGTGGAACAGTTTGTCTTCAGAAGTTGTAGGTGCTCCATCACTGGAGGTTTTTAAGGAGAGATTGCATAACCATCTGTCTGAAATGGTGTAGGGTCTCCTGCTTGAGCAGGGGGTTGGACTAGAAGACCTCCAAGGTCCCTTCCAACTCTGTTATTGTGTTATTCAGCAGCTTGCAATATCCAATTCGGGATGCGCTGTTAGTTTTACTTAATAAAATTAAAGCCTCTCTATCAAATTGCCTCATATCCGAATCCTCAGTCAAGTAACATTTCAAAGGGGAAGGGGGGAGGGGGAAAGGGTGGGGGGGGGAGAAAATGTTTGTATTTCTTATAAAACTTTTTAATAAAAAAAAAAGTAACATTTCAAAGTGCTGTGGTTGCAATTCCCAGAATCCTCAGGGCTGGCAGAAAAAGTTTGCAGAGACTATAACTTGTGCGAGGTGAAAGAACAGAAGTGGGGCAAGTCACCAATCAGTGGATTAAACCAAGCCCTCTCAAATGAACTAACTGGCTTAAGCAAAAACAGATCAGTTTTGGTCTGTTGGCTATTAGGTTAAAATCCATCTTTATTTTCAATGCCATTGTTTTAGAGAAAGAGCTGATGCCAAGACAGATTTTCTACCACAGAATAGAAAAATATCTCTAGGATGCTACAAAGCATATGTGCGTCATTTATAAACAAAGAAAATATGCTTCTTCCTCCAGAATTATTATTTTCATCTGCATCGCAAATTTAAAGAAATATAAACTGGTTGATGAATCAGTCAAAGTTCATATTCCTCCCTAAGGTTTTCTTTTTAAGAATTGTGATTATTCTGAGCCCCATCTGAACGCTTATGAATCGCCTGGCTGAGCTAAACTAAAGGACAGTTGAGTTTTGTTGGCTTGGACAAGGATGGGGCTCTCCAAATTTGGCAAAGTTAAGTCTTGTGGATTTCAACTCCCAGAATCACATGAACTGTTAGCATCACTTCATAATGCCCTGGTAGGACCACACTTGGAATCCTGCATCCAGGTTTGGTCACCACGATGTAAGAAAGATGTTGAGACTCTAGAAAGAGTGCAGAGAAGAGCGACCAAGATGATGAGGGGGCTGGGGGCTAAAACATTTCAAGAACAGTTGCAGGAATTGGGTATATCTAGTTTAACGAATAGAAAGACCAGGGGTGACATGATAGCAGTCTTCCAATATCTCAGGGGCTGCCACAAAGACGAGGAGATCAAACTATTCTCCAAAGCACCTGAGGGTAGGACAAGAAGCAATGGATGGAAACTAATCAAGGAGAGAAGCAACCTAGAACTAAGGAGAAATTTCCTGACAGTGAGGGCAATTGATGAGTGGAACAACTTGCCTCCAGAAGTTGTAAATGTTTCAACACTGGAGGTTTTCAAGATGAGATTGGACAGCTTTTTGTCCAGATCTCCTGCTTGAGCAAGGTGTTGGACTAGAAGACCTCTGAGGTCCCTTCCTGCTCTGTTATTCTGTTATAAGGGTGTGATCCTGACAAGCTGATGATGATCCAAGGGAATGAACATCATGATGATGTTATTCACTCAGTTGTGTCCTATTCTTGGCGATTCTATGGGCCAGGTGGTCCCCCCACCTTTCCTGATCTTGCGCTGCTTCTTCGGGTCATTCTCTGCTCTGGCTGGGGTCAGCTTTGAGGGTGTCCAGCCACTATGTTCTTTGACGGCCTAGTTTCCTAAGCGCTAACTCTTCCAAAGATAATTGCCTTCTCCAGTGAATTCCTCCGCATGACGTGGCCAAAGTAAGGGAGACACAGTTTTTGATTTTCCCTTCCAGTGACATGCTGGTGTTATGCGCTCCGGGGCCTGCTTGTTAGTCTCCTTTGCTGCCCAAGGAATACGCAGGCGCCTTCTCCAGCACCACAACTCAAATGAGCCAATTTCCTTCCCGTCTTGCTTTTTTAAGGACCAACTTTCATTCAGGGGGAAAGACCATGAAATCCATGTTGCCCCCGGAATCCTTGGAAGGTGGAGGAACTTGGCTGGAGGGGAGACGGGAGCAGAAGCTCTCCCACCATGCCTTCAGGCAAATCACAGACACACCCAAAGCCTGGGTTGAGCCTAGAGACACATCACCCTATCCATGGAGCACAGAGCCTCCTGAAACAGAGGCTGTGGAAGCAGAGATTTCCTGGCCTGCCTCTCTAACCTCAAGCGCATGCCTGCCTGGACCCACCTCCTCCCATGGTGAGGTTCATCCAACGTTCTCGTTGGAGGAAGGCAGAAGCCGCACTGGGCTGCTCTCTCTGCAGGTACGGCCGCTTCAGAAGAACCACAGGCCTCTTTGGCAGCCCTCTGAGCTTCTCCTCTTGCTCTGCGTGGCTGGGGCGGGAGGCCATTGCGCACCCCACACTGAGAGTTGGCCCACCTCCGCACTTCAGAAGCTCTCCCTCGGCCCCACCCTGCCGGGAAAACGTATTTTCTTTCGTGCTCGGAGAACTTTAATGGCCCAGGAGCTTCCAAGTGGCAAAGGGCCACCCGACATCAGGCTCGGCAGCAGGCAACGTGTGAAGGTTGAAGAAGAACTGAAAAGGGCCCCTCTCTTCTGCGCGGAAGAGAAGAACCAGAGGAGGAGGAGGAGGAGGAGGAGGAGGAGGAGGAGGAGGAGGGGAAGGGAGAGGCTTCTCTGAGCGGCCAAATATATCCCAACCATATTGCCTCCTTGGGAATTTAGAACACTTTACCCACAATGCCTTGCCTTGAAAAACAATCCCTTTTGGAGCCTGGCGTAACCTAAAGTGACTGTAGATTATGAAGGATTTAACTTTGAACCTCAGCATTTGGTTCCCATTATAGAATCATTAATATGTCCTCCGCTCCCCACATTCCACTCGGATCCTCCGCGCGAGGTCCCTGCGCAGCCCTCCACAGCCAGGGCTTTTCCCGAAACGTCCCTCTTTCCAAGAGCAGAAGCTGGGCTTTGTCGGAGCTGCAGATCCCACCGGATGTCCTGGCATCAAAAGGCCACCAGCAGCCTTCTCCTCCTCACCTTCCGCCTCTCCCTCCGGCCTTCTCACTCGGCACACGGAGAAGTTCCCTCAGGCCGGGGAGGTGTCACCATCGGACTTAATAGGAACACAATTCTTGGAGGCAGCCAAGCTGTGGTTGGCCAGAGAGGAAAGCCCTCCAGGTTCTTAGCAGTGTGTGAAGGAAAAGGGGGAAAAAAGGGGAAAAAAAGAAGGGAGGGAAGGGAGGGAAGAAAAGGAAAAGAAAGGAAAGGAGGAAAGGAGGAAAGGAAAACGATGGGAAGGGAAGGGAAGGGAAGGAAAATGATGGGAAGGGACGGGAAGGGAAGGGAGGGAAGAAAAGAAAGGAAAGGAGGAAAGGAAAATGATGGGAAGGGAAGGGAAGGGAAGGGAAGGGAAGGGAAGGGAAGGGAAGGGAAGGGAAATGATGGGAAGGGAAGGGAAGGGCAAACAGGGCTGGGAGGGCTGCTGGAGATAATCCTATCCTACCTAAATTTGAAAAGGAAGTGAAAAAGAGTCATGTCCCATTACCAATAACTGCTGTGCTCTTAAGACCCTGCTCTTCCGACAGGTAGAGCTAGCTTCATCATTGAGTTTTAAATTCGGAGGTCTTAAATTTTTTGGGTTTTTTAGCTAATTTTGGCCTTAAATGTAATACTTTTAAGAATTTTTTAAATTTAAACTGTGATATTTGTATTGTGTTTTACCTGGCTGTACACCGCCCCGAGTCCCTTGGGAGAGGGGCGGTATAGAAATAAAATTATCCTTAACTTTATCCTTAATAGAAGATTTAGCAAATGGCAGATGGTCCTCTGGGATCTTAGGATCTTCCATCCGTCCTTGAGTTGGTAGAAGAAATACTGGCATAACATTTCCAATTGCTCTCTTCCTTTTGGTGCTTCTGTGGCTCCTTCCTTTCCTTCCTTCCTTCCTTCCTTCCTCCCTCCCTCCCTTCCTTCCTCCCTTCCTTTCTTCCTTGGTTATGGCTAGCAAAGTCTAATACATTTTATGCACTTTGGCAAGTTTGGAATAGGGAAGAAATGACCTTTAGGAGTCTCCAAAGATGAAGGCCATGAACTGGAGCAGGGTCAATTTTGACCCCACCTGAGGGTCAAGGAGACTATCAAATGGGGTCCATCTTGTTATTGTGATTGGTTGGACAGTCAGCAGATATTCAGAGTAGAATACCTAGTCTGAACTAGATAGACTAGCATTTGTCGCTGTATCTGGCTCTCAAATCCTTCCCAAATATCTGGGAGAGGCAGATATTGTTGTTTTATGGGGTTCGAGGTGGTGTCGTGGGATGTAAGTTCCTCCAAGTGAAGCTGCCTTCTGCAATTGACTGGTGTTATCAGTGACGTTGGTGTTCAAGGGGTGCTCCATATTCCAAACCTGTCGACGTGTATAAAATCGATTAGACTTTGCTAGTCATAACCTTGGAGGGAAGTTAGAAAATCTCCAAGGTCTCTTCCAACTCTGTTATTCTTTTATGGGGCATGTGGCCCTAGAATGAGATCTAGACTGTCCTTGGGACTGCTGGGCTGGCATGTCCAGGATATTGGACCAAGAACATCACCTCTGTCCAGAAACTCTGGTCACGTGATTCTTCTCTGTGTTCTACAGCCTTTACATTACAAATTCTTTTCTTCTGATCTTGTTTGCCCTCTTAGTGGCTTTTGGTAGGGTTGGCAGAAGAGTCTTTAATGGAGGAGAAGATGAGAGGGTCTCTCTGTGTGTTTGTGAGTCAGAAAAGCTAAGAGGGCAGTTACAACCAATTTTTTTGCCCTCCCTGTGGGCTCCCGGGGACAAGGCTTGGTTGTGAGGTCATCGTTAACAAGGAGATACTAGAGGAGGGGTCTCCAAACTGGGCAACTTCAAGCCTTGTGGACTTCAACTCCAAGAATTCCCCAACCAGCATGGACTCTACTCCACAGGTCTTGAAGTTGCCAAGTTGATGGTCTCTGTACTAGAGGAATGAGACATTGAGGGATGAAGCCTCTCCTTTGCCCTACCAAGGATTGTGGGTTCGATTCCTGGTATCCTCTCCCATTTTAAGGAGGAAAGAAAAGGTGATGGCAAGTCTAATCCAGGTTGTTGGCTTAAACCAGGCTGAGCTAGATAACTCCTTTGACCTTGGGAAGTGACCTTCTGGTGTCTCCTGGGAGCTTCCCTCCCCCGTTCGGTTCCCTCTTCCATTCCAGGGATAAGCCCGATAGAGATCTGGAGTACAGCTGTCTTCAATATTTACTTAGCCACTGTGGACCTCGGATCATCTAAATACGCTCTCTCCTTTGAAATCAATCTCCAGTAGGCCCAGGGAAGGTTATGAAATACAAATTTGAATGTCTTGGTGGTATAGAGCGAACAGTGGAGTTGAAATTAAATCATGTTTAGATTAAAGAGGACAGAGTATTGAAAATATTTTCCTTTGAGTTTTACAGTACAATTAGGAACTGTTTAAGCTTTTGATTCTCGTGGCTTCTAAGTCGGGGCTGCGGTTAACCAGGGTGCTCCAGATCTGTTCCTCTCTCCTTCAACCGGAGAAGGTCATCCCTGTTTGGTTGAAGAATTAGACCTTCGACTACCGAGGCTGCTTATCGGAGAATCTGCAATTTGCAAGGTCTCCCGCAAAAGGAAATCTTTTATTAAGCGTCCTATTTTCCTTTGCTCCGGGCAGGCAGACTAAATAAACGGAAGGGTAGACTTTGCACTTTTTCTTCACGTCGGCCCCGTCCAAGAATCACAGACAATGCCGGTTTGCAAGAAAGAGAGAATTTTAAGAAAAACAAGCCGCTCCGAGCCCCTCGTCGGCTGGTCCTGCTGGATTCCTCAAAAGAATTTATTTCATTACTATAAGTGCTGTTGACTTAGTGTGAGTTTCAGCACTCGGATTCTTGGATAGCTGGACGAAAACCGCCATCTCCAAGATAAATACATTATCCAAAGCATGACTTTCATTCTTTCGCTGATCTGTGGTCAGACCGCAACTGTTCCCCTGCGGAAAAGGGCTTCTTGGGCCTTGACGAGGCATGGGGCCTCAGCTGCCCCTACTTGGTACACCAGAGGTATACAAGAGGAAGAGGCCTGGGGGCATCGGGGTCAGGAGGACACGGGGCCAGCTCCCTACCAACCTGAGCCTTTGGGGTGGTGTTCCAAATCTTCTAATTTTCTGGGGATGAACATCAGAAGGCAGATGTTGCCAGATACCCTTGTAGGTCATTTCCCCATTTATAGTATCTTCTGGAGTGATTCACCCATCGTTGTGCCAAAAAAGAACTCTAAGGAAAGGAGGCCTCGTATCACTGGGGCAATGGTATGAGAAGTCATTGCAAGAGATGTTTATAGTCTTCCTCTGGCAGAAGACTTTTATTTTTTTATTTTATTTTATGTTGAATTTGTATACCGCCCTTCTCCCTGAGGACTCAGGGCGGTGAACAGCCAAATAAAAACATCAAATACAAATATTAAAATACAGTTAAAAATATATATAGATTTGGCCCCATTAATTAAAACGATAAACAGAACAATTAAAAACACTTAAAAAGAATTAGGCCAAGACTTGAATTCTTTGATGTGTTGATCAAGGAGGCTTGCTCAAGGTCTTCCAGCTTCCATGGACATTTCCATTTTATCTCCAACGTCTCGAAATGTCATAGTTCTGGCATTTAATCGGAGTCAGCAACAGCTTGACTGCTACTGTTTAGCCACTTCAGGAGCAGCTCCAGGCTGTGAAGACCTATTGGCAGCTCCATTCAGGTGCTTCAGAACCAGGATGGTGTCAGCTCCAATTTCTCCACCTTTCTTTGACTTATCCTAGATGTTGTGAGTGGCAGAGACATGCAAGAGAAGGTGGAGAAGGAGGGAAGACCAGCAATGCTTCCTTGATGAGCACCATAGAATGCTGTCAAAGGAATAACACAGTAAGAGAGTTGGAAGGGATGCAGGAGGTCCTCTAGTCCAACCCTCTGCTCAAGCAAAAGGCCCTATACCAGTGGTGGTTAACCCTTTCGGCACTGGTGCTGAAACTGGAGCTCGTGTGCCAGAGCGCTGGAAGCCAGAAGAGCAGCTGGCACGTGTGCCCACAGAGAGGACTCTGTGTGCCACCTCTACACGTGTGCCATAGGTTCGCCATCATGGCCCTATACCATTTCAGACAAATGCTTGTCCAATGTGGTCCAAAGCACCAGAAGGCAGGACAAAAAACAACGGATGGAAATTGATCCAGGAGAGAACCTAGAACTAAGGAGAACTTTCCTGACAGTGAGGACAATTGACTTCTCTCCGGAAGTTGTGGGTGCTCGATCACTGGAGCTTTTTGTGTGGGAGTGGTATATATAGGGCTTCCTGCTTGAGCAAAGGGTTGGACTAGAAGACCTCCAAGGTCCTTTCCAGCTCTATTCTGGATTCATAATCTCTTCTTAAAAGCCTCCAGTGTTGGAGCAACCACAACTTCTGGAGGCAAGCTGTTCTCACTGTCACAAAATTTCTCCTTAATTCCAGGTTGCTTCTCTCCTTGATTAATTCCCATTTGTTATTTCTTGTCCTGCCTTCTGGTGCTTTGGAGAATAGCTTGACTCCCTCTTCTTTGGGGCAGCCCCTCAAATATTGGAAGAATTGCTATCATGTCCTACTTTACATTAAAGTAGACAAACCGAAATCCTGCAACCATTCTTCATATGTTTTAGCCTCCAGCTCCCTAATTGTCTTAGTTGCTCTTCTCTGCAATCTTTCTAGATAAAATTTATTTTTTATTTCGTGGCGACCAAAACTGGATCCAATATTCCAAGTGTGGTCTTATCAGGGCACTATGAATGGTGCTAACACTTCAGCATGATCTTTGTTCTATCCCTCCGTTAATGCAGAATTTTGAAAGCCGACCGAGAAGAAAGCATTTATGTACTCCATGGGTATGTGACTAAGGAGTCACTATGACTTGACCTTAATTGGAGGCCATTTTTACCTCAGTGCTTTAGAATCGGTGAACACCTTTGTGCAGGTGAGTCATTTCTTAAGTGGCAACTATCACACTTTCCCCCCCAAATCCCGGCACCCTGAGGTTGGGTTTGAAGGGTTAACCATTTTCTCAGTTTAAAAATCAGACCCTTCCTTCCGTGATTTGATTAATTCTTTCCACTTTCCATTTTATTCCTGGTTCTCCCTATTCCTCAGTCGGCTTTTCTCCCCCCCCCTTTTTTTAGAAGCTCCAAATTCTCAGGTTACTCCGAGTTTTGCTTGTGAATGTAGAATACACAGACTTCACAAATGCAGCTTGATTTGCTTTGTTTTGCTTAGGAGGTGAAGAGGTCATGGAAGGAAGAAAAGGGAATTTTGGGTCCGGAACAAAACATGGAAAATTGGGCTCATCTCTGCAGCTTGTGAAATGCTTCTTCCTCCTGACAAGCGCGTCCTCATGCGATGCACGGCTGCAGGCCCTGTGGCTTGAGTCATCTGGATGTATCCTGGACACGTCCCTGGGGATACCCCAGCTTGGAACAAGCTTGCAGAGTCCCGGGTGCGAGTAATGGTTGGATGAATAACTTCCTTCCTGAAATACAAGGATTTTTTTCCCCCTACCTTAGAAAAAAACTTGTATATTATTATAAAGCCTTAGTAAGGCCACAGCTGGAGCACTGCATCCAGGTTTGGCCACCACATCACAAAAAAAGAGGTTGAGACTTTGGAAAAAGTGCAGAGGAGAGAAACTAAGACAATCAAAGGTCTCGAGACTAAAATGTAGGAAGAACGGTTGCAGGAACTGGGGGTGGCCATTCCTCTTCAGAGCTGAAGAAGCTTCTTGGATAAGAAGTGAAATGCCTTCAAAGAAAGAAAAAACCACAGAAAGTCCAGTTGCCTCCTGAAAAAAATACCTTTGGAACCACCATGACCTGAATGTCCCTTCATGGGTCCATTTTCAAGAGGCAACTGGACTTTCTGGTTTTTCTCTGAAGACGTTTCACTTCTCATCCAAGAAGCTTCTTCATGACCTGGATGGCTGAGAATCTCCACAGACAGTTAAACCAGAGCTTCCCTTTCTTTCCACCCTTGGTTGGTCACATTGTCCAATTATGAATCGTCCTTTTGTTTTGAGAACGGTTCACTTTTCTGTCGGACACCTGCATCCATGGCCTTGGTGGATTCTTGGCTCCCACGGTCCGTCTCTGGAGCATCTGCATTCTTTCGTCCTTTCCTTCCTTCCAATTCTTTGACAAGTTGAATAGCGATTAGATCTAAACATTTCAAAAGTGGTTGAACCTTTTGAAATGTTGAAAAGTACTAGAAGAAGCAATGAAGACACTGCAGAAGTGGACAACTGGAAAAGGCCACCCCGTCCCATCAGAGGAAGTCAATGTCTCCCAAATGCTGGCAATCGTTGCCGTAGAAGACAAGTTAGTGAGCTGCAGGGCTTGGCCAGCTGCCAGGAGGAGGAGAGGGGACCACCAGGCATGGCCCAGTGGCAGGACAGGTAGGAATTTCTTTGCAACCCTGCCAGACTTTTGAGAGTCCCCTGGACAGCAAGGAGATCCAATCGGTTGATTTCCTAAAGGAAATCCACCCTGACTCTTTGGAAGGACAGATCCTGAACCTGAAGCTCAAATATTCTGGACACAAATGAGAAGAGAGGGCTCCTTGGAGAATATCTTGAGGTTGGGAAAGATGGAAGGCCAAAGGAGGAGGGGACAGCAGAGGAGGAGATGGTTAGATAGAGTCATCAACGTAATGAACGTGGATTTGGGCAAACTCCAGGAGACAGTGGAGGAGGGGGAGGGGGGACTTAGCATATTGTGATACACGGGGTCACTAAGGGTTGGACATGACTTAGTGACTGAGGAACAAAACATCTTCTCCAGCCGTTTCACCTCACGTTCACTCCTGCAATCTTGAACGGCCTCTGTGAGCCCCAGCCAGGACTTCACTTTGGCTGGGCTCCTCCCGCCCCACCCTCTCTTACACGTCCCCGTGCACTCATGACGGTTCCTTGCTCACCCTTTGCACTTGTACACCCTCCACCAGACCTCAGCAACAGCTGGGGGATTACTATGCAGCCAGTTGAGAATCCACGGCCACCCAAGAACGGTGTGGTTTTCATTAATGCTGAAGCAACTTGGGAATGCAGCAAGAATGCTACGGCGGCCATCGCTCCCTTGCCGGAGTGCCAGGAACTGGATGGAAGTGAAGAGACGCTTCTCCAGGTCTCACGTTCTCCTCTGTAGCAGAGGAACTGGGGGCTCTCCAAGCTGGGCGGTGACTCAAAGAAGGATAATCTGTTGGTTTGCTTTTCTCCTCCATCCCAGAACGACTGCATTTATTTGACCCCCTCCAAGAAATTCCCACATTATTACAAGAGAACTGAAAGCTCTTTTGCCACTTAATAAAATGAGGTCACACTAAGCCATACAACACATTGGCACTGCACACTTACTGCATCCAGTTTTGGTCACCATGATTCAAAAGAGATGTTGAGACTCTGGAAAGAGTGCAGAGAAGAGCAACGAAGAAGATTAAGGGACTGGAGGCTAAAACATTTGAAGAATGGTTGCAGTAATCATGTTATCTCTAGACCTTCTTTTCATTAGTGTCTAGTTTAATGAAAAGAAGGTCTAGACATGACATGATAGAAAGTCTTCCAATATTTGAAGCTGTGACAGAGAAGTGGGGGTCAACCTGTTCTCCAAAGCACCTGAGGGCAGGACAAGAAGCAACAGATGGAAACTAATGAAGGAGAAATACAACCTGGAAATAAGGAGAAAATTCCTGACAGTGAAAACAATTAATCAGTGAGACAGCTTACTTCCAAAGTTGTGAGTGCTCCATCACTGGAGGCTTTCAAGAAGAGATTGGACAACCATTTGTCCAGGATGGTACAAGATCTCTTATCTTTGACAAGGGGTTGGTCTAGAAGATCTGAGGTCTCTTCCAGCCCTATGATTCTATCTTAAAATTGCCAAGCTTGAGAAGAAGAAGTCCCCATATCTTGAAGTAGGGTTTTAGATGTTGAAGAATGCTATCCTATTTCTCTTGCTGTTTTTTTCTCAAGGCTAACTGTGCCCATTGACTTCAACCTCTCTTCTAAACCCCCAGTCTTCTCTACTGCCCTTTCAGGAACCCATCTCAGCATTTCTGAATCCTTCATGGAGGCTGGTGGCCTGGTGCCCAGAACAGGATGTACAATTAAAGTGGAGCTCGGGTCAGAACCCAACTCTTTAATATGAATTCCAACCCAAATACTGGTAAAAGTGAGTATTTCAGTGGAGTCATGCTGAGTCCACAGGTTGTGATCAAAGAAGTCAAGATGGCAGGTATGATGGTGCAATCCAAGCTTCATCTGTTTTTTGTGCAACCTACCCCCGTGACAGGAGAGCATCTGAAACCCTCAACTCCTGAACTGTATGGAGCCCTGATGAGCCTTCAGGAGGGTTTCTCCAAGAATCCTGCAGAGGATTCAGAGTTGCTGAGTTGCTGTCGAAATGCACTTCTGCTAGATGGACACCATGCTGACTTCCCAGAGTCTCTGCCTTGGCTCTCTGAGTTTGGGAAGAAGTTAAGCAGGCTTCTTACGGTGAGGGGGAGACCTTCTACTAGGCAAAGTTGGCGACCAGCTCATGGTACCAGTTCATGTCCCATTGGCCTCTTTGCCTTGTTCTGCCAAACAAAGTCTCGGAAAGGAAATAGAAGTTGAGGAGCAGAGGAGGAGAGAGGGAAGGAAGGAAGTTTGTGTTGGCTCCGAACGAGATTCTGAGAAGGGAATGTGTGGCAACAAAATAAATCCTGAAAAATGGAAGGTTATTCCTGCAGAGAGCAGGCAGTCTGTGGATCTTCTTGGGGGCCATTTCTGTTTTCAGAAGACCTTTGGCAATTGATACCTCATCCTTTAAAGCCTCCTCCCTTCACTCAAGATGCCACCTGGTAGTCATTTTTAGGAAGAAAAACGAGCAACAGTGTCAGCCTTCCATCAAGCATGCAAGTGTTTGAGTCGAGGATTGGGAGTGGTAGTAATCATGCTTGGCTGGTCTATGAGATGGTTTGTCCAGCTGTAGATTAGAACTGTCTGTTGACTTGTCTGAGATGTCTTCAATGTCTGAATGGGCCACAGAAGGGATGCAAAGCTTGGAGAAGCTTTCTTCTAAACATTTCATCTTTGGAAGACTCCTCTTCAGAAGAAAAAGTCCAGGCCTTTGAGTTTGAAGTCCACAAGCAGCAAGTTTCCAAGGTAAAATAGGGATTTAAAGGAAGCCCTTCACCTCAGGGGCCACCTATCATACGACAGGGTGACAGGATAGCAGTATTCTAGCATTTGAGGGGCAGCCACAAGGAAGAGGGGGGGTCAATCTATTCTCCAAAGCACCAGAAGGCAGGAGAAGAAGCAACAGACGGAAACTAATCAAGGAGAGAAGCAACCTGGAACTAAGGAGGGATTTCCTAGCAGTGAGAACAATTAACCAGTGGAACAGCTTGCCTCCAGAAGTTGTGGGTTCTCCATCCCTTGAGGCTTTTAAGAAGAGACTGGACAACTATTTGTCTGAACTGGTTTAGGGCTGGGCTAGAAGATCTCCAAGGTCTCTTCCAACTCTTATTCTCAAATTGCTGGAAGAACTTATTCCTATTCATAACCATCTATTGGGTCAATCTCCTGCCTAGGAAACATAGCCTGTAAGGGATACAACATCTTAGGGAAAGTATCTTCCTCCTCCTCCTCCTCCTCCTCCTCCTCCTCCTCCTCCTCCTCCTCCTCCTCCTCCTCCTCCTCCTCCTCCTCCTCCTCCTCCATCTTCTTCTTCTTCTTCTTCTTCTTCTTCTTCTTCTTCTTCTTCTTCTTCTTCTTCTTCTTCTTCTTCTTCTTCTTCTTCTTCTTCTTCTTCTTCTTCTTCTTCTTCTTTTCCTCTTTTATCACTTCAGGTGTTGCGGGAAATACAAAGTTCATCTCCTGTCCTTTTGGAAAGGACCACTAAAACAGAACTCTGTGAGTGAATAGGGAATCCCCAAGAATGGCAAAACCGATCTTGGAAAATATCTGCTGTGAACTCCACATAGGTGTCAGAAGGGGCATCCAGCCGGTAAATGCTCAGCTTCATTCTGTTAGCCTGACTCCACCCCAAATAAAGGGATTACGGGGTTGTAAGAGGGAGTTTTATGTATGTATGTATGTATGTATGTATGTATGTATGTATGTATGTATGCATTATTGATTGACTTTTCTGTGCCTGCCCAGCTCACAGCTCCAATGTCGACTTTTTTCAGGGTGCAAGATTTTGTTCTCCATCCCCTCTCCTCATCCTCATGCCTCACACACCATAAATATCCAATATAGCAGATCGGCATTGATTAAAAAAATGCTTTTGGAAAAGTGTCCACGTTACGGACGGATGGTCTGGGAGGCAGCTGAAAATGCATCACTGCTGCCATCTTCTGTCCATTTCTGAATTAAAGATGCTGAGAAGAGAAGGAGAACCTTCCATGGATGCGGGATTTCTCTCTCTTCCAGCTCCGCTCCATTCTTTCTTTTTTTTCAACTGATGGAAAAGGTTCTGAAACATGCTAAGCACCAAAGGTATGAATGGGATGTAATAAAAAAAGTCCTGTTGACCGAGGTCCTGAAATGGAAGCTCTACTGGTTTAATAGCCTCTGTGGCACCATTTCAATCGCCATCTTGAATTGTTTGACTGCCTCCGGTGGACAACTCTCCTAAATATGGGAAACATTCCAATATTTTAATGAACATAGTTCTTTCCTGAAGTGAGGAATTAGAATCTGGTTCTTTTGTGTGCTTGGTAAAGGCATGGCTGACATTGGTGAGTCAATCAATTATTCCACTGGTTAATTGTCCTCACTGTCAGGAAGTTTCTCCTTAATTCCAGGTTGCTTCTCTCCTGGATTAGTTTCCATCCGTTGCTTCTTCTTGTCCGGCCTTCAGGTGTTTTGGAAAATAAGTTGACCCCCTCCTCTCTGCGACAGCCTGTCAAATACTGGAAGACTGCTATCATGTCACTCCTAGTCTTCTCTTCTGAACTTACAGAATAATATACTGAATACAGAATAACAGAGCTGGAAGTGCATGAAGTGCTCCCTTTTCGGCACTCCATGCGAAAAAGATTCACCATCGCTGCCCTATACCATTCCAGACAAGTGGTTGCCCAATCTCTTCTTAGAAACCTCCACTGATGAAGCACCCACAACTTCTGGTGGCAATTTCTGTTCCACTGGTTAATTGTCCTCACTGTTAGGAAGTTTCTCCTAAATTCCAGATTGCTTCTTTCTTGAGTCTTCCTGGTCAACTCTTTTGATCAAGGAAGACTTCAGCAACTTCTTCTGGAAAGACAGTTGAGTGGTGGTGTAGGTGGATGGGTGCAGTGATTCCACCACTTCTTCTCTAACTTGATTTGCTGATGCTCCTCAACCAGAACGTTCTCTCCTCCACATCAAATTTCCCAGATGTTCTTTTATGGTTTCTCCACTAAAACAATGTCGCTTATTATAGATACTACATTATTTATTATGCTTGTTTCCTTCAGTATGCCATTAATAACGCATATGGATGGCCCCTGATGCAGAAAGGTGTACTAATCATTTAAACCCCACGCACCAAGCTGTGGTTTGTTCAAGCATGATTTCTTGCATTAGATATCTTGGCTGGGTTCACTCAACATGCTAAAAGTAGGACGAAGCCTGCTGTGTCTTCAGCTTGGTCCAATATCTGAATCCAGACATTGTGGGTGAGCAAAATACTTGAGCTTGTAAGGATGAGGGCAAACAAAACCAACAACTACCCCAAATTGGCAACCAAAAATGTTTAATGAGAACCAGGGTGGGAGTTGAGAGAAGGAGGTTGGGCACCTGCTGAGTTATGATTACAAGTGCAAATAATACAAACATGATACATCTGTTTGTGTTTCATGAGATTGCCCAGGATGGGCAGGTGGGTTCTGGCATGAGATGCTGCCCTCTGGAGCTGTAGATATCTCACTTTGGACCACCAATACTGGTCACTCCTGATTCCTAAGTGCCATCATCAACATTCTTATTCCAAGTTGAGAGGGTTGATGTATATGCGGGACCAGGGGGCACTGGGCGTCTCCCATTCTGTGGGCTGGGCTTGTGCTGGCACTGGTCTCACCTCCTGGCACGGGGTGCATCTGGAGACCCATTGTTCAATGTCCTAGTCCAGGGAGGGCCACCAGATGTAGCTTCTGGCCAACGCCTTCATTATTACGATGCCCGGGTGCCCAATGTGAAGGCTTTCCAAAGTCCTCTTCTGCAGCAGTCGCGGTATCACTACCCTGTCGCCCCAGAGTAGGCAGCCCTTCATGGTTGAAAGTTCTTTTTTTTTTTTTTTTATTGCAAAAGTTTTACAATTACATTTTCACCCCTTTTCTCCCCCACCCCCCCAAACTTCCCAGCCTCCCTAACCCTCCCTATCCCTCCCCTCCCCCCAGACTTCCCTATAATATACTCATACTCATAAAGAACCCTAATATAACACTTATATATAAACTTGAACCCCTCCCTCCCCTGTATAATTTTTCTCTTTACCTCATTACATTAAAAAATTTCTAGTACATTATTTTCAAGTAAAAGCTATTTGATACTTTCTAGTTTGATATTTGTTCTGAACATATTCTATCCACTTTTTCCATTCCCATTCATAAGTCTCTTGTGAACAATCTTTTAAATATGTTGAAATCTTCGCCATCTCTGCAAAACTGGCCATCTTCAAAGTCCATTCCTCGATAGTGGGCAAAACTTCATTCTTCCAGTATTTACCTATCAACAATCTTGCTGCTGTTATCATATACAATATCAATTTTGTTTCACCCAATGTAAAACCCTTAACTATGCCCAATAAAAACAGTTGTGGAGAAAATTGAATTTTTTTCATGGTTGAAAGTTCTTGTTGCTTTCTTAAGAAGGGGCTGAACTCCTCGCCCACCTTTTCTGTGGCCAACCCCTCAGGATCCAGGACATGACTTGCCTGAGGGTCTTTTCCTTCTTCGTGTGGGCTGCTACGTCCGTGGAAGATACTGGGCACAGCAGGTCTCCGTCGATGTGGAAAAGGCCGAGGGTGGGTGTGGGGTCTTCCACCGGCTCCTGCGTTGGGCACCTACTGAGGGCATCTGCGTTGCTGATGGCTTTGCCGGGTCTGTGCGTGAGGGTGTATGAATACTCGGCAAGGAAGATGGCCCAGCGCGTCATCCTGGGCAACATGTATGTCGGTGTTTGTTTGTCGCCTGCGAAGAGTCCGAGGAGGGGCTTATGGTCCTTGATGATTTCGAATGCCCTCCCGGAGAGGTATTCGTGGAAGTGCTTGATGCCAGCCACTATGGCCAAGGCTTCCTTATCCAGTTGGCTGTAGTTGTGCTCTGCTGCCGCCAGAGTTTTAGAGAAGAAGGTGATGGGGGCTTCTGTGTTGTTGGGCAGTCGGTGGCTGAGGACAGCCCCGACCCCATATGGAGATGCATTGCAGGTCAATACCAGCGGCAGCGTCTCGTGATATTGTATCAGCACACTGTCCAAGGATAGGAGCCCCTTGACGTTCTTGAATGTGGTTTCCTCGGCTCTACCCCACTTCCAAGGGGCCGCTTTTCCCAGAAGGCGATGGAGTGGCTCAGCAATCGTGGCTTTCTGTTTGAGGAAAATGCTATAGAAATTTAGCAATCCTAAGAAAGCCTGAAGCTCTGGCTTGTTTTTGGGAGCCAGAGCTTCGTGAATTGCCTTAACTTTAGATTTGGTGGGGTGTATGCCAGTGCTATCTATTAAATAGCCCAGGAACTAGACCTCCTGGACCCCAATGATGCATTTGTCTCTCCTCACACGCAGGCCCTTCTCTTGGAACCGCTTCAGGGTGAGCCTAAGCTATTCCAAGAGTTGAGCTCTGGAGGTGCTGGAGATTAGTACATCATCAAAGTACGGCACCACCCCTGGAATGCCTTGTAGAAGGCGCTCCATCATTGATTGAAAAATGCCAGGGGCTGCGCTGACTCCAAACTGGAGGTGGTTGCATTTAAATGCGCCCCGGTGGGTGACAATAGTCTGAGCCTCTGCAATTTTTTGGTCGACTGGCAGTTGCTGGTAAGCTTGGGCCAGGTCCAGTTTCGCGAATATGGTCCCACTCCCGAGTGAATGCAACAAATGTTGCACCACTGGAACTGGGTATGCGTTCTGCTGTAATGCCCGGTTAATGGTGCATTTATAGTCGCCGCAGATGCGCACAGACCCATCATGCTTCAGTGGGGTCACAATGGGGGTCTCCCATGCAGCATGATCGATCGGTTCCAATATGCCTTGGGCGATCAGTTTATCCAACTGAGCGTCTACTTTAGGCCGAAGTGCAAATGGAACCCTGCGAGGCTTGAGCCGAATTGGAGTGATTGAGGTGTCTAAATTGAAAGAGATGGGTTTCCCCAAAAATTTACCTAAGCTGCCATCGAAAACGTCCTTGAATTCTCTGAGGAGCTTGTCGAGTTCATCCTGCCGAATTTGAAGAATTCCTCTGATTGCGAGCCCTAGAGGCTCGAACCACTCCACTCCCAGCAGGGCCGGGCGGCTGTCCTTGACGATGGTGATGGGTAGGTCGCCCTTGAAGCCGTGGTAGCTGACGCTCAGTGAAGCTCTCCCCAAGACCCCGATGGGGTTTCTGCTGAAATCGACGAGCCTTGCGTGTAGCGGCTGCAGTTGGCTCTTTGAAATTTGCAGTTTCAACTTTTTGAGCTGCTGCCAGTCCATGATGGAGTAGATTGAGCCCGAATCTACTTCCATGGCACATGGAGTCCCTTCCGCATGCACCGTCACGATGAACTTCATGGCATTGTGGTCATCGGTGTGGGCAATTTTGGTTTGGTGGACCGCTCTGCTTCACGGGTACCCGTCTCCCTCGCGCCTTGGTTGGTAGGACTGTCTGGATGTCCTCTGGTGATCGCAGTTTTCCGGCTTGGCTTTCTCCCGGACTGGTTCTGGAACTCTGCAGGCGGTTGTCCTCCAGGTCTTCATAGCTGTTGCCGGTCAGGAATTGGCGGAACCTAATCATGTAGGCTTTCCACTTCTCCTGATCGGGGTTGAATGGTCCCAGCGAGATTTGTGGTGCTGCCATGGTTCTAGTGCTATCAGCTCTAAGTGACTCCAGCTCAGTGAGTTGCCCTGTTGAGTTGGGCTGGGTGGCGATCGTGCCACGAGGTTCTTCACTGTGGTTCTTGAGATCCTTCGTCGCCAGTGTTAGATTGGCGCAGGGAAAGAATACGTGAGCAGCAAGTGGTCCGTTCAGCACTTTATTTAGATGGAAACAGAACTGCCGGCTCGCCTTATAAAGGGAGTCGACAGGCAAGCCGGCCAATGACAGATCTTCAAATCTCCCGCCGGTGGACTAGCCAATCTGGCAGGGATGCCCATATAAGGACATAAGAATAGCAGTCTTCCAATATCTCAGGGGCTGCCACAAAGAAGAGGGAGTCAAGCTATCCTCCAAAGCCCTTGAGGGCAGGAGAAGAAGCAATGGGTGGAAACTAATCAAGGAGAGAAGCAACTTAGAACAAAGGAGAAATTTCCTGACAATCAGAACAATTAATCAGCTAGCCTTCAGAAGTTGTGGGAGGTTTTTAAGAAGAAACTGGATGACTAGGATGTTATAGGCTCTCCTGGACTAGAAGCCCTCCAAAGCCCCTTCCAACTCTGCTATTCCTTTTTGACCTGGACACTTGCTTAACGGGGTACAAAGCAATGAAAAAATGCTTCCATGTTAAGCCCTGCAGTGAAAATGTTGCCGTGGTGAGTTCCTTGGCCTGGGACCAAGGAGACTTTGGTTGTGTCCTGACTTGACCACAGAGATCAGGCTGTGACTCTGGTCACTCCTTCTCTTTTCAACCCAACGTACCTCCCAGGGTTTACTCTGGCATAAACTGAGGAACAACCTACCATCAACTTACCTCCTGGGGAAAGGAAGAATGTAAGCATAAAAACAAACAGATGGATCATCGAACAAGTCAAGCCAGAATTCTGACTCGAGGAACAAATGTCCAGGCGTAAATTATACGTTATGCAAAGACCCAGCTCTCTGGAGAAGCCTAGAATCCCAGGAAAGGTGGAAGGAAAAAGAAGAAGAGGACAACTGGCAGCAAGAACTCCTATGTGGTCAGGAGAATCAACCCCAACGTGATGGAACATCATCAATCAATCGGCACAAACATCCCGCTTTCTTAAGAAGTCTAGGATGCTGAAAAAGGTGGAAGGAAAGAGAAGAAGAGGACAACTGGCAGCAAGATGGATGGTCTGGGTTACAGTGGTAATGGAGGAACCCTTGGGAGACCTGAAGGACCAGGCTGAGATCAGATTGCCATGCAGAAAGTCCATTAAGATGGGTGCTGAGAGTCGATACTTAATTTGACAACACACAATCGGTCAATGTACAAAATAATCAACCACAACTAAGCACATCTAGCTCCATGTTCATGTTTGTGTGACTCTAAATCCAGGCCATCGTACATTGCTGAGGTTCACATAATCCTCTTATCTACTAGGGCAACCAGAGGGACCTTGGGTTTGACCCAGCATCTGAGGAGGGTCAAGGATAACACATCCAGGACGCTGCTGAGGAATTTCCTAAGTAGCTGAAGGGTAGCAGCACGAAGCGAGGGATATGACTGGCTCTCTGGAGTGTTTTTGACCCGTGTCTAACAAAGGACACGTCGCAAGCAGCCCTCGCATCCTGCAGCTGTCGGAAAAGGGCAGGTATCTGATGCAGCCTCCTTGCATTAGTTCACCAGGCACAGTGCAATCCAGGAAATGACACGCGCTGCTCGGCGCACAGGCAATCCAGGAATAAAATCAACAGGAATTGCTATAATCTAAACAAAGGAAAAAACACCCATGAGCAACACCAACTCCAGGAGCTCGGTTGCTCAGGAGGCAACTCGAGGTCAGGAGAGGGAGGAGAAGCAGGAGGTGGCCCGTTGTCTGAAACATCTGGCTTTGGCTGGCTTCGGGAACTTTTTGGCTGAACTCAGAAGTTGCCTTGAAGCCAGAGATTCCTTGAAGCATTTGGGGCAGCTGAAGGGCTCCACCCGGCCAAGGTGGCTTGCATGGGCTGGAGCTCAGCTCTTGGCTGGTCGTGCATCGGATCTTCTCTCGGTCTAGGAAGCAGATCGGAAAGTCAAGGTGGTCGGTCCTGTTTAGATGTAGGATGTAGAAGCACCTTTGATGAAGGGTGGAAGGGACTTGATGGCTCTTCATATTCTTTTGATATGCTGCCCAGAGCCTTATGGCCGGAGTTGGGGATCTGCTTGTCCCCTTTAAAGCCCCTCATGGCTTGGGACCAGGTTATCTGAGGGACTCTCTCTTGCCGGTCACATCTACCTGACCCGCCTTCTCTGTGGGGGCACCTGCCCTCTGGAACGAATTCATTTATTTATTTATGACATGTATTTATATGCCGCCATTCTCCCGAAGGACTCAGGGCGGCGAACACAAGGTACAATAAAATCCCATTTTAAACCAAATAACTAATTAATAATAAATAATAAAACCCAGAATCAGAGTCAGCCTATTTGCTTGAACATTGAATTGTCCCCGGAGGTTCATATGATCCCTGACCTACTGTATGTACCTTTCGCCCTGCCCTTAAGACTCTACTGTTTCAACAGGCTGGGCTGGCTTTATAACGAATTTTAATGGGTGTTTTAGTTTTAATATAGGGCCAAAATTATTTAATATGTCTTAAATTGTTTTTAAATTTTATGGATTTATGTATTTTATTGTGGCTGTGCACTGCCCTGAGTCCCTCAGGAGAAGGGCGGTATAAAAATTTAAATAATAAATAAAATAAATAAATAACAGTGCCCATTGACCTCAACCTCTCTTCTAGACCCCCAGTCTTCTCCACTGCCCTTCCATGAACCCATCTCAGCATTTCTGAATCCTTCATGGAGGCTGGTGCCCAGAACAGGACGTACAATTAAAGTGGGGCTTGGGTCAGAAGAAAGCGGAATGATTACAGACTTCTGTGACTGTTTCCAGCAATGACTAAAAAATGTAGTTTATAGAACTGGGAGTTGTTTAGACTGGACCCCCAATTTTTGCTGCTAAAGCTGCAGCTCGTCTCTATGTTTGAAATGTTCCTAAGATGCCAGTCCTGGTATGCTGGGGTTCCCCACCCCCACCCCCGTGGGAGACTTCTGTCACAGAAGAGCAAAACAATGAACTGACGAAGGGAATCAGAAGATGTCAGAAATGGTGCAGGGTTTCCTGCTTGGGCGGGGGGTTGGATTAGATGACCTACAAGGTCCCTTCCCACTCTGTTAATCAAAAGATGGGAATCATTAATTGACACATTTTATTTATCTATTATTCCCAACATTCTGAGTGCATTTTGTCAATACCCTTATTCCTGAGATGTGAGAAGCCCTCTGCCTTCCATGTTCCTTCTTCTCCCCCACTTGTGTTCCTCTCTTTCCAAGAATTGTTATGGTCTCTTCTGGAGATTGGATTCCCATAATTTGCTAAACCCTAAACCTTTGTTAACCAAACACAACTATTTGTGCTCAAATGACAGTCGATGCCGAAGCAAATAAACCATATTTTTCCTTGAGATGTTGGCCTCACTTTCAACGCAAGAATTGGCTTCCTACACTCAGCCACAAACCAGGAATCTCATTTTTGCGTAGGCTGATGTGCTGTCTGAATTCAGGCAGTGGGACCTTTTCAAGGTGCAGCTTCGGTGGTGGGTTGCTCCCGGTAGTAAAAATTTGTAGTAGTTCGGAGAACCAGTAATAACATTGGCTGGCCACGCCCCCAAACCAGTCCCCGAACCGGTCGCTGATCGCTTACCCCGCCCACCTCATCAGAGGCTTTTTTTTTTTTTACTTTTACTTCTAAAAGCATTTTTTCTACAACCTCTTCGACCGAAAAAATGCTTTTAAAAGTAAAAAAAAAAAAAAAAAGTTGGCCATGGCTACCCAGTCACATTACCCCCCCCACCAAGCCACGCCCACAGAACTGGGAGTAAAAAATTTTAGAACCCATCCCTGTGCAGCTTCTGCACCAAAACATTTTTGAAACCTGCCACATTATACAGGTAGACCTCGACTTACAATAGTTCATTTAGTGACTGTTCAAAGTTACAACAGCCCTGAGACTTACGACTGTTATAGCACCCTGTTATAGTGGTCACGTGATCAAAATTCAGACACTTGGCAACTGGCATGGACTTGTGATGGTTGCACTATCCTGGGGTCACGTGATCACTTTTTGCGACCTTCTGACAAGCGCGGTCCACGGGGAAGCCACGTTCACTTAACAAGTGTCTTGCTGAGCAGTGGAAATTTGGAGCTCAGCTGTGGTCATAAGTCAAAAACTCCCTGGAAATTGCCAGGAATCGGTCAAAACTGGTAGCATAAATGACCTAAGAACTGATCAATGCTCTGGGTCATCCTTAGTTGGGAAAGCTACGTGTCGCATGGTAAAACTGTGTTCCTGCTCAGTTTCGGTCACATGACCAGGGGGCTGCTGCAATGGTCGTAAGCGCAAGGAGTTGTCGTAAGTCACTTTCCCCAATGCCGTTGGGACTTCAAATGGACACTGAGCGCATATGGCTTTTGAGTCAAGGGCTGCCGGTGGGTTTAACTTTCCTCCTTTTCTTATCCCAGCATTCTATTTTTAATCCTTTTTTCTTTTTTTTGCACTTTCTCACAGCCGTTTCTTCCCCTGAAAACAAGGAGTGTGACTGCCACGTGTGATGGTATCACAGGAACACATTCAGCTGCACCAGCCTTTTTTGCCATTGGTTAGGCAGGGGGGGAAAAATAGTGACCCCCACCTCTTTCATTCCAAAGTTGGAAGAAAGTGGACACCTCTTCAGTACGAACGCTGCGTTTGAGATGCTTCAAAAATTGGATTTCTACCAGGGGCGGGTTTCAAAACCCATCACTGCCGGTTTGCTCGCGGGTGCATGCGTGGGTGTGACACTTCTGTGCCTGGGCAGAAATGTCCGGGTGGGTGGGCAGAGCTTCCCACTGCCATCGCTACCATTCGACCTGATCCGGGGCGAACTGACAGCAACCCACCACTGATTTCTATTGATTTTGATGCAAAGCGAAACATAAATTTTAGGCTCAAAAGTCGGCTATCTGTTAGAGTTTGCTCTTTTCTCCGTTATCCCAACGTTGCTTTCAGCTTTACAAAATACACGCTAAGCTGCACTTAAAGTGAGCTTTTCGAGAACATATGTCCCCAAAGCGTGTTGTTGGGGGGTTTTTTTGGTAAGAAAATACGTTTTTTGATATGTGTTTAAGTGTAATTTTATAGGAAGATTTGATGAATGTGGTGCAGAAACAAGATGGAATGGATTTGTATCAGCAACGAAAGAGAATGACGTGGCCTCAAAACAGATGGTAAACTCAGATGGAAAGGAATAGCAACTTTTTTTTTTAAAGGGGAAACTCCATCTGCTGTTGAAAAAAAATATCTTTTTTCTATGACCCAAAGCCTTTCTGACTAAATCGGTCTGTTTTGGAGGATGGGTGTCTCTGTATCTCCAACTGATAGAGCTTTCCAAGCTTTCCAAGGGGAAAGATTCCCACAAAATTTATTCGTTTTAAAATAAAGTTGGATCAATATTTGGTAAGCCACAAGTTGCCTGGTTCAAGTTAGAAACTTCATCCAGCTGTCTTAATATTCATTTTGGGAGACACAAAAGAAACGGGCTGCCAAAGTTGCCCCTGAAGGACCTTGGACCAAATGGTGGGGATGGTCTGGATCAGGGGTCTTCTAGTCTATGGACTTCAACTCCCAGAATTCCCCTGTCTTCCATTATCTGAGGGGCTGCCCCAAAGAAGAAGGAGTCAAGCTATTCTCCAAAGCCCCTGAGGGCAGGACAAGAAGAAGCAACCGATGGAAACCAATCAAGGAGAGAAGCAACCTAGAACTAAGGAGAAATTTCCTAACAGGGAGAACAATTAATCAGCGGAACTGCTTGCCACCAAAAGTTGTGGGTGCTTTTGGAGGCTTTTAAGAAAAGATTGGACAACCATTGGACAGAAAAATTACCAAACTAGGTAACATCCTCAGCATGAAACATCTGCAAGAAAACCTCCAAGCTCAGAGAGCCAGAATGGGACAATTCGCCATGGCTATCTTGTCGTGGCCATCTCACCATGGCCACCTTGCCGTGGCCAATTCACCATGGGACAACTTGCTGTTAGACAATCCATGTGGGATAACCCAATATGATGAATGTTGTCCGTCATTCTTTCTTTGACATTATTTCCATTGATAAAACTGCATTGACATCCCACTGAACTTCCTGCCCCAGATATTCACTTCCAAGCTGGTTGGCTTGCTGTCTTCTATGGGCCATTAGCTGCAGGCCCCAAACACCCACCTTGGCTTCAATGGCTACCCAGCCCAACACATGGCCTATTTCTCATCGGATACTGTAAACCATTCAAATGACTGCAAAGTGACTCATTCATTCCTTTGATTTCTCATCCAGTTCCTGGCTATGCTTTTCACTGTTTTGCATGTGGGACCAACCAGGGAAGCTTGTCTTTTGGGGGATCCCAGATCACCCCAGTCAAACCAATGGAGGTCAATTGAATTACTCCCAGGCTGGGATCTTGATCCATCTGAGCTCAGCTGAAAGAGGGAGGGAGGGAAGAAGGAAGGAAGGAGGAGAGGAGGGAGGATTGAAGGAAGGAGGAGAGGAGGGAGGAAGGAAAGATGAGAAGGAGGGAGGGAAGGAGGGAGGAAAGAAGGAAGGATGAGAGAAGGCAGGCAGGCAGGCAGGGAAGGGAAGGGAAGGGAAGGGAAGGGAAGGGAAGGGAAGGGAAGGGAAGGGAAGGGAAGGGAAGGGAAGGGAAGGAAGGCAGGTTGATTAAACAGTTTCTACAACACTATTGAGATGTGCCTCTTAGCAACCCATGAGGTCCTACACTCAGAGAAGATCCCATAGCTTTCTTCAAGGATTCTGGCAAGATGTTCCTTCTGGAGGAACATTTCAAATGGAAGGTTGGAAGCAGAACCTGGAAGTCTTCTGGGCCTGCCTTGTCTGTCAGCAGCAACACAATTGGGATCTATTTCCTAGCAACCCATGAGGTCCTACACACCCAGAGAAGATCCCACAGCTTTCTTCAAATGTTCCAGCAAGATGTTCCTTCTGGAGGAACATTTCAAATGGAAGTTTGGAAGCAGAACATGGACATTTCCCATGCTTGTCTTGCTTGTCAGCAGCAACACAATTGGGATCTACTTCCTAGCAACCCATGAGATCCTACACACCCAGAGAAGATCCCACAGATTTCTTCAAGGGTTCTAGCAAAACGTTCCTTCTGGAGGAACATTTCAAATGGAAGTTTGGAAGCAGAACCTGGAAGTCTTCTGGGCCTGCCTTGCTTGTCAGCAGCACTCCCACAATGCCTTAACCACAACATTACCCAACCGGTTTGCCTTCGGTCTAGCTCTATTTTAGCAAGCAGCCCATCCTCTCCAAGCTCCTGTCTTACGAGAGAAGTCCTTCCCAGCCAGGCTTGGTCTCCAGCCCCTCCCATGGGCTGGCGAGGGAGCTCCAGAACATTTTTTTTGTGGAACCTCATTTCCTGGACCTTGGAATTTTTGCCAGGCCCATGCCAAACCATTCTTTCCCACCAGAAGCCCCGTCAGAGAAGGCTCTCCAAGGCGCGGAGCTACTGCATCCAACTTATGTGTTTTTAATCATGGATAAACAAGAAGTCCTTGTGTGGGAACTGGCTCCCTCTCCTGACACATCTCTTTCTTCAGATTCTCCCCAGTAACAATCCCACTCACTCCCCTCTGGATTGTCCCAGAAATGCCAAACGAGGACCTTCCTACTTGCCTCTGAGTGGCTCCATATTGACAGTGAGCTGTAGAAATGGGAGGCCCTGGCCAGGTCTTCCATGAAAAGGTCGAATCAGGATGTTGACGGAGATGAACAGGAAACAGGACCAGGCCACGGGGGTTCATGGTGGAATAACTCCATCAGGTGCCAAGACAAAGGAAGATGAAGGGCCCATCCGGCATGAATTTATGGGTGCAAGAAGGAAGATTTACTGGCATCCAGATTTCATCAACTGGATTCTTGCCTTCCTTTTCTTATTGTGTTTCTGAACTGGTTCCCTAATGAAACACACATGGCATTTAATGCTCTCTTCCAAATTCTGATCCACCTCCCCCCCATCTGTCCAAATGGAAAGGGGAACAGGAAAGGGCAGAATGAGGGAATGGAAGAAAGAAATAAAGAAGAAAGAGAGAAAGAAGAAAGAGAGAGACAGAGAAAGAAAAGAAATAAGAGTGAGAGAAAAAAGGAAAGGGAGAGAGGGAGAGAAAGAAAGGAAGGAAGGAAGAGAATTAAAGAAAAGAAAGAGAGAGAAAGAAAGAAAGAAAAGAGAGAGAAAAAAGGAAAGAAAGAAAGAAAGAAAGAAAGAAAGAAAGAAAGAAAGAAAGAAAGAAAGAAAGAAAGAAAGAAAGAAGGAAGGAAAGGAGGGTCAGAAGATGAATCAAAAGCAGGGGCAAGGGGAAAATTGATCCAAAGTGACGCTGAGTGAAGCCAGAGAACGATGGGAATCTCATTGCTTCCAAATCAATTCTGCACCACTTAAAAGCATCTGGAATGTGCCAAAATGGATGAAGGGTTGTGAAACTGATTTCAGACACGGTTGATGTGGCCTTTTCAAATGTAACCATCCATGTGTAGAGTCCGGTAAATCTGCCCTTTCAATTTCCCTCAATTTTTTTATTTTTGTGATATGATTGCAAATTTGGTGTATCAAATCTACCTGTAAGTTGTTTTTTTTTTTTAAAGCTTTATACATTAAATGTCTCTGGAGATTCTCCATCATCCAGGTCATGGTTGATCCAAAGGTGCTTTTTCAAAAGGCAACTCTGTTTTTCCTTCATACATTAAAATGTAGGCATTTTGGTGTCTACAGCATTGACAAAAGCAAAACATAATATAAAACATAAATGACAGCTAAGGAACCAAACTAGACTTAAAACAATGACAACAGAACAATATTATGCAGATTTTTTCCTAATACACCTTTTAAAATTATAATTTAGGAAATACTGTTGAAAATTCAGAAAGCCTTGAATTTTTATTCAAGTTTCATGTTGGGTTTGTTCTAGTGGTTGTGTATTGTGTTCTGAGCTCCATGCAAGATATTGGCCTCAGAAGACCTGATCATTCATTGATGATGTGGCCCAGTTGGGTCATGAAACATCTGCATGAAAACCACCAAACTCAGAAAGCACCAAGGATCCTACAATCTTTTTCCTCCTCCTCCTCCTCCTCCTCCTCCTCCTCCTCCTCCTCCTCCTCCTCCTCCTCCTCCTCCTCCTCCTCCTCCTCCTCCTCCTCCCCCCCCTCCTCCTCCTCCTCCCCCCCCAATCAGGACAAGATCCAGCAGTCCATCTGCATTGGAAAGACAAGGGCCCCTCTTCTGAAGACAACCAAGGCCATCTTTGGGACAGAGAGGGCTGCTGGTTTGAAAGAGGAGGTCCAAGAGGCCATCTGTGTCCAAATTGAGCAGCCCTCTCTCAACAGAGGGGGAGGGATACGACATCATCCATCTCCACTCTACAACACAGTCTTTTCAGCAGTCCCAAGGCGGCTCCACACCCACTCAGGTGACCCTGAGGACACATATAGACCATCAAGTGGCCTCAATGATTCTCTAAAAGAATGCAATAACCAGCTGTCTGCAAGGAGTATAAATCCTTCCATTCCCCAACATGCAATCACAGTTGAAGAAGCTTCTTGGATGAGAAGCAAAACGTCTTCAAAGAAAAACCAGAAAGTCCAGTTGCCTCTTGGAAAAAGCATCTTTGGTATATGTGATTGGAACAGAATCCAAAATCTGACCCACACAGAATTCAAGCTGGGATCTTTTCATATCTCTTCCTAAAACCGATGGAGAACAATTGCAGGGATTAGATGCTGTATGTCTAGTTTAATAAAAAGAAGGACTAGGAATGACATGGTAGCAGTCTTCCATTATTTGAGGGGCTGCCACAAAGAACAGTTTTCCTGTTTTCCAAAGCACCTGAGAAACAATGGATGGAAATGAACCAAGCAGAGCACCAATCTAGCATGAAGGAGAAATTTCCTGCTAGTGAGAACAATTAACCAGTGGACCGGCTCCCCTCCAGAAGTTGTGGCTGCTCCATCACTGAAGGTTTTCAAGGGGAGATTGGACAACCATTTGTCTAGGGTCTCCTGCTCGAGCAGGGGGTTGGACTAGATGACCTCCAAGGTCCCTTCCACCTCTGATGTTCTATTATTCTCCCAAATGCTTCATAATGAACCTACCCAGACACTAATTGCACTAGAGGGTACTTATTTTCAGAGCCTCTTTTTTTCAGGAATGTGGATAGAAAATTTTTCCACATTGCTACTTTCCTTTAGAGCTGCGACTGTTGATTCACGTTGTGTTCACGTTGTGTTTTATGAAAACTATCAAGAGACAAGCTTCAATGTAGCCTTTTAGCTTGTTGTAATTGTATAATTACTGGTTTACTTTGTTGCTTTAAATGTCTTTTTAATCACTTTCTGGATTTGTCTTTTCAGTTCTGGGCTGCTGTAAGGGAGTTTGGGGGAATATGAAGGAGAAATAAGAATGTCCAATGAATTTTTTTAAAAAGAAAAAAGGATACTATTTAGAAAATTAATTAATAAGGCACTGAGGCTATAGAATTGCTAAATTGCTAAATAGCAAATATCAGAACTAAAGACTTTCAAAGTATTTAAACTAGAAATTCTTTATTTGCCCAGCACGCAATAAATCCTTTTAAATGTTGATGAAAAAAATAAAGTAACAAGTCTTCTAAGCTAAAAATAAAGTTTAAGGAAATTAAAACGAATAACAAGGATGTGGAATATCTTTTCTTGGAGAACAGAGATAGACTGGCCAGCTTCAGCTCTGTTATGAACCTCAGGAGTAAAAATATTTCCTCTTTTTTGAAGCCGGATTGAAGCTCAGGTATCAAAAATTTTATGAACTTTGTGATGGGTTCATTTCAACTATTTCAAGCTGACCAGACCAATCCAGACAAATTTATTCCTCGCAATCGGACTCATACAGGCCAACAGCAGACATCCATCCATTAAAAGAGCCCAATAAATATTATAAAAATCTGCATGTCACAATTTTAATGTCAGGTATATTATATCCATAAATGGCCTCCACCCAACCCAAATATCGGTTTATCATGCCTTCCACTTGGGAGGGAAATTTTCTGGGCAAGATTCAACCTTGCCTCCAGCCCCCCAGCACAAGACCCTTCTTGAGAAAGTTGGGTCTTCTCATAATGTGTCCCAAGTAGGATCATTGGAGGCTGGTCATTGGTGCCCCCAGTGAGAACCTTGGATTGATTTGTCTGACGATACATTTCTTTTTTGGCTGTCCATGATGTTCTCAGGAATCTTAGTGAGGACACACCTGGAATCCTGCATCCGGTTTTGATCACCACATTACAAAAAAAAAAAAAAGATGTGGAGACTTTAGGAAAAGTGCAAAGAAGAGCAACTAAGAGGATTGGAGGCCTGGAAATTAAAACATCCAAAGAACGGTTGCAGGATTTGGGTTCGGCCAGTTGAGAGAAAAGAAGAATTCGGGACGACATGATAGCAGTCTTCCCTGGAGGTTTTTAAAAAGAGATTAGACAACATTTGTCTGGGATAGTATAGGGTCTCCTGCTTGAGCAGGGGGTTGGACTAGAAGACCTCCAAGGTCCCTTCCAACTCTGTGATTCTTCTGTATTCAGTGTATTATTCTGTACGTTCAGAAGACAAGACTAGGAGTGACATGGGAGCAGGCTTCCAGTATTTGAGAGGCTGCCACAAAGAAGAGGGAGTAGCTATTCTCCAAAGCCCCTGAAAGCAGGTCAAGAAGCAACGGATGGAAACTCATCAAGGAGAGATCCAATCTGGAACTAAAGAGAAACTTCCTAACAGTGAGAACTATTAGCCAGTGGAAGAGTTTGCCTTCGTGGGTGCTGAAGGTTTTAACGAAAAGATTGGATAACCATTTGTCTGAGGTAGTAGAGGGTTTCCTACCTAAGCAGGGGGTTGGACTAGAAGACCTCCAAGGTCCTTTCCAACTCTGCTACCCTGTTCTGTTCTGTTCATAAATATGGAAAATGTTAACCTAATCCTGTGATGTTTGTACATGCCCCGTTTATCTATTCTGTGTTTTATTTTTCCTCTTTTTTTTCTTGTTGGTCGTTTTCCTTTTCTTAAAAATGCTTAATCAACATGTAATACCAGAAATGCTCCCTCTGATCGCGGGTCTGACCCCGTCTGGTCTTGGCTGCCTGCTGGAAACCCCGGATCTCCATCCTGGGGCACCTTCCTCTTGGCCGGCTCCCGAGCTCCTCTGTTCTTCTGCCACAAAGGCTCATTAGCAGATAATTTATGCCCAGGCCCTGGAGGGAGAGGTTACCAAGTGCATTCAATCAAGCAACCTCGATTAAAGGGGAGGAAATAATGAGCCAGGAAAGTCTTGGCGAAAGAAAATAAGTCTCATCGTCAGCCGGGAAGGAGATCTGAGGCCAGCCCATCTGCAGAAGTTGTGGTGCTCCTGGGGATAACAAGTGAAGTCATGGACCCTGCTCCTCCAGGGACCTTCCATTACAGCGGTTCCTGCAGGAGAATCCCTGAAAGACCCCAAACGCAGGACGGTGTTTTCTCTCATACTCAAGCCACTCAGCAGAAGGACCCTTCCTTATTCATCCCTCTGAAGTCAAACTCATATCCAGGAGAAAATACTGATAGAAGAGAACTGACGGAAGGGAATATTTACAGCTCAGAGTTGAACTGCTGAGCTGGTGGTTTTCCTGCAGACGTTTCATTACCCAACTAGGTAACATCATCAGTGCTAGAAGAGAGTGGGGTTTGTAGAGAGGAGGAGGAGGTGGTAGGGACCTTAGAGATCTTCTAGCTCAACCCTTTGCTCAAGGCAGGAGATCTTATTCCATCCTTGGCAAATTCTCTTTTTAAAATCCTCCAATGATGGAGCACCCACAATTTCTGGAGGCAACTTCCATTCCACTGGTTAATTGTTCTCACCATCAGGAAGTTTCTCCTTAGTTCCAGGTTGCTTCTCTCCTTGAGGAGTTTCCATCCATTGATCTTTGTCCTGCCTTCAGGTGCTTTGGAGAACAGATTGACCCCCTCTTCTTGGTGGCAGCCTCTCAAATACTGGAAGACAGATACCATGTCCCCCCTGGTCCTTCTGTTCGATAGACATACCTAGGTCCCTCAATGTTCATCATGCAAGTTAGCCTCCAGATTCTTTACCATTTTTGTGGCCCTCCTCTGCACACTTTCCAGAGCTTCAACATCTGAGCGGCCTCAGTCATGGTGAACCAATCCATCAGAATAGAGCTGGAAGGGACCTTGGAGGTCTTCTAGTCCCACCCACTGCTCAAGCAGGAGACCCTCTACCATTCCAGACAATTGGCTGTCCATTCTCTTCTTAAAAGATGTGATGGAGCATCCATAACTTCTGGTGGCAAGCTGTTCCACTGGTTAATTGTCCTCACTGTCGGGAAGTTTCTCCTTAGTTCCAGGTTGCTTCTCTCCTGGATTAGTTTCCATCCGTTGCTTCTTGTCCTGCCTTCAGGGGCTTTGGAGAATAAGTTGACTCCCCTCCTCTCTGTGAAAGCCCGTCAAATACTGGAAGACTGCTCTCATGTCACTGCCAGTCTTCTCTTCTGAACTTACAGACTAATATACTGGATACAGAATAACAGAGCTGGAAGGGACCTTGGAGGTCTTCTAGTCCAGCCCCCTGCTCAAGCAGGAGAGCCTCTACCATTTCAGACAAAGGGCTGTCCAGCCTCTTCTTAAAAACCTCCAGGGATGGAGCCCCCACAACTCCTTGGCTAATTGTTCTTACCGTGAGGAAGTTTCTCAGGGAGGTCCACGTGGCCTTCCTGAGCACGGCCTGCCAGATCAGTAGCCGGCCTTCCCACTTTCCTGCCATCATGAGCCCCATCACTCCTGCTTATCAGGGGCTCCTGCAAACCCTGGAGCCTTGCCCAGAGCTGCTGATCTGGCAGCCCATGGAGGCTGCCCCCCCCACAAACCTAAATTGCTTCCAGCTCAGCTCCTCCTTCTCAATTGATCCCCTCCGGAGCCTTTTCTCACCTCGTGAGCCTTTCCTTTGCTCGGGGGTGCAGGATGCCGGAGTCGAGCATTTTGGGGGAGGGGGCACCAAGACCCACGAGGGCTTGCCAAGCCAAACCGACACAAATCTTTCCATCCCCTGCAGAAACACAACAGGGGGAGGAGAGGAAGCCCGTTCCCTGCCAGCCACACCTTCGTGAGCCCCTTCCTGGCAGAGACTTTGACTGGCTTGCCTTGATCCCCGACTTCCCCCCTCATGAGCCTGTAATTTTATACAGCGCTTTTTATGTCTGCAGAGGGCCAGACAGGTTGGCCACCTTCCTGAAGCTGTTGAGAGCTTCTTCCGCAATCTCTGAAGCATTTATAGGGCACCTTTCAACTTGATCTACAAGTAGGACTCTTGAAAAGGGGGCGCCTTGCAAGGAAGGTTTTCTCTCATAAAGGAATGGAATGGAATGGAATGGAGGGGAGGGGAGGGGAGGGGAGGGGAGGGGAATGGAATGGAATGGAATGGAATGGAATAGAATAGAATAGAATAGAATAGAATAGAATAGAATAGAATAGAATAGAATAGAATAGAATAGAATAGAGAGTTGGAAGGGACCTTGGAGGTCTTCTAGTCCAACCCTCTGCTTAGGCAGGAAACCTTACACCACTTCAGATAAATGGCTGTCCAGTCTCTTCTTAAAAGCCTCCAGTGAGGGAGCAGCCACAACTTCTGGAGGGAAGCCGTTCCCTCCACTGGTTGATTGTTCTCCCTATCAGGGAATTTCTCCTTAGTTCTAGGTTGCTTCTCTCCTTGATTAGGTTCCACTCATTGCTGCTTCTCCTGCCCTGAGAGAATCTTTCTAGGTCAGGTGGGTCTGTGGGGTCCTTGGTGCTCTCTGAGCTTAGTGAGGTTTTTTTGCATAAGTTTCATTATCTAACATCATCAGGGAACATCATCAGGGCTAGAAGGGAGTGGGGCTTGTGGCGAGGAGGAGGAGGAAGAGAGTGGGGGTCCTTGGTGGTCTCTGAGCTTGACTGTTTCCTTGCTGACTTTTCAATATCCAACCTGGTACCCACATCAATGCTCGAAGGGAGTGGGGTTTCCAAAATGGAGGAGGAGGAGGAGGTCTGTGGGAGCCTTGGTGGTGTCTTAACTTGATTGTTTTCTTGTAGACATTTCATGACCCAACTAGGGAACATCATCAGTGCTAGAAGGGAGTGGGGTTTGCGAGGAGGAGGAGGAGGAGGGCACCTGTGGGGTCCTTGGTGCTCTCTGAGCTTGGCTGTTTTCTTGCCAACATTTCATTACCCAACTAGGCAATATCATCAGTGCTAGAAGGAGGTGGGATTTGCTCTCTGTTTATATACAAATGGCTAGCTGTCAGTGTTGGTGGAAATGTTCCTGGTGTTGCAACCGCAGAGATTAAAACCAAGATTAATGCTAGACCAATAATCAAACAGGAAACCATACCCCCTTCAAGAAGCTGTCAATTCAATAAACATCAGCCTAGACAATGAGCCATCAAGAACTCTCCTTCCAACACTGACAAGGCAAAGCCACTCTTATATAAACAAAGAACAAACCCTTTCCAGCACTGATGATGTTACCTACTTGGGTCATGAAAGGTTGGCAAGAAAACCACCAAGTTCAGAGACCTCCAAGGGCCCTACAGGGTTATTTCTAGTTCACAGAGAATCTGCAGCTGACCAAGGGGCCTCAGGATCACCTAGGGAAGCCATTCCTCCCAGCCAGGCGGTGATGTTTCTGCCATGACTCTTGGACCCCTTCCTTTCTCACTTTCACTCCTTGGAAACCCTTCCTCCCACTGCCTCGTCCTTCTGACCTCTCCACTGGCCAAGCGACACCCAGCCCCGCCGTTTCAAAGCCAAACCTTTCCTTCTCTTTTCCCCTGATTTTGTTCCGCAGAAAACCTCAAAGAATCTCCTTTTTCCACCTTGAAAAGGAATGACTTGGAAAGCGGCCGAGTGCCAGAAATAACGCTGAAAAAGTTCCCGGTTTCAGAACATAATTTGTTTCCATCCTTTGGCTTAATAGACGAAGAAGAAGAAGAAAAAAAACTTTGAAAAGTTCCTTCCAAACTATTTCCTGGTGCCTCCATGTCTCATGAACTAAATCCCGGGAGCAGATCAGAGCCAAGTCTTGGTGCCACCAAGATAGTTTGGATTAAGAAATGCACTTTTTCAGTGCCTTCTTTGGCTCCCGGGCGATAGCTGGCCATTCCTGCGCTGGCTTCTGGGAAGGCACTCAGGTCACTTCCAACGCTTGACTTCTAACCCTCCTTCCCCCCAAATCCCTTCACCCCTAAAATCAAATGCACGAGTGTGCGTCTCTTTTGCTTTAATAAAAAACCCACCTGCCTCTAAAAGGGCTTTTCCACCTGGGGAGTTTCTTAGAAATGGGTCTTAACAGCGCACAGCCGAGCATCTTTTGAAAAGCATCGCTCCGTGAAACATTTTTTTTTCTTCTTCTTCTGCAGGTAGAAAAAGGCCGAGGTGAGACTCCTGCCGGTTTGGAAAACTGCTTCGTGTTCAGCATGATGGGCTGCCTTTTATAAGCCTTTTCTCTCTGGGGTGGGGATGGGGGTTTACAAGAGTGTGGTCCGTTAAGGAAGAATCTGGCATTCCGGCTTCATCCGCAGAAACTCAGAAGGCGACTCTGGAGCAATCCCCCGTGGTGGGGGCCTTGTTGCTCTCTGAGCTTTATTATTTTGCTCCAGACGTCTCATTACCCAACTAGGTAATAGGGCTAGAAGGGAGTAGAGTTTGCTCTCATTTTATTTATTTATTTATTGAATTTATATTGCTGCCTATTTGCCCATGGCGACTCAAGGTGGCTTACAGAATATAAAATCTCATTTAATAAAACTAATAAAAAGAATCAAATAAATTAATATAATATAATATAATTACCCCTCACCCCAGTGACAGCAGATCACACGAGCCATTTAATGGGCTCCATCCCACTCTGGGTTCCCCAGGCCCACTGGCAAAATCACATCTTTAGTGTCTTCTGGAAGAGTATGAGAGTGGGGGACGTTCTCTGGGGGGATGATGTTCCAGAGGGAGGAGAAGGGCCTTTTTCTGGGTCCCACCAGCTGTATCTCCCTTATTTTATGTGGTTTGCCCTCTCAGTGTTGTTGGGAATATTGTTTGCTTCTTGGTGGTTCCTTGATTAGGCTGTTGTTTAATTTTAGGACACTGGCAAGTCACTAGTATGTAAACAGAAGGCAATTCCCTCTCCCTTCTAGCACTGATGATGTTACCTAGTCAGGTAATGAAATGTCTGAAAGAAACAACCAAGCTCAGAGAGCACCAAGGACCCAATGGTCCTCTTCTTCTTCTCCTTCTCCTTCTCCTTCTCCTTCTCCTCCTTCTCCTTCTCCTTCTCCTTCTCCTTCTCCTTCTCCTTCTCCTCCTCTCCCTGCAAACCCCATTCCCTTATAGCACTGATGATGTTCCCTAGTTGGGTCGTGAAACATCTGCAAGAAAACCACCAAGTTCTGAGAGCACCAAGGACTCCCATGTTCAACCTCGAGCTACAAATATTCTCTTCCATTCATCTCAATCTCTCTTTCTCCAGCTAGCCTACTTCACCGGGGTGTATTTTCAGAGGAAAACAGGGAGGCAGGAATAGAGTGTGAAGTTTCTTGAGGAAGAATAGTGAGATATGACTCTAACAAGTCATTAAAATTAAACGGCCCTTTGTATTTAAAAGGTGCCTCCCCAGATGGACCCGGGTGGTTCCTCCATCAAATCTACAGAAGGATCTCAACTGAGGCCAGTCTGCTCTGGATTCTGGGCTGGTCCCATTCCATCATGCTGGCTCTGCTTTCGGAGGTCCCTGATGCTGAAGAGAGGAGGTGGCTTCCCGGCCCAGTCCAAGGAAAGGAAAGAGCGGCTCATGGAGAGGCAGAAGGGTGTGCCCATCATCATCATCGCTTTAAAAGAACCCAGCCAATCGCCCAAATTCCTGTCAGCTGGCGGCCATCCTCCAGAAAGCATTCTGGGACAAACCCGAAATTAAATTTAAAAATTTCATTTAATTTTCATTTAAATCTGATTATGATTTCGGGTAGGTAACACGATCGCTTTCCAGCCTTGGATTTCCTAATTTTATCCTCCCGTCAATTAAAAGACCTTTTTATGTGCAAACGCACATTCCAGAGACGGAACGTTTTACCAGCAGCCTCCTTGCTCTCTTCCAAAACGGGCCGATCCAGGAAGTTTCCTCTTCTGGAAAAGTCGCAAAGCACAGCTGGATCGGCCCCTTCCGAAGAAGGAGACAGGAGAAAGGGCTGGGGGGGGGGCGCCCCTCAATATCCCTTTCCTGGCTTGATGATTTTTGCAAATCTCTAATTAAAAGTTGCCCTAGGAGAGGAAGGTTAAAATATGCCAGCAATGTCTCCCTGCATCTGAGGCCATCCAAACTTCGAGAAATAGGTCAAGCCTTTAAGCCATCTGAGTCCAGATCCTGCCAGGGAGGCAGCCTGCCTGCCTGCCTGCCTGCCTCCCGGCCTTTCTAGGCATCCTTGAAAAATGAAGGGCCTGAACTGGGAGACTTTGAGCCTTGCAAAAACTCAGGAGACAAGCAGGAGAAGCTGCCTTCTATGGGTAGCCTTTGACTTATGACTACAGTGGAGCTCCAGATTTCCATAGCAAAGCAAGACAACTGTTAAGTTAGTTTTGCCCTGTGTTATGACCTTGCTTGCCGCAGTCGTTGAGCGAATCATCTGTCTGGTAAACAAGCAAGATTGTTTTTCTCGTCATGTAGATGTATACATCCAAAGTAGATTGTGTTGTTTCTCCGTGTCATATAATATATGTGGGTATATGCGTAATTTTGTATTTATTTTTTTTCTCATGCTTATATATATAAGCAGCTCTCAAAGGGTCTCCACCTCCAATAGACCCTTTGAGAGCTGCATGCAATGAAATTTCATTTGAATGTATCCCAATTAGTGTACATTCAGAGTGACAATAAAGTTAATCTAAATCTAAGTCGGTGTTGTGTTGGTGACACGGTTGTGAAGCCAATCTGGTTTCCCCCTTGAGTTTGGCTGTCAGAAGGTCGCAAGAGGGAATCAGGTGAGCACTGAAAGCCTCCAGGGATGGAGCACCCACAACTTCTAGTGGCAAGTTGTTCCACCGATTAATTGTTCTCACTGTCAGGAAATTTCTCCTTAGTTCCAGGTTGCTTCTCTCCTTGATTCGTTTCCATCCATTCCTTCTTGTCCAAAACTGTCCACACCCTTGACTTCTTCACCAGGTGTAGCTTCTGAATCCTGCCTAGAGTAGCCCCATGGAGAGTGCATTGCAGTCATGACCAGGTCATGAGGGATTGAGTTCACTCAGATGGCTGTTTCTGGGAATTGAAGTCCATTCGTCTTAAAGTTGCTAAGGTTGGGACACCTGATTTAGTGGATCATTCTGGCATTTTGGCAAGGTGTAGAGCATTCAAGACAAGTGCTTAGAAGACTCACCAGTGTCATTTTTGGGTTTGGGGCCTGACAGCGCCTTCTGGACCCCTCCCTGGACTCTTTGTAGGTCTTGGGAATGAGATGGGCTCCTTGGTCTACCAGATGCTGGCATTTCCCTGTGGGAGAAAAAGGTGGCATCTCCTGCATGATTCCAGCATTGGGATTGTGAGAAATTCTGTGGCAGAAAAATTCCTGGGATTGAGGGGGTTGCTGATGGGCTGCCTTCTGTAGCAAAGCTTTTGCTGAGCAACATTGCATACTGGAGGAATCCAGCCTGACTTCTCGGGAGCATCTGGGAGCAAGCTGTGGACAACCCAATCCATAGAGGAATGCTCCAAGTTCACGAACCAATGGGAGGCACAGCTGCAAAGAAGGATGAGGGATGGGAAATCTGGCCATGATTGTTTCTCTCACACACGTCCAGGAAGAACTGACACATTTTTGATTGCCCAACCATACCTAATGCTCTTCACCATAATCTGTGTGGAAACCAACAGCAATTTGACTCATTACTGAGAAGGTTCATTGTCTCTAGTTTGGCAGTGGATGATGGGAATTGCAGACAAACACAGCTGAACTCTTGAACTTTTCTTTGAGTCATTGGTTCCCCTTTTGGGAAGATGTGGTCCTCATAGAATCTGTCTCCATGGAGCTCCAAACTTTTGCTGTTCTTCAGAATGTCCCTGTGAGCCCCATGGGATGTCCCATCTAGAGGGACATTCTTCTTGAGGGTGGATCTTTCCAGTTCCTTCAGTTTCCTTTCCACTCTTCTCACCCACCTCATTGCTCTTTGCTGAGCCTATTCTGGCTTCGTGGAATTTTTCTTAAAAACGGGTGTGTCTCTTGAAAATGTCCTTGTCCTTTGAAGTTTTCCTTCGAATGATTTCACAATCGATCCTGTGCCTTTCTTGGGAACTTGGTTCCAGGGATTTGAAAGGGCTTCACTAGAAGGACCATGTTTGTCACAGGGCAGGGAGGAAAGACCAAAGGAGCTGATCAGCTTCCCCCAAAGTCTGTGTTTTTTGCAAGAGACTCCTAAAAGCTGGCAAGGGTCTTTCACACTTGATTCTTCTATCTGAAATCTTCCTTTCTATTTCTCCTGCAACCCTGAAACTGTTTCCCTAGCTCAGAGTATGGTCAAAAAAAGGCAAGAGGGTGGAAGTAACAGTATGCTCTGTCCACCTTTGATGTGACAAGTGAAACTTCAATAACACCATTATGGCCAACATTTTGAATGTTGGGGCTGTTCCTGTGATAGAATATGGCCAACTAGATTCCAGAGCAATAAGAACAACAAAATAAGAGTTGGAAGGAACTTTGGAGGTCTTTTAGTCCAGCCCACTGCACAAGCAGGAAACTCTAAACCATTTCAGACAAATGGTTTTCCAATCTCTTCTTAAAAACCTCCAATGATGGAGTACCCACCACCTCTGAAGCAAGACCTTCCATTGATTAATTGTTTTAGCTGCCAGGAAGTTTCTCCTTAATTCCAGGTTGCTTCTCATCTTCAGCACCTGCCCTCAGGTGCTTCGGAGAATAGCTTGACCCCCTCTTCTTTGTGGCAGCCCTCAAATACTGGAAGACTGCTATCATGTCACCCCTAGTCCTTCTCTTCATTAGACTAAACATACCCAATTCCTGCAACCGTTCTTCCTTAAGAGGCAACTCAGTCTGGATATTTTGTGTGGGAGAAAGAGGGTGAGGATAGCTCCTCCCTAATGGTTCCCAGGGTAAATGGCAGAGGCAGATAGCAGAGTCTTCAGTCTGGCAAGATTCTGTCTGCAGGTGTAAAAACATTTTTTTAAAAAACTCAGGTTGGAAGAAATATAGGGTCATTTTTGGTTTTTGAGCTTGACAACATGCCACCTTGTTGTTTTCGATTCGCAGAGACCACGTAGCTAGATTTTCTTCATGAGAAAATCTATAAAAGGCTGAATAGTCATCTGTCAGGGATACCTCAGTGCAGGGTTTCCTAACCTTGGCAACTCTAAAACATGTGGACTTCAACTCCCAGAATTCCGCAGCTGACTATACTATCCCAGCTATTCTGGGAGTTGAAGTCCACAAGTCTTAAAGTTGCCAAGGTTGGGACATCTGATTTAGTGCATCATTCTGGCAAGATTCTATAGGTGTAGAGCAGGGGTGGGCAACTGTGGCCCTTTTACAACCTGTGGACTTCAACTCCCAGAATTCCTGAGCCAGGAGTTGAAGTCCACAGGTTGTAAAAGGGCCACAGTTGCCCACCCCTGGTGTAGAGCAATAAAGACATCTGCTTTGAAGAGTCACCAGTGTCAGTCTTGGGTTTGGGGCCTGTTAGTGCCTTCCGGATCCTGTAGATCTTGGGAAAGCGATGGCCTCCTTGGCCCTCCAGACATTGGCATTTCTCTACAGGAAAAGATAGCATTGCCCATACGATTCCAGCACTGGGACCCGGAAATGGATGGCGGCCCTTTGAGAGGCCTTCTCCAACTCACTTCCCAGATTCTTTATAAGCCAAGAATGCTTGTTTTCCCACACATGGATCTATTTGTCCTGTTCCAACGCATTTCTCCAAAACCCTGGCAAAACAAATAATCCCTGAGGAAAATTTTTCTGGGTTTGACGATGCCCGTCCATCCTGTTATCCCATAACTCTTCTCAGAAGGCGACTTCGACACCCTTGTTTACAGTCATACGGAGGGCGTAAATATGTCACAATGTCCTGGAAGCAGCTAAGGCATGACAACAGGCCCGCCTTCTTCCCAAAAACTGAATGACTGAAGGAGAAGATCTGTTTGTCATCTGCTGGCAAGGCGGTCTACTCAGGAGAATTGGATTGGACAGGATCCACCCTGCCACAGAGTTTTTCCTTGGAAATCTGCACGGAAACCAAGATGGTCTGGATTCCGGTCACTGGGATCTTTCTGATCTGGCAGGTGGAGAAATGTCCTCTCTTTCAGGAGGTCTCTGAGGCCTTATTTGCAGAGCTTCCTCAAGCAGCATCTCCAAGCCAGTCGTGGGACGATGGCAGCCCCTGGCCAGTTTGGGCCTTCAGAGAGCCGAGTTCAACTTTTGCCATCCATCTGACTGATGAACCCTGGGAGAGGTGGCCTTGCTTTTGAGTAAGAAACTGAGTGAATGAGGATTTTCTGCTTGATGGAGCCAGTGAAATGTTTGTAGAAGAAGATGGATCTTCTTTCTGCATGCTGGTTTGCGTATTCCCCTCCAGCTTGGAGAAAGTGTTAAGGCAGAGGCGGAATTTCTTGCCCTTCACAGAATTTGGCCTGCCTTTGCTTCTTTCCATCTCCAAGCTCTGCTTCCCTAGTGGTGTCTTGATCCGGATGGGGCCAAGTGGGAAGGTGGACTTCCTCTGGCTGGCTTTGATGAAGATCTGTGGTCCATTCAAGTAGGCTCTTCTTCTAATAGAAGGAGACACAGATGACACTCAGAAGGAAGGACAGGTCTCAATGGATGTTATAACGGCTGATGTCGTCCCACGGAAATTAACCCCCCACCCACACCCAGAGGTGAAAATCCATGATATTCTCAATCTATTTGGATGTGTAAGATCTAGGATATGACAGAGAATCTGCAAATGGGCCTTTCGTTTGAGTGCTTTCTCCTGCCTTCCTGGTCCTTCTGCTTCTTCTCACGTTTGGTCTTCACTCTTAGGAAATGGACCCACCACAGCTACGGGGGCATCCAGTGAGGTCACTCAGAGGTGGAGAAGGGCATAAAAGCCTACAGTGATGAAGCACCTACAACTTCTGGAGGCAAGACATTCCACTGGTTAATTGTTCTCATGGTTACAAAAGTTTCTCCTAACAGTGAGAACAAAGGGAGAAGTCAGAGACATCTATTAACTCCAGATTTACCACCCAAAAAAAAATCTACCCATCTAGCACCCAGGAGAACAGATTGAAGCCAGCTCAGAAGTATAGCCAATCTGGGTTTTTTCCTTACTCAGATTCTGAATCATAGAATAGAATAGAATAGAATAGAATAGAATAGAATAGAATAGAGTAGAGTAGAGTAGAGTAGAGTAGAGTAGAGTAGAGTAGAGTAGAGTAGAGTAGAGTAGAGTAGAGTAGAGTAGAATAGAATAGAATAGAATAGAATAGAATAGAATAGAATAGAATAGAATAGAATAGAATAGAATAGAATAGAATAGAATAGAATTCTTTATTGGCCAAGTGTGATTGGACACACAAGGACTTTGTCTTGGTGCATACGCTCTCAGTGTACATAAAAGAAAAAAAATATGTTCGTCAAGAATCATAAGGTACAACAATGATAGTCATAGGGAAACAGTCAATATAAATTGTAAGGATACCAGCAACAAGGTTACAGTCATGCAGTCATAAGTGGGAGGAGATGGGTGGTGGGAACGATGAGAAGATTAATAGTAGTCCAGACTTAGTGAATAGTTTGATAGTGTTGAAGGAATTATTTGTTTAGCAGGGTGATAGTGTTAGGGAAAAAAACTGTCCTTGTGTCCAGTTGTTCTGGTGTGCAGTGCTCTATAGTGTCGTCTTGAGGGTAGGAGTTGAAACGGTTTATGTCCAGGAGGCGAGGGGTCTGTAGATATCATCTTTAACTTCTCTCTGCAACGGAGTCAAAGAAACGTTAAAGAGACATCTTTCACTTATGCGACCTTTCTGTGACCCAACTTCCTTTCACACTTACGTGGGTTCAGCTTGTTTATATATGCCAAAAACGTTCTTCAGGGCCAGCCTTCCATTACAGGAGTTTCAGCCCTGCAAATGGTTAATATATTTTCGTCCAGCGAATAAGCAGCAAATATTCCGTCAAGTTCAGCTCCTTGCAATTTCATGGCACATCCAAGTAGTTTTCTTGGCCACAATTCTTGAGGTTTGCCTTTGTTTCTTTTGGAGACTCCCCCCCCCCACTTCCTAGTGTATCTTGCATACCTGGTCATTCCTGAAAGCCCCCCAGCCAAGAACTAACCACGCCTGAAGCTACTTAGATTCTGGGCCCAGACCAGGAGCCAGAGACTGGCCTTCACAAGAGAAGAGAGAGAAGACGCCTTCAGAGACCTTCGGCCTTCAGGTGTCCCAAAGTGGCACATCTGGAGTTTGATGATTCCCCATTACAGGTAACACTCTCTTGAATAATAAAAAGAAGAAAATGGTGGGTGTTGGAGCGCTCACAACCTCTGGAAAGACTTCCCTCCAGACGTTGTGGGAGCTCCATCACTGGAGGTTTCTAAGAAGAGTTTGCCTGAAATGGTAGAAGGTCTCCTGCTTGAACAGGGGGCTGGACTAGAAGATCTCCAAGATCCCTTCCAACTCTTACGAATAACTGTTCTTCAATCATTCCTCATTTTACAAACACAACTGAGCTCAAAACCTCTGTTGCTAAGCAAGGCAGCTGTTCAGTTTTGCCCCATGTTACAACCTTTCTTGCCACAGGTGTTAAACGAATCACTCCCGTGGTTCAGGGCCCCCCTCTTCCTGTTGGTTTTGCTTGCCAGAAGGTCAAAGTGGGTCACACACGACTCTGGGACCCCACAACCAGCATAAATAGGAGCCAGTTGCCAAGCCTCTTAATTTGGATCCTGAGACACTGGGGATGCCGCAATGGTTGTAAGTGTGAAAAACGGTCATAAATCCACTAATTACAGATAGTTCTCAACTTACAACCATTTGTACAACCAAATGGTTGTAAGTGGAGGTCTCTCTGCAATTAGCAGATTGCAGAAAAAATAATTACTCCCATTGTATCACACCTTTGCATGACAGCAATAGCCTCTCTATTGTAAGGATGGTGACACTCAGGGTTGAAATCCAGCAGGTTCTGACAGGTTCTGGAGAACCGGTAGCGGAAATTTTGAGTAGTTCAGAGAACCGGCAAATGCCACCTCTGGCTGGTCCCAGAGTGGGGAGGGAATGGGGATTTTGCAGTATCCTTCCCCCAGGAGTGGGGAGGGAATGGGGATTTTGCAATATCCTTCCCCCAGGAGTGGGGTGGGAATGGGGATTTTGCAGTATCCTTCCCCTGCCACGCCCACCAAGCCACGCCCACAGAACCTGTAGTAAAAAAATTTGAATTTCACCACTGGTGAGAAGGCTGAGCCCAAGGAAGGAAGCCATCCTGAGTTGCACTTTAACAGATCAGAACCTCCAAGGTCGGAAGGGACCTTGGAGGTCTTCTAGTCCAGCCCCCTGCTCAACCAGGATATCCTATACTGTTTCAGACAAATTGTTGTCCAATCTCTTCATAAAAAAATGAACCAAGAGTCCTACCTCTCCCCCATTAAATGGTTATGTTGCTATTAGGATACCTCTTCATCTTTCCAGCCGGAATTGGGTGTAACACCGAAGGGCCTGCACAGGAAGTAATACTTCAGCTTCTAGACCAACGTTCCCAGGTGGACCAGATGTTGGACTTTACAGTCCAAAGCATCTGGGTTGGAGTAAACTGTGGTGAGCTGAAGGTACATCATGTAGCCAACTTGTTCATCTAATAAGGCTGGAGCTCCCCAGAACCTCTTGAAGGCCACCTGGACTTCTCTACAGAGGGACATGGTGACACATAGTCAATTAACGAAGGACGAGGGATGACATGATAGCAGCATTTCCATATCTCAGGGGCTGCCGCAGAGAGGAAGGGGTGGACCTATTCTCTAAAGCACCTGAGAAGCAGCAGATGGAAACGAATCAAGGAGAGAAGCAACCTAGAACTAAGGAGGAACTTCCTGACAGCGAGAACAGTTTAATCCGTGGATCGGATTGCCTTCAGAATTGCAAGAGCATTTAGACTTGTATACCACTTCCTAGTGCTTTACAGCTCTCTCTAAGGGGTTCATAATTGCTCTTGCTCCAGCATTCTGGACCCTCCTTTTTCCAACCTCGGAAGGATGGAACTTAGGCTGAGTTAACCTTGAGTCGGGCAGGAGTTGTGGGTGCCTCGACACTGGAGGTTTTTAAGGAGAGACTGGACATTCGTTTGTGCGAGATGGGATAGGGTCTCCCTTCCGACTCTGTTTCTTCTCAAGGACAGCCAACACCGGCCCATGGTTGGCCTCGTCCCTTCCAGATGACCAGAGAAGCATCCCGTTGGCTGCCCAGGGGGACCCACCCGGCCCGTTCAGACACACTCCTTCCACCCAGGCATGGAGAGAGTGGAGCCACGAGCCGTCATCCCTGGGAGCTTCTCGGGAAGGGAAGGAAAAACAAAGAAAGCCTGACTGGCTGCAGATTGGGCTTGTCAGGGGAAAGAAATGCCTTGGAAACCTCAGGCATATGGTAATGTTTGGGGGAGAGCAGAGGCAGGCGGGGGGAGGCGGAGGAGGAGGAAGCCGAGCGTAAGCTTGGTCAAGGCTGGGGCAAAAGTTCATGCAGTTGGTGGTTTCAGAAAATGTGTTTTGTTTGTTCTGGATTAGACGGCGGATTCCTAAAAGAAAACATGTTTTAGTAAGCTAATTTCACTTCAGAAGTAGGAAAGGGAGGGGGGAGAGGGGGGAGGGGGGAGAGAGAGGTCAGGGGCAGAACATATTAGCATCTGGATCTCCAGAGACTCCGAGGGGAATTCAGAAGTGAAGGGGAAAAGGGCTGTTGAGCGAAGGCCATTGGAGGGATGAGTGGCTCTCTGCTGCCCCCAGTGGGGATGGATGGGGATCTCACCCAGACCCTGGCTGGTTGCCCCCAGACTCTTTTCACTGAGCCAAGGGTCTCCGGGGCTCTTCTCTTCAGTCACGAGGTGGGCCTGCTCGCTCCCCCACCAAAGAGCCAGGACGTGGATGGCCAAAGTTTCCTCTTGGTCTGAGCCTCAATTATGGTGGCTCCGGGTGAGAAGTTAAGCACAGATTCTCTCTACCTTCTGGGCAGATGGAAGCTTCTCCAGAGGAGGGGTCTTCTGGTCTTCCCCGACCCCTTCTCTGGATGACAGACAGGGGAGAGGAAGTGAACCTGAGGAGGGAGGGAGGGAGGGAGGAGATGGGAATGAAAGGAAGGAGGGAGAGAAGAAGGAAGGAAGAAGAAAGAAAAAAGAAAGGAAGGAAGGAAGGAAGAAAGGAAGGTTCCTTCAAGTGATTTTCTTAACACCTTCTGAACTTGTTAATGTCCTAGAATCTTTACTAGGCAATATTATCATATTTATCTATCACATTTATATAGCCAGCCGTGTAGTGACTCTGGACAGCGTGCGTAGTATCAATGCTGCATCTTCCCAGAATCATCCACTAATTATCCAGAGCCATGACGGCCATCCACTCCAAGGACTGATCCAAAATTGTCTCAAAACAATTTGCAATTAGGTTGACCCGACCAGCTGAAATTCCAGCAGTGAAAACGGTGTCTGCTTTTGAAGATGACAGAATCATAAAGCTGGAAGGAACCGTGGAGGACATTGCATTCCCCCCTCCCCCTCCCCGGGACATTTTGAACCATTGTTGGGTTTAGCTGACAAGCACTTTCAGCACAAACCAAAGATCTGCACTCTGACCTAAGCTCTGGGTCTCAAAAAAACACAGAAAACGGGAAGCTACCTCATATAACTCTGAGACCCAGCAGAGGATGCCAGAATTTGAACCTAGGGCCTTCTTTAACTAGTATTCCTACACCTTGCGGAGTGACTGTTAGCGGTGGCCTTTCTCCTAGAACAGGAGTCTCCCAACTTGGCAACTTTAAGACTTCTGGATTTCAACTCCCAGAATTCCCCAGCCAACATAGCTAGACATACCCAATTCCTGCAACCGTTCTTCCTTAAGAGGCAACTCAGTCTGGATATTTTGTATGAGAGAAAGAGGGTGAAGACAGCTCCTCCCAAATAGTTCCCAGCAGGGGTGAAATCCAGCAGGTTCTGACAGGTTCTGGAGAACCGGTAGCGGAAATTTTGAGTAGTTCAGAGAACTGGCAAATACCACCTCTGGCTGGCCCCAGAAGTGGGGAGGGAATGGAGATTTTGCAGTATCCTTTTCCTGCCATGCCCACCAAGCCATGCCCACCAAGCCACACCATGCCCACCAAGCCACGCCCACATTAGTAGTAAAAAAATTTGGATTTCACCACTGCTTCCCAGGGTAAATGGCAGATGCAGATAGCAGAGTATTCAGTCTGGCAAGATTCTGTCTGCAGGTGTAAAAACAATTTTTTAAAAAACTCAGGTTGGAAGAAACATCAGGGTCATTTTTTATTTCTGAGCTTCACAACATGCCACCTTGTTATTTCTGATTCCTAGAGACCCCATAGATAGATTTTCTTCATGAGAAAATCTATAAAAGTCTGGATAGCCATCTGTCAGGGATACTCCACTGCAGGGTTTCCCAACCACGACAACTTTAAGACGCCTGGACTTCAACTCCCAGAATTCCGCAGCCAGCTATACTCTCCCAGCTATTCCACAAGTGTTAAAGTTGCCAAGTTGGGAGACTCCTGTCCTAGAAGAAATCATGGCATCCTTGTCTTGAAAGGAGCCACTTAAGACACCATTTTAATTCCCATCTTGGTTCAACTCAAGCCGTCCTGGCAGAAGGTTGTCCGTGCACATCTGGTGGAAGAATCTGATCATTCCCCTTGGAAACTAGCTCCATTGTTGAACTCGTCTGCAAGGAAGTTTTCTCCCTTTAACATTCAAGTGGGATCTGCCTTCCATTCAAATCCTGCATACTTAAATCCATTATTCCACATGCTGCATGATAGGAACCAAGTTTGACTTTCTCCTGTCCATCAAGCTCACGAGAAGAACTTCCATGGCTTCCTCCAACCCCCTGTAGACTAAACCCTTCCAGTAGGCTTCACCTCAAGTTCGTTTCCGATCCCTTGGAAGTCTTGCGGTTGGTTGTATGTCATCAGCTTCCAGATGCCATTTTGCCAGGGAACTGCGCCTGGGACTCCTACCGAGGTGCACAATCGATGGAGCCAATGTCTGTCCACACTTGGAGAAGGCCTCATCCAAACTAAAGCTTGGCTTGCCACAACTTCTTCTGGAGTCTTCTCTGAGTTTCTGGCTGCTATTCCTGCTTCAGAGCTTGGTTCCAATCGGACAAGATTTCCTTCAGACCTGGAGTCCATTAAAGTCTGAGGGAACGGTGGAAAGCTTAGTCCAGCATCCAATCGCTTCCAGTTTTTGTGAGTTGCGGTTACTGGGAGATGCCTAGAAATATCTCTCCATCCATTGGACTCTCTCCCAAGTCACCCCAAGTGATGGGCTTCTGGAGGCACCTAGAACAATAAATGTCCTGTGTGGCAAAATGTCTTGAATGCTCAGAAGGGTGAACTCCCTCAGGGCTCATACCTAGCCAAGAGTTTTCCATCAAGGAGAGAATATTGGCTTTCAACATGTAACAGCCATAAAATCTAATTATGGCTTTCCCCCAACGCAACCTTGCCAAAGGGATTCTCCTGCCAAGGAGGCCCTACTTTCCTCAGACTTCTAGACCTACTTCCAGACTCTTTTAATCTGGGAGGAAGAACAGTGATCCCCAGGACAGGGAAATCTCCCAAGAGATGGAGATACTGGATTCCCACCTCATGGGATCTCAAATCTCAAAGTTCTCTTCATTTTCTTAACTTGCATTTTCTGGTCTATCATACAACAGGGCATTCACATTAAGAAACATTGGTAAAGATATTGGAAAGTATAAGGTATTCAGAATAACAGAGTCTGAAGGGACCATGGAGGTCTTCTTGTCTCCCTGCTCAAGCAGGAGACTCGATACCATCCCAGGCAAATGGCTGTCCAGTCTCTTCTTAAAACCTCCAGTGATGGAGCCCCCACAACTTCTGGAGGCAAATTGTTCCACTGGTTGATTGTTCTCACTGATAGGAAATTCCTCTTTCCTTCTAGGTTGGTTTTCTCCTGGATTAGTTTCCATCTGTTGCTTCTTGTCCTGCCTTCAACTGATTTGGAGAATGTGTTGACCCCCCTCTTCTCCATGGAAGCCCCCCAAATATAGGAAGACTGTTATCACGTACCCCCTAGTCCTTCTCTTCATTAGACTAGACGTAACAAATTCCCACAACTGTTCTTCATATTTCCCTTTTTCTCCTCTATTCCTTCAGTCCTATTTTGCCTGCAATATGTAGAAAACCCAACTGGGAGCTTCATTTGATTCAGTTTGGATCCACGTTAAAAAAAAATCTAGACAACATAGTTGTTCACATAAGCCAAGAGGAGTGAGAGAAGACGGAGAGTCCTTCTCAAAGTCCATGTTCATTTTCCTGACGTCCCTCTGGTCAACTGTTGCTGCACTTCTGAAGGATGTGCATTCTTTTCTCCAAACTGGGCAAGTTCACATGACTGAATGATTAGATGACTAACATGGAGCTGAGCAACTTTACTGTAGCCAGGTCTCTCAATAGTCACCCAATGAGGTGCTGGTTCAAGTGAGAGAATCAAGACCCATCTGATGAAGCACATGGTTCTGAAGAAGTTGGACCTGCTCTCATTATGGCATGTAGTTCCTTAACTTTCTCATCCAATGTGGACAGACCCAACATCTGCTTTCTTTGGGTGAAACTGCTTCTTCTTCTTCTTCTTCTTCTTCTTCTTCTTCTTCTTCTTCTTCTTCTTCTTCTTCTTCTTCTTCTTCTTCTTCTTCTTCTTCTTCTTCTTCTTCTTCTTCTTCTTCTTCTTCTTCTTCCTCTTCCTCTTCCTCTTCCTCTTCCTCTTCCTCTTCCTCTTCTTCTTCTTCTTCTTCTTCTTCTTCTTCTTCTTCTTCTTCTTCTTCTTCTTCTTCTTCTTCTCCTCAGCATATTCCCATAGGTGCAAGGTCCACTTTTCGGATCATTGAATGCCACTTTGCATGGTCAGCTGCATCTCCAGGTCACAGGCCCACACCTTGCATATCTTTGTTGATGGTGTCTTGCCATCTCTGTTTTGGATGCCCGTGAGGTTGCCAGCCTTTGACTTCTAGTTGGTAAGCAGTCTTGGCCATGGTGGGAGTGCTGCTCTCTGGACATGTCCATACGTAGTTGGCCTTCTCTCATCTTCTCTATAATTGGTGCCTTTGGGCGAAACATCCAAACAGATATTGAGTTGGCCACCTTGCTTCTTTCTCTGCCTCACAGCAAGTCCATTCTCCCATTCCCAATCCAGAAGACACAACCAGCTGCCTTCAACCCTAGAAGAATCTCCAAGGCCAATTAAGAATTGTGGAGGGATGGTCATACTTCTGCGTAGGCAGGCCCCCCTTTCTGCAGACCTGAGAGGGCTGCCTATTCATCTTGTCGTCAGTCACTGTGGCGAGTCAGGAGGGGAGCCTGGCATGGGTGGGACATCAGGACAGTGGTCTACATCATGGCTGGACTCAACAAATCAAGATCAGGTTGGGGAGACGGTGGGAGAGACAGCCTGCCGGGAAGCCAAGTGATCCATGAGCCCACAAGGCTAATGGGGCTGTCTGGAAGCAGAGATGGGGGTCCGTGTAATCAGAGTCCCACCGAGGGAGTGGCCGAACGGTCAGCCTGTCAGACTTGGTTGAGGGTCTTCCTGTGGGTTGGAAGAATGGTGGTATTTGCTGTCTGAACTTGGGGAAGGCTGAATCCTGTTTGGGGAAGGGGTTGCTTCTGTTTCAATGCAAGAGAATCTCTGTTAGCCATTTGGGGAATGGGGGAGGGGGGGAGGTTGCCGGCGTAAATAATAAATGAATTATCCAGCTGCTGCAAAGGATCCTATCTGGATCCCGATGGCGGGGGTGGGGGGGGGAGGGCAGGTTGCATTTGGGCCAATAGTGATGGATGACTTCTATCAAGGCTGCGGGAATGTAAGCCCTGGTGCTGAGTCCCCTCCCCAATGGGCTGGGGTGAAGACGGCTGAGCAAGGCAGCCTCGCCTGGAAGCCGCTGAGGCACAGGTCAGTGTGTTCTCCACCACATCCCTCTTACTCGCCGTCCCTCTGCGATTATGGCTTTTCATGCCACACTGGCCAATGTGTTTTACATCAGGCCTGACAAGCCATGCACCCCGAGCCTTCTGCCTTCACTTGCAGCTCAGCGTCATCAGGGGTGGGGGGGGGCTCTTTCCAGACAACTGAGGGGAAATGGGTGACAAGCCTAGATGGATCTGTGCCAGGGACCATCTCACTGTGTGTGTGTGTGTGTGTGTGTGAGAGAGAGAGAGAGAAAGAGAGAGAGAGGGAGAGAAAGGGGTGTGTGCAACCAGCAGAGAAAATGGAACAGAGAAGCAGAAGGCAGAAGAAGAAACAACCACGGATGGAAACTAATCCAGGAGAGAAGCAACCTGGGACTAAGGAGGAATTTCCTGATAATCAGAATAATCAATCAGTGGGATGGAAGTTGCTTCCAGAAATCGTGGGTGCTCCATCACGGGAGGCTTTTAAGAGACTGGGCAACCATTGGCCTGAAATGGATCTCCTGCTTGAGCTCAAGGTCCCTTCCGACTCTCTTATTCTGTTATTCTGTTCCATAGATTGACAAAATAGCGGAATTCACATAAGTAGGCAGAGACACTCAGTGCCCTGGGCCGAGCCCACCCCCACCCCCACCTCCACCCCTGGATGCTCCAGAAACTTGTTATGGAGGCTCCAAAGCAACCTCTGGCAGGTCTTTCTCTCTCTCCTCTTGTCCCAGAGAAGTCCTTTCCTGGGCTTGGGATCAGCCCTCTCCCACCCCATCTCCGAGCAGGGAACTTGGAGGGATATAGGCTGGCCAGCCCACCTGACATCTCACAGCTGTGTTACGAGTGCAACTCTCAAAACCGGGCTTGGTAGACGTCCAACACAACCATTCTCCAGATGGTTCAGAGGCAGGAGAAGGTGAGAAGAACATAACTCTAGATCTTGACTACAGTTAAGTAAACTGTAACTGGATGGCTAACTCTGGGACCTTTGCCGGTTGCATTTCCTTGAAAAGCTTTTGCTTCTCATCCAAGAAGCTTCTTCGGTGACTGGATGAGAACTTCAGCTTCTTAGTAGAGAAGTGAAAGGTTTTCAAGGAAGAAACCAAGAAAGTCCAGCTGCCTTTTGGAAAAGCATGATAGAGAATCTCCACAGATGCTTCCCTTTGTTGTTTTCAGCTTCCTTCCATCTCTGGCTTAGTGGCTAAGACGCTGAGCTTGTCGATCAGAAAGGTCGGCAGTTCGGCGGTTCAAATCCCTAGTACAGGTCTCCTGCGTGAGCAGAGGGTTGGACTAGATGACCTCCAAGTTCCCTTCCACCTCTGTTACTGTTACTAAATCATCTCTAGAATGATTGGGTGAAGATCCCTAATTCTAAGTCTTCTGATGTACCCAGATAAGTGACTTTTGGTCAAGAGTCTGTCCAGAAAGCTGTTGGGTCTGGTTGACATTTGACCCTTCTTGCTTAGAGGCAGCCCACCCCACCCCACCTCTCCACTCCACAGCTCTGGTTAACTGATCGGATTGTCATTGTGGGTCCCTTGGCTCAACTCTTGGGGTTCCCCAGTGCCAAGAAGGAAGAGAGAGAGAAAGAGAAGGAAGGGAGCTGATCCAGGCTTTCTGGTTCTGCGTCATGGTTGGACTGGAGAGGAAGCCGCTGAGGGTCGTCTGCACACGAACAAAGGCTGCTCTCCGGGAGGTTCATGGAGATGCATCCAGGCCGAGGCTCCCTGCGACTCAGTAACTCTTCTGTGATCTGTGGGGGCCGCTGAGAGAGGAATTCTTAGTATGTCAAAAATGTAGCAACCGTCTTATTGTCTGCAGTATCAGAAATTCAACTGTCCTTGAACTGGGGTCCGGAGTGCAGAGTCATGCCAAAAGAAACACACAGGCTAATGCAACCAGCGGGGAGGGGGCGGCTGGTTGGGCTCCTCCGTTCACAAGGTTTCTCTGTCCCCCCAGAGTGTCCTGCTCTGGATTCAGGGGGGGAGGGGTGGCCGGAGGGGCCCGTCAGGAGTGAAACAGGGAGGTTGCATCACAGGGATCCCCATTGCAAGGGGGCCACATAACCCAACCTGCAGAGAGATTGGCCCCCTTGCTATGGGGAACCATCGCTGGGTTATTCAGTGCCAAAGGGTGGCAAGAGTTGGGCATCATAGGATCATAGAATCATAGGATCATAGAATCATAGGATCATAAGATTGTGGGATCATAGCATCGTAGCATCATTGGGTCATAGAATCAGAGGACCACAGGATCAGAGGACTGGAAACTACCTCAGAGGCCTCCTAGTCCAAAGACTTGCTCAAGGCAGGTGAGCTGACATCATCCCGGTCAAATGGTTGTCTGGTCTCTTTCTGAAACTCTCCAGCATCCACAACTCTGGGAGGAGACCTGATCCATTGATGAATTGTTTTCACTGTCAGGAAATTTCTCCTTGGATCTCTCTTTGAAAAGCTTTCACCCATCGCTTCTTGTCCTGCCCTCAGGCGCTTTGGAGAAGAGGTCAGCCCGTCTCCTCCATGACAGCCCCTCATGTCCTCATGGAAGACAGCTGTCATGTCCCCCGGTCCTTTTCTTCCATGGGCTAGCCCAGCGTTCCCCAACCTTTCCTGGTTGGGGGGGTGGGGAGAGAAAGAGGGGGTGATTTCGTGTGAGGGGCAGGCGTGCATGTGCAGAGCTTCATTGTGTGAGCAGTGAGCGTGCGTGCCCACTGCTCCTGTGAGTTGGGCTCTCTGCACACTCGTGCAAATAAGCCATGGCCCGGTAGTTGGCTGTGGCTCACAGGTTGGGGAGCTCTGGGCTAGACCCACCTCCTTCCCTCAACCTTTTGTCTTCTTCAGTTTTCAAAGGAAAAAAAAAACAACCCCAAGGAAGCCCAGTTGCCGTCTGGAAAAGCACCTTTGAGACAACCATCACCTGGATGGTGGAGAAGCTCCATAGACAGCTAGTGCCTTCTTATCTTCCTTTCCACGCACCCCAATTTGGCCTCCCTGAAAGGGGTGGCCTTGCAGCTTCCACCCGGCCTCCCAACCTCTCCTGCTCTTCGCAGCCTCTGCAGAACAATATTTTGCTTCCAAATGTTTCAACTTCTCCGCTGATGACTTTTTCAACTCGCGGATGGCTCCCCCTCAGCCTTGGCCGCTCTGCGCCCCCAGAGCAAGGGGGAACAACGTATGCCTCCCGCCTGCCGACCTGCTCCGAGGAGGTTATCCTTTGCAACAATGTTCCTCAGAGCCTCGTGGGGAGGGAGGGAGCGCAAAGGGGCTCTGGACGTCTCTGCCTGCACCCCAAAGGATCCCTTTCTCCTGGTAGAGGCAGGGGTTCGGTTCCCGTGTCCATGCAGCTCAACTCCACACCGTAAGCAAACACCGTGCCTGGCATCTTCCCAGTTGTCTGGGACTCCTCAAACCTCCTGGTCTTCTCCACCTGGCCAGGAGGAGCTCCAAAGCCTGCAAGGCCCCTGGCTCCTCATGCTTAATAGGATAACCCAGTTAGAAGGGCCCTTGGAGGTCTTCCAGTTCAACCCCCTGCTCAGGCAGGAGACCTTATTCCAGGGGTCATCAACCCCAGTCTGTGGACTGGCACCAGGCTGCATCTTGCCAGACACCGGGCTACACAAACAAGGGAAGTCCCATCCGGGGATTACAGGCAGCACACAAAACCACCACCACCCTGGTCCACAGAAAAATCTCTCTCCACGGAACCAGTCCCTGGTTCCCAAAAGGTTGGGGGCCGCTGCCCTCTACCATTCCAGACAATTGGCTGGCCAATCTCTTCTTGAAAGCCTCAAAAAACCCAAACCCCACAGCTTTGGAGTAACCCCCCTGCTGTGAAGGAAAGCAATTCTATTCAAACAGGGGGACCAGTTACTCCACACTCTCCCCCCGAGGCAGGGGTTCCCAGCCCTTTCTATACCCCACACCCCTAGGATGCTCCTGAAATATTTTCACACCCCTTACAAAAGTAAATCATTATATGCATAGAATTGTGCATATACACCATCATTTTGAAATTTCTAAACCCAGGTTTTCGCACCTCCTGGAATATCGTCTCACACCCCCCGGTTGGGACCCCCTGCCCTATGGGGAAAAGCTTCTAGTTAGGAAAAGGATGCGAATCTCTCGCAATTGCCCTCGTTTTTTCAGTCCGGGACAGAGATCAGGGTTTGTCTTTGGAACTGCAAACCAACCAGCCGTTTGGATGGGAATACTTGCCCTCCCGCCCAAAGAGCCCAGCTTCTCCGTTCCCTTTCCTTTCTCTACGCAGGACGGGCTACCTCGGTTTTCCAGGGATCCCCCCCCCCAAGTTGAGAATTGGTCCCAATCGAAGTGGCTGGGGAGCAGATGGAAGGAAATCCTTAGAGAGAACGTTGTTTGGCAGAAGCAAAGCTCGCTTCTACTTCGGACAAATGAACCCACGGCTGGACTTTGTGGGTTCTCAAGAATGCAGCCCCCCAGGGAGAGCCAGGAGGACCAAAGCTCTCCTGGCCTCCCTCCACAAAGGCCGATGTGTGTGTGTGTAACAGATGCAAGGAGGAGCCTGCCACCAGCTCCACCTCCCAGGTGGGCTCAAGGCCTCACTTTCCCTCCAGGTAAGGAAGCACTTACACCTGGAATCTTGCATCCAGTTTTGGTCATCACGGTATTAAAAAAAAAGACGTGGAGACTCTAGAAAAAGTGCAGAGAAGAGCAACCAAGAGGATTAGGGGGGCTGGAGGCTAAAACATTCAAAGAAGAACGGTTGCAGGAACTGGGCAGGGCTAGTTTAATGGAAAGAATGAGCGATGTGTTTAATTGGATCGTCCTGCTTGGTTTGCTGCCAAGTGCAAAAGACCAGATCCACAGACAAAGGTCCAATTGAACTGATTTATTGCTATTCATGCCTCTGCATGAGGAATCTTCTCAACTCACCTGCTTGGAGTTAAATAAGGATCAAGGGAATTCAAGGGACTTAATTCATTTGTGGTTAGGCAGAGATTCTAGGCTGAGTCCTCTTTTCACTCTACCCCCCAGCTTCTGATACATATCTCCTTTCTCTCATTCCCCATCTCTTCCCTCCCCTCCTTTCCTCCCTCCCTCTTGTTTCCATCTTATCAGGCATGAAGGAAGGATGCACAGGAATCTTCTCAACTCACAGTCAGCACCTGCTTGGCCTTAGATCAGAATCCAAGGGAGGTTGGACTTTGCTTGTAGCTCTGTAGGTGATCCTAGGCTGACCCCTCTTTTGACCCCCACCCCCACCCCCAGGTTCCGCCACTCCTTCCCTTCCCCTGGTCCACCCTTTGCACATCTTCAATGCTCTCAGGGTGTGGTGAGCCAGTGGGAGTGTTGGGGTGGACAGCTTTCCCCGGGCAAGGATTGAGATTCAATGGCCATTTTGAGCTGACAGATCCAGGTAGACAAAGCCTTGTTGATGGCACCAAAAATCCTGGGGCTGCCATTCCTGGTTTGGCTCTCCACCCGTGGCTTCCAGGGACGGAAGACGCCTCCTGGCCCTTCCAAGGGGCCGTGCAAAACGCTTCCAGGCCGGGCTGCCTTTCCAAACTTTCCCCCGGCTTCTCTCGGTGGCGGTTGGCCTCCCGTGCCAGTCCACGTCGCCTCTGCCAGGAGAGGTTTCCAGGCGTTTTATGGGCTCCGTGGAAGGGGAATCTCGAAATATGGGGGTTTTTCCCCAAAAGAAAGGAAGGACGGACCCAAGAGGGTGGAAGGAAAATTAAAAAAAAAAAAAAAAGGAGGTGAGGAAAGATTTTCATTTGGAAAACGGGACTCGGTGGGGAATAAAAATAGCTCCTTTTTTTCTTCCCTGAATTCCCTTCGAGCAGAGGAATCCGTGTGCTGGGCTAAGAGTTATTTTTAAAGTTGTGCTAACTCCTCTCCCCTCCCCTTTGGGGTAATTTTATCCAGATGCTTCTGCTCCCGCCAGCAGCTCCGTGGGGTTTTCTTGCCCCAAACATCCCGTTTTGCCCTCTGAGGCTTCCTGGTTGCCTGGACTGAGCCTCGTCCCTTCCTCTCCAGAGACCCCCGGTTGGTGCAAGATGGACTTCGTAATCCTTAGAAACGCCTAACCGAGAGACCCTAAAAGGAAAACCAGGAACGGAAAAAAATGCACAGTGGGGGGCATAACAGAATGACAGAGTTGGAAGGGACCTTGGAGGTCTTCTAGTCCATCCCCCTGCTCAGGCAGGAGACCCTATACAGGTAGTCCTCGATTTACGACCACAATTGAGCCCAAAATTTCTGTTGCTAAGTCAAACATTTGTTAAGTGAACGTTGCCCCATTTTACAACCTTTCTTGCCATAGTTGTTAAGTGAGTCATTGCAGTTGTTAAGTTGGTAATACTGTTACTAACAATATTAGTAAGTTACTGATAGAAATTATTAAGTAATTAAGTTTCAAAGTTACAATGGCACTGAAAACAGGGACTTAGGATCTTTTTCCATACTTATGACTGTTGCAGTATCCCTGAGGTCAGGTGATTTCCATTCGGATGCTTGACAACTGACTCACATTTATGACGGTTTGCAGTGTCACGTGATCCCCTTTTGGGACCTTCCGACAAACCAAGTCAAGGGGGAAGCCAGACTCACTTAACAACCGTGTCCCGAATTTAACAACTGCAGTGATTCCCTCGACAGATATGGTGAGAACAGTCGTAAAATGGGGCGAATGCACTTAACTAATTTCTCACTTAACAACATAAATGTTGGCCCCAATTGTGGTCAGGGAGGTTCCTCAATGGGTTAACCTGGCTTCCCCATTGACTTGGCTTCTTAGAAGGTCACCAAAGGGGGGGGGCATGTCACATGAGCCCAGGACACTGCAAGCGTCATAAAAACGAACCACTTGCCAAATAAAGGTCATAACTGTGAAAAACAGTTCATAAGCCCCTTTTTTCAGTTGGAAGGTTGGAACTTTGAATGGTCACTAAATGAACTGTTGTAAGTCGAGGAGCACCTGTACCATTTCAGACAAGTGGCTGTCCAGCCTCTTCTTCAGAGCCTCCGGTCTCCTCTGGTTGCCTTGGGAAAGGAGGAGAGCTGGAGCCCAGGGCAGCTGTTCCTGCTACCTCCGTGGTCCACCCGGGGCTTCTTGGATTCAGACAATGGCCGCATCAGGTGTGACGTAGCTAAATCCAGACTTGGGTGGTGGCAGTTGTGTAGTGTAGCCTGCCAGGGGCCTTTAGCCAGGCATGTGGGAGCTTTCAAGAAGAGACTGGACTGCCCTCTGTCAGAAATGCTGTAGGCAGGGTCTCCTGTTTGGGCAGGGGGTTGGACTAGATGACCTCCAAGGTCCCTTCCAACTCTTTTTTTAAAAATAAATTTTATTAATCTTCTATTAATTACATTTCTTAGTGCTTGATAAACATGGTGTTGTCTGGGTATTTAATTTGCTTAACAATACTTATTTATTTATTTATTTATTTATTTATTTATTTAGTTAGTTAGTTAGTTAGTTAGTTAGTTAGTTAGTTAGTTAGTTAGTTAGTTATTAAACTTGTATGCCGCCCTCTCTCCCAAAGGACTCAGGGCGGCTCACAACAATAGAAAAAACACATAAAATTCAGTATTCAAATATAAAAACCAATAAAATCCCCTTTAAAAAACCCCTTCAGTCCAATACAGATTCCATTCTTACTCTCCACCCCTTTTTTCCAACCACTGGTAAAACAAGTTCCATCTTTGATAATATTCTGTGTCTTCTTTGATTTTCAATGTCAGTCTGTCCATTTCTGCACAGTCTAATGTCTTCTTAATGATCTTTTCATCTTGCGGTGTTTCTTCATCCTTCCAATATTGTGTGAAGAGAATCCTCGCTGCTGCTAAATAAAACATGCAGTACTAAATACATACTTTTCTTCTCAAATTTTTCTGATATCATCCCTAATAAAAACAGTCCCTTCCAGCTCTCTTATTCTGTTATTCAGGCAGGATTCAGGATGAAAACCCTTCCCTAATTCTTATCCATCCACCTGACGCTGCCACTGAACGTGGAGCAACCACGACGAATAAATATTCTCTTATTTTAAAGGGTGGGACGTTGACTAAGAGGGATTCTGAATACGGCTGCAAAGGGGGACGGAGGTCCTTCCGTGGCTTCTGGCCCCCGAATCCCTCTCCTTCAGGGAAGGCATGTGACAGATGTGGCAAGGGGATGTGGGCTGCAGTTGGGTCTCTCCAATGCTCCTGAGTCAGGAAGTCCTTGGTAGCTGCCTCTCACTGCCGGGAGGTCCAGTGCCATTCCTGGCCAACTGACAGAAGAAGGGAGGGAGGGAGGGAGGGAGGGAGGGAGGGAGGGAGGGAGGGAGGAAGGAAGGAAGGAAGGAAGGAAGGAAGGAAGGAAGGAAGGAAGGAAGGAAGGAAGGAAGGATCTTGCAGTTAGCAAGCTCAGCCTGCTGTGAAATCCATGCATTCCTTCAGAGAATTAGCCCGTCCAGGCCACATACTTCTGGTTTACCACACAACTTTGGGAGACCATCAGCAGTGAATGATCTGTCAAGGCTCCCACTTCAATCATTTTCTAAATATTGCTCTTTGGTCACTCTGACTCAAAACGCTGGGCATTCCCTCCTCTCATGAAGGTCCTTCCTCACACTCCATCACTCATCAAATGCCCATAACTATGAGATGTGGCTGAGATTAATTTAGGTGCCTCTGAATCATCCCGTGGAAGATTTCCTGGCCTGGGAAAGCCTGGCTGCCCCTTCAGTTCACCCCTGAATCACTCCGGCTAGGGCTGGAAGGACCACGCTGTCCCTCCCAAGGTTGACTGAGCTCCAAGTCGCTTCTCAGGAGGCTTCTAATCCAAGTCCCAAAGGGGCTTTTTCAAGAGGCAACTGGACTTTCTGGGTTTTCTTTGAATCCCATTCCCCACCACCCAGTCAGAGCTGAAGAAGCTTCTTGGTCTTCAAACAAAAACCAGGAAGTCCAGCTGCCTCTTGAAAAAGCCCCTTTGGGACAACCAGGAGGATCTCCATGGACGTCTAATCTCAGGGTTAGGGTTAGGCTGCGGATGAGATGAAAAAGGGAAGGATGCATGGGAGGTCCTTGAAAGCCCGGAGGCCTTCTTTTATCAATCAGAATAGAGCCGGAAGGGACCTTGGAGGTCTTCTAGTCCAACCCCCTGCTCAAGCAGGAGACCCTCAACCATTTCAGACAAAATCCAATCTCTTCTTAAAAACCTCCATTGATGAAGCATCTACAACTTCTGGTGGCAAGCTGTTCCATGGGTTAATTGTCCTCACTGTTAGGAAGTTTCTCCTTCATTGCAGGTTGCTTTTCTCCTTGATTACTTTCCATCCATTGTTTCTTGTCCTGCCTTCAGAGGCTTTGGAGAATAAGTTGAGTCCCTCCTCTTTGTGGTAGCCTCTCAAATACTGGAATACTACTATCATGTCCCCCCCAGTCCTCCTTTTCTCTGGACTAGCCAGACCCAAATCCTGCAAGCGTTCTTTGTATAGCTTCAAGCAGTGGTGAAATCCTTCGTGGGTTTCCACCAGTTCGCTGCCTGTGCATGCACAGAGTGCACCAAATGTACACTGCACACCCATGCACAGTGCATGCCAAACGCACGCTTCGCACGGAAAAAGGAGCCGTTTGAAGGTAAGTAGAACAGCGGGGGGGGGGAAAACAGCTGTGCCGCGCGATTTACTGTAGATGTGCTAGAAAGGAGGATTTCCTGCTTTCTAGCAACTATAAATCATGCAGCACAGCTGATCGTCGGAAATACCGGTTCAGACGAACTGGTAGCTTTTATTACTACCGGTTTGCCCGAACCAGTGCAAACCAGTAGCATTTCACCCCTGCTCTCGAGGCCTTTAATCCTCCTAGTTGCTCTTCTCTGCACTTTAGTCTCAGTGTAACGTGGTGACCAAAACTGGATGAAGTATACATCTGGAATAGCATTCATCTGGAATTGACCAGAACTGTCCCCAAAAGATATTTTGGGGTTTATGAGCAACGTTTTCCATTTCCATCAGTTTGGCAATGCCTTTGGCTCTTGAATGACCTTCCTGGAGAACTTGGCCAGCTTTCCGTTCACATTCACTCATTCTCAGATTTGTTAATTTCCTGGCAAATATCGGTCTCCTTTCAGATGAATCAGCTGTGCAACAATAGCTCCACCAATCAGATGTTTGATAATATTAGTATTTACACACACTGTTCGGCTCAGACAGGCTGCCCGTGTGTAGAAATGCATTTTGGTGTCTTGTGATGTTAGGCAGGGATGTTGGCTTCGGTTTTGTGGTTTTGTCTTCTGGCCCAGCTGGCAAAGGCTGCAGTAGCCACTAGAAGAAGCGGCTGGATGTTGCTTGTCCTCCGTAAACCATTCAGCTAAGAAGGACTTGCATTATTTCTGCAGAGTAGATTCAAGGGGAGTTCGATCCCAGCATATATGAGAGACGTTCTAAGATGGAGGATCTCATCTGAATTGGTCACCGGGACCAGACGTTTCTTCTTCCACATTTGTGGACTCATGCTGGACCCGAAACATCAGGGAACTTTTCTCTCTCTCTCTCTCTCTCTCTCATAAAATGGGGTAAAATTCACTTAACAAATGTCTCACTTACCAACAGAAATTGTGAGCCAAATTGTGGTTGTAAGTTGAGGGCTTACTTGCATTTCTTGTTTTATTTGATGGTTACTTCCGATGAGATGGGCCGCTAGATAAATTTGACAAGTAAATCAATAAAGCAAAATTACAGATTGTGCATTGAATTACAAACCCCCAAAGAAAACAAGAAGGTAAACTTCTGCATTATCTTGGCAGGAAAAAAATCCATTTAGGAAGCATCATCACTTGGTCAGGTCCTCAAAGTTCCTGACAGCACCAGAAATGTGTTGTTCACACACACACACACACACACACACACACACACACACACACACACACACACACACACACACCTGAGATACACACAAATTTGAGATACGCATTTCTCCAACCGCTTGGCCTTTGTTAGGCCAAACACGGTTATTGCATCAATTCCTCATTGGAGACAACAACCCTTCTTTTGTAAGTACTGTATACACATTTGTCTATGTATATTGGAAAGTGGCTTCAGTCTTTGATACGTGTTTGTATTATGTAAGATCAATTTATGAGAAGAGTCAACCGGTGGAACAGAAGTTGTGGGTGCTGGAGGCTTTTAAGAAGACCTTGGACAGCCACTTGCCTGAAATGGTGTAAGGTCTCCTGTTTTAGCTGGGGGTTGGACTAGAAGTCCTCCAAGGTCCCTTCCAACTCTGATATTCTATGTTCTTCCTTTGCTCTAATCAATTTTGGCAATGGCCATTTCTGTGAAGCAGTTGAAGGCCGTCTCAGGAAGCCAATATTAAAACCAGGAAAATCTGTTCTGCGGGTTCTGTCCTTGTCAACCTCTCCCTTATTTCAGTTCTGGTCAACAAATTGGTTTCTTTGAAGAGAGATAAGACCGAGTTGATTGTAACAAAAAACACTGAGCTGTGATCCAGATGTGAGCCTGGGCAAATGTATCTGTTTCATTTTTAACTGACACATCAAATGCGCATTGCAGATTTTAATTTCATTTGAAGAACCAACCCAATCATATGTCCGGCAGTCCCTTCGGGACAATGTCAGAAATTGAAGTTCTGGAGATGTTCCAAATCAACACATCTGGAAAACGATTCACCTGGTGAGGTGGAACTTTAACAAGAAAAAAAAGACATTAGAAAGAGAGAGAGAGAGAGAGAGAGAGAGAGAGAGAAGTTTCCAGAAGATGGGCTCCAGCACGAGTCCGAAAGCTCAGAAGACAAAACCTTTGATCCCCGTGACCAACCCTGATTGGATCCTGCAACATTAGGGACAAACCAGTTTTCAGACTCATATCTGAATAAAAAACTCCCTTTTATCATATCATATTCCCAGTGTTGCAGAACAAGAAGGGACCTTGGAGGCCTTCTAGTCCAACCCCCTATGCTCAACCCCCTCTACCATTTCAGACAAATGGCTGTCTAATCTCTTCTTGAAAACCCACAACTTCTGGTGGCAAGCTGTTCCACTGATTAATTATTCTCACTGTCAGAAATTTCTCCTTCGTTCTAGGTTGGTTCCATCCTTGATTGGTTTCCATCCGTTGCTCCTTCTTCTGCCTTTTGGTCCTTTGGAGAATAGCTTCTTTGGGGCAGACCCTCAAATACGGGAAGATGTCACCCCCAGTTCTTCTTCTTTTCATTAAACTAGACATACCCAATTCCTACAACCATTCTTCCTATTTGTTAGCGTTGGTGACTGGCTCAGCAAGCTATTTTTATTTATTTATTCATTAATTTATTGCAGTGGGACGGGTTGAGTGTTTCTTGTTTTAAAGTCTAGCAGCCCCGGAGGAAACAAATCAGCAAATTTTGAAATAAACAGAATCTGCTTAGAGAGGTAGAAGACTGCAGGTTTAATCCAGCCTTAGATTACTGTGAAGCAGAGATGTCAACCTTGGTAATTTAAAGGCATCTGGACTTCAAGTCCCAGAATTCCCCAGCCAGCTCTGCTGGCTGGGGAATTCTAGGAGTTGAAGTCCACATGCCTTAAAGTTACCAAAGTGAGACACCCTTGCTGTAGACGCTTCCCATCCTAATTCCCTATCCATAACCAGGAGATGTTTAAGACGGGAGAAGCACCAGAGACCGGCTAGTGGAGACTTTGAAATCTAAAGCGCTTGTGTGCCCTCAAATGGTCAAAGTGATGCTACTCCTGGTTGAATGGGAGGATGAGAACGGGAGGCATTTAGATCTGGAGTTTATTTGTGTTCCTCATCTAAAGGCTTAGAACCTCTTTCTTCTTGGGTTGACAGTCTCCAGGAGCTCATTCTGGAAATAAAACAAAATAAACACTAACTCCATCTTTGACAGGTTCTCCCAGAGGCACAGAGGAAGGACCGGATTGGTGGGAGATTATTTCAGCGTCCAGCAAATATCCCGGTAGCTCCCATTGTCATTGTAAGCTTCTCTGGGTAGTGGGAAGTGGGGGCTGGAAGGTTTGGCCAGAGCCCCTCTCCTCCCTCCCCCTCCCCATGTTTAGAGGGTCAAGAAGAGGGGTGAAATCCAGCAGGTTCTGACAGGTTCTGGAGAACCGGTAGCAGAAATTTTGAACAGTTCAGAGAACCGGCAAATGCCACCTCTGGCTGGCCCCAGAGTGGGGTGGGAAGGGAGATTTTGCAGTATCCTTCCCCTGCCACGCCCACCAAGCCAAACCCCACCCACCAAGTCACGCCCACAGAACCTGTAGTAAAAAAATTTGACTTTCACCACTGGTCAAGAAGTCCTGCAAAAACTCCTTTAGCACAGCTGACTGGGGAATTCTGGGAACTGAAGTCCACAAGTCTTAAAGTTGCCACATTTGGAGAGCCCCTGGTCTACACCTCTGGCACTTCCTGTACTGACTACTTCAGACCACCAAAGCAAAGAATCCCTAAAGAAATGGAGATTTTTTAAAAAAAATCTATATATTTCTGTTTCAGAGATGGGAGGCATCTACTAGAGAATGGCGAAAGTTTGCTTTGAAAGTGGTGCTTTTCCCAACGTTTATCGGCCAGGGCCCTTCTCCCTGGTCCCTTCTGCAGGTGCTTTCTATGACCACAAATTCCTTTGTTTTCCAAGAGGTGCAGAAGTCTGGCGGCCACATGGACCTACGGCTCATGTTGCGTAACACCAGTTATAATTACAACTGATGTAACTGCGTGCAGGAAAAGGTTGGGGGGAATTTGTGCCTGAGACGGAGGCTTCTTAGCTGGGAACTTCCTGGTGCAAAATGGCAGGCGGCTTATTTGCGGCGGCTTTGTATATTTTGCATTCTTGCTTGGGTAAACAGTCTTGAGGCAAACAATACGATGAGGTAGGAAGAACATCCATAAACTGGCCAGCTCCTTAAGTGGATAAAGATGGGAAGAAAGAGGGAGCTTCTCAGACATCCTGAGATGTTGTGGTCTCCCCTGAGGGAGCTAAGCTGGAGTTCAGTTTACAGGCACGGAGGTGTTCCTTGGTGAGGCGACTTGTAGGTCTCCAGGTACTTTGGCTCACCTGTTCAGAGGCTCCTCCTGCCTTCCAGGGGATACATGGACCATCAACAGGGAGGGACTCTTTCTGGGAGCAGGAAGGTTTTGCAAGGGGCCTCAGCTGACTTGGCATTCCCGTCCCCTCTAAGATGTAAAGCAGGGCTCTCCAACCTTGGCAAAGTCAAGACTTGTGGGCTTCAACACCTAGAATTCCCCAGACATCCATGGGAATACAGTGGGGAAGGGAAGGGAGAAAGAAAAGGAGGGAGGGAGGAGAGAAGGAAAAAGAGAAAGGGAGAGAAGAAGGAAAGGAAAGGAAAAAGGGAAGGGGAAAGGGAAGGAAGGAAAGGGAAGGAAAGGAAAGGAAAGGGAAGGGAAGGGAAGGGAAGGGAAGGGAAGGGAAGGAAAAGAAAGAGGGAGAGGAGAGGGAAGGGAAGGAAAGGAAAGGAAAGGAAAGAGGAAAAGGAGAGGAGGGGAGGGGAAGGGAGGAGAGGAGAGGAAGGGAGGGGAGAGGGGTGGGAAGAGAAGGGAAGGAAAGAGGAAAAGGAGAGGAGAGGAGGGGAGAGGGGTGGGAAGGGAAGGGAAGGGAAAGGAAAGAGGAAAAGGAGAGGAGAGGGAAGCGAAGCGAAGCGAAGAGAAGGACAGGACAGGACAGGACAGGACAGGACAGGACAGGAAAGGAAAGGAAAGGAAAGCCTCATTTTCCTCATTCATCCACCTTTGGCAATTCCTGCACAATGCCTGCAGCCAGCCTGGGTGGGGCAGGAGTGGGGGGGGAGTGTCTTTTGTCCCGGGACCTCAACCCTCCCTTGCCGAGCGAGGTGCTCTTTGTTGCCCCTTTCAGCAGCCTCCCACCCACCCACCGCAATTGAGCTCCCAGTCCCTGGAGGCCAAGAATGGAGCCCGCAATCGGTGGAAGCGATTAGCCCAGCAGAGAAAAGGGAGGGAGGGAGAGAGAGAGAGAAGTGATCCTTCTTCGGCAGTTTCATCAGATAAAAGCTGTTGAAATGGGCTCCTTTTCTGAGGCCATCTCTCCGAGCAAAAGGGGGAGACGCAGCATCATGAAGGGGGCTATGAGAAACGGGCCGGGCTGTTGTCACGGGGCACTGGGAATGGCCCTTGTCCAGCCGGACGGGAGAAATCCTAAGCTGCAGAGACCTTTATCTCCTGCTAATGAGCCCCCATGAAAGGGGTTTTCAAGCCCCCGGCTTGTCCACTCAGCCTGGGAAGATTCTTTCTCAAGGCCCAGGAGAACGAGCCCCGTTGTTGTCCCTTGGCCTCCTCCAGATAAAGGGACAACACTAGGCTCTTGTTCTGCCCGGGAGGGGCCCCGACTGACATTGAACGGGGATGAAAAGGAGAAACAGGAGACCCCGTTGTCTTTCCTGCAAATCTCGGCTTTCTTCCTTCACAGAATCACCGAGTTGGAAGGGGCCTTGGAGGTCTTCTAGTCCAACCCCCTGCTAGAGCGAGAAACCCTCCGCCATTTCAGACGAATTAGCTGTCCAGTCTCCAGTGATGGAGCAGCCACAACTTCTGAAAGGAGGAGCTGTTGCTCTGGTTAATTGTTTTCACTGACCGGAAATTTCTCCTTACGAATGAAGGTAAAGAACCATTTCCAAGGACTTTGTTGCAGGATCCAAACTGGGCCGGTGACCGGATCCAGAGGTTTATTCTTCCAAGCTCTCAGATGACTCATGCTGGGGCCCATCCTGAGGGAACGTCTCTCGCACCAGAATGTGTGCTTACGGCTCTTCTGTGGTGCCTGGTTGTGTGTGGCTTTTTAGTTGTTGATTGGGGTGTCGAGGGCCAGGTATTATGTCATTGGCTGTTGTATATACACATATATAGACTGGGTAAAACCAGGCTTAATAGCAGTAACTGGGAGAGGGAACTTGGAGGCTTAGTGGACAACCAGCTAAATAGGAGCCAGCAGTGTGTGGGGGCAGCCAAAAAAGCCAATGCAATGCATAAACTGTGAGGGATCTCACGAAGAACGATGGTTCGTTGAGGGCGCTTCCAAGAAAAGGTCAGCACGCAAGGATGCAATCAAATTAAGTCTTTATTTAGAAGTAAAAGTGGAGTAAAATAAGTTCCCAGGCATGGAGGCATCCATGCCTGGATTGAGCCCATGGGTCAGTCCCATAGGAGAGTAGAACAAGAGCAGGGGAAAAGGGGAAAAGGCAAAAAGCAAAAAGGGGGGGAGCAGCCCCTGTGCAGGGGTTCTTATAGGGGACCCTGGCCCCTCCCTTACAAGGCGTGTGAGGGGGCCGGACTCTCCCCAATGGGGCTGCAGGGGCTGGAGCCCCTTGACCCACCAGTGGGATCAAAGGTGCCTCTTTGCCCCCATCTGGTGGCCTTTGAAGAAACTGCCATGGCTGGCACAAAACACCTAACATAAACAGAGAGATACAATCAAGATCAAGTAAGGTACTAATACCAACCTATAAAGTCTTAGTAAACCCACCCCCAGAATACTGCACTCAGAGTATGTTTTCTAAAGCGCCTGAAGGCCAGACAAGGAATAATGGATGGCAACTGGACAAGGAAAGATTCAACCTGGAAATAAGGAGAAATTTTCTGACAGGGAGAACAATCAACCCACAGAACAGAAGTTGCCTTTGGAAGTTGTGGGAGCTTTCCCAGGCTTCAGTCATTTCCCTGTGTTGCAATATTTTCAGGATCAGACTCAATAAAAATAATAGGAGTTAGAGCTTTAAATATATTTCTTTTTAATTATGATAGGCATTCTATATTCACTGAATATTCAAGGTAGAAGCAGCAAGAATGGTGAGGGTGGCTCCTTATATATACAAGGGGTGGAGCTAGGAATGGGAGTGGTAAGTTATGAATACATTAAAGTCCAAAGAATAAGTTAACCTCTGATGTTCCATATATACATTATTTACACATTGGAGAATAAGGCATTTACATCTGACAAATCCCCCTCTAAATGCCGGTTCGTTACACAACACCAATTACATTCTGATTCAGGACAATATAATACATATAATTTAGAAGTTAAATATTTGTGTTGCTTAGAAGGTAAGGGTTTTGTTAATATGTCAGCTAATTGTTCAGAAGTATCGCAATGTATTGCTTTAATGAATCCGTCTTGAGACAGTTGTCTCACATGCTTAAACTTTATATCAATATGCCTGGACCTTTGTCCAATTGCATCGGATCTGGATATTTCAATGGCCGCTTTATTGTCTTCATGCATAATAAATGGTAAAGTGGGTTTCTTCCAAACATCAGTGATCAGATCATTGAACCATACAAGGTTATTTGCAGCCTTGGACAAACAAACATATTCCGCTTCTGTAGTAGAAGTGGCTACTAGTTCTTGTTTACCAGTATACCAGTAAACTGGACAATCATTCAATAGAAAAACATAACCAGAAGTACTCTTTCTGCATGATGTATCACCAGCCCAATCTGCATCAGCATAACAAGTAATTTTTGGTTCTCTGTCATTATTGGGTTCCAACATTAAACAAAAATCTAATGTACCCTTCAGATATCTTAGAATTCTTTTGACAGCTTCCCAATGATACAAGGTTGGTTTACTAACATATCTTGACAGTAGATTGAGAGGTAATGCAATATCTGGCCTAGTCCAATTAGATATATAAAGGAGTGAACCTATAACTGATCTGTAAAATGTGTTGTCTTTAAACTCAGGGGAAGATTCATCAGTGTTTCTAAGAAAATCAGTTTGCATAGGGGTGTCACAGGTTTTGGCATTATTTAAGTTACATTTGTTTAGGAGTTCGATGATTTTATCTTTCTGTGTAAGTTTGAATCCCCTTTTAGTTTTGTTAATTTGCACACCAAGGTATTTATTCACTTTACCCAGAGATTTCAGTGAGAAGTGTTCATTTAACTTATTTACAAAGATTTCCCTGCTCTCTTTATGCTTTCCAATGTATAAAATATCGTCCACGTAAATTAATACAAATTCAATATGATCATTACTCTTTTTTACAAAGAAACAGTTATCAGCAGTGGTGGCGTTGAAATCCATGGTCTTAAGTACTTTTACCAAGCAATCGTACCATCTTTTGCCGGATTGCTTTAATCCGTACAGACTCTTATTTAATAACCAAATTTCGTTCTTATTAGTGTATTGACTGTGTGGTGCTCTTACATATATTTCCTTATCTAATTTTGCATGTAAGTATGCGGTCTGTATGTCATATTGGAATACGTCCAGATTGAGTGCAGATGCTACTACAAGGGCTGTTTTGACACTCTCTGTTCTCACTGTGGGTGAATATGTATCAGTATAGTCTTCTGGGTATTTTTGTGCATAGCCTTGTGCAACTAGTCTAGCCTTGTATAAGGTATTGCCTCCTTCTAAGTTCTTAATTTTATAAATCCACCTGGTACCTATAATTGTTTTATCCTTAGGTGCGATCGCAGGTGTGAATACATTTAATCCTTGTAAACTTTCCATCTCTTTTTCCATAGCTAGTTCCCATTTTTCTCTTTCTTCATGTGGAAGTTTCAATACTTCTTCATATGTATTAGGTGTTATTTGTTCTCCATTCATATGCATTATGTAATCTTTGTATTTATTTGGTATTTGGTTTCTATTGTTTCTAATAGTTCTTTCAGGCTTGCTATGGTTATCATGCAAATATCTAGCTTCCTTTTTTGTTAATGTGTCTGTCTTTATTTTATGCTGACTATTAGTCCAAGTTTTGGTTTTGTTCTTACTTTTGTTAATATTTTGATTTTCTGTTGTTCCTTCCTCGCAAGATATCGTATCTTTACATTTATTAGGAAATATTTCATTAAGGTGCAATTTTGACCAATTGGCCTGTTCATGGAACACAGCTGTTCTGGATACTATAAATTTGTTATTACTATCAATAAATCTGTACCCTTTGGTTCCAGTTTCGTATCCCATGAATCTTAATCTCCTGGATACGTTTTCTCCCTTTCTCCTCAATTGTTTAGGTATGTGTACGTCTGCAGTGACTCCAAATATGTGCATGTGTGATAATTTGGGTTTTCTATTGTACATCACCTCATATGGTGTCTTATTCACAATACTGGACCAGGTTCTATTTTGAGTGTAATTTGAATAATGTAATGCCTCTGACCAAAATTGTTTGCCTAAACCAGCATCCTCTAATGTGCACCTAATCATGGTTTGTAGTGTGGAATTTTTCCTCTCTGCAACTCCATTTTGAAATGCAGAAAAAGGATTGGACGTGAAATGTAACATTCCTCTATCCTTTAACCATTGGGAGAATTCTTTAGACATGAACTCACATCCCCTATCTGTCATAATTTGCTTTATTCTGATATTATGTTGTGTTTCTATACGTTTGTAGAATTCCTTAAATTTCTGAAATGTTTCATCCTTGTGCTTTAATGTGTAAACAAAACCATATCGGCTGTAGTCATCCACTATTGTTAGGAAGTAACGTTTTCTATAGGTAATTGAGGGACTTAATGGACCAACTAAGTCCATATGTACCAAATCAAAAATATTGTTAGTTGATCTGTTAGATTTTTTTGGTCTGGGACTGGTTTTTAGTTTGGTGGATTTACATACTGAGCATTCCAAATAATTTTCACAATTTTTTATTTTGACACCTTCTGCGTGTTCAGTCATTTTTTGTACTACAGGAAAGCTTGCATGTCCTAACTTCCTGTGTAAGATGTGAGCACACTCATCATGAATTGGTTTACCTATTTTTGGTTTCTTTTCCTTGTATGTATTTTTGTGATCATGAGTTATTCTACACTCATCATTGTCACTGTTACTGACATTTTCATCATCTGCTTCAATACAATCTTCCATATTTGAATCAATGTTATGTAAACATCTTTCTTTAGTTATCAGATAGGGTAGACCTCCTTTTATCATTACAGTACCTACATTTGTTTTGTTCTTTTCTATAGTTGCTTTCCCCTTTGAGAAAACTATATTGATATCAGATTCTCTGCTTAATTTTATGGCACTTAGTATGTTGTGAGGTATTTCTGGGATTAATAATACCCCCTCTATTTTCCCTAGACCAGGCAAGGTCACATTTCCTTTGCCTAGTACTTGAACCTTTTCTTGATTAGCTACCTTTATCACAAACTTATCTTCTATAAATGAAGATAATATACTTTTGTTGTTGGTGGTGTGATTTGTTGCACCAGAATCAATAAGCCAATTGTTATTCTCATCCTGCTGTGTTCTGGTGCTGTCTTGTTTATTTAGCCCATTCAGTGACCCAGATTTCCTCTCTTTTGAATTTTCTCTACCCCCTCTACCTTCTTTGTAATTTGGTGGACTTCTATATTCGTGTCTATCTGTGGAAGATTGTCTGTAATTATATTTGCTCCTATATTCTGGCCTATGTCTCTCTCTTGAGACTTTGGGGCAGTCTCTTCTACTATGTTCCCTGGATCCACAATTGTAGCATCTAAAGGCCTCATTATGTTTATCTTGAAAGACTACTTTCCTAAAAGGTTTGTGGTCTGTTTGGTTACTGGATCGATTTTTTCTTGAATTGTCTTCTGCTATCAATTTGTTAGATAGACTTTCTATGGATAAATATCCCAAATTAATGGTATCTAAGTGTGACATAAAGCTATCCCATGATGGATCAAGTGAATTGATAATAACACTTTTCATTGTTTGATCTGAAATCACTTCCCCCCTCAATTGTAGCTCAGCTCTTATTTTGTTTAGATTTATCAAATGCTCACTTATAGAAACCCCTGGTTTTACTCTAGAGGAAAAGAAATCCTTAGACATTCTTGTGGTTGTAGCTACGCTATCGCTGTGAAATAGATTAAACATGCATTGAATTATTTCTGATACAGTTAGGTTTGGTTTGATGCTATGATACATTGCAGGAGACACGCTAGATATTATTATGAAAAATGCTCTATGATGTAAACAATCTATTTTTAAAGTCCAAGGTCTTCTTGGAGGGCTAGTTATAAAGAATAGTAAATTTTCTTTCATGAAAATAACCTGAAGCTGTTGATACCACTCTTGTAAATTAATGCCATCAATTCTAAGTTTTGGGAAGTCACTGGGTAAGTTACCTACGTTATTCTGTCCATTACTTACAACCTGGGGCAGTCCGTGATCTCTCAAGTGCAGGAAATTACAGAACGGCATTGGGATGCTTGCAATGAGTCTGCGCGGTTCTCTGGCCAGTTCAAGTCCTTCTGGGTCGTCTACGTAGTTTCGCACATGCGCGTTGCTCATTTCTTCTTTGGTGGCGTCGTGGAAGGTTCTCTCCCTTTCAGCTCTCTCGATCCGCTCCTCCTCAGATGAGTCGGTCTCTGGCTCGGTTTTTGGGGTTCTGGTGGTGGCGACGGTTCTTTTCTTCTTTTTGTGTGCGTTGGTATTCGATCTTGTCTGTGGTGTAGGGCGAAATCGGCATGGCTCTCTGGGCTCGGGCGTTGTCGCTTTCGAAATCAGGATGGGAGCGTGCAGGTCTTGAGTCGCCGGTTTGATTTCTTGCTTCTTCGTAGATGTCTTGGTAATTTTCAGTCTTGGCCCAAAAGCAGCAAAAAGCGTTTTCATTGCTGATTTTACTTGAGATTTTGTTAAATCGTCTTCACTTTCTGATTTTGGATCATCTGAAGAGTTTGAGACTTCTTTCTCACTTTCTTCGTCTGATAGTGTTTTTCGCGCCAGAAATTTTGAACTGAGCGTTTTGATTGGCTCTGCTCCATTCTCTTTTGAAGTTCGTTGAAACCAAGATGGCTGCCATTCAAAATTTCGCGCGGGATCACATCTTTTCTTTTTAACAACTATTTTCTCAGTAGTCATCTCACTTACGGTTTTTTGATCTTTGGGTTTTTCTTTAATGACGTTTTTCTCTCTCGCTGCTCCGCTGTTCTTCAGCATCTCCTGGAGGTCCGCGATGAGACTTTCATCATTCTTTTGGCTTTTTAGTATCTTTAATATCTCTGACCTGAGTTCGTTATTTTCTATTTCGATTTCTTTCTGGTCATTATTTTCACTCATTAGTTCTTCTTCTTCAGTGGTGTATTCTTCGGATTCTCTCGAAATCGCATTGGTGGATTCGTTGATCATCTCTTGATCAGTTTCTATTTCTTTGCTGTAGGCCCTGGTGTTGGGCCTATCTTTCTTTGACATTTTTAATTACTTATTGAGTCAATTAACCATCCTCTGCTACCAGCTTGTTGCAATATTTTCAGGATCAGACTCAATAAAAATAATAGGAGTTAGAGCTTTAAATATATTTCTTTTTAATTATGATAGGCATTCTATATTCACTGAATATTCAAGGTAGAAGCAGCAAGAATGGTGAGGGTGGCTCCTTATATATACAAGGGGTGGAGCTAGGAATGGGAGTGGTAAGTTATGAATACATTAAAGTCCAAAGAATAAGTTAACCTCTGATGTTCCATATATACATTATTTACACATTGGAGAATAAGGCATTTACATCTGACACCCTGGCTATTTTTGTACCTGCTCAGCCAACAATCTTAGGAATTGCAAAATTGAACGTCTGGCCTTGTTCATTGCAATGTGAGGCTTCCAATGGTTCAGCTTTCCTCATCTGACCGCTTGTTCATGTTCTTGCAATCTGGTGGTTAGCTTCCTCCCCATCTGACCTACATAGTCACAGGGGCAATTTATTTATTTATTCAATTTATATGCCGCCCCTCTCCGAAGACCCAGGGCGGCTATCCATGCAGGGAATTGGGTAGATTACATCAGACGTATCTCCCAACACCAAGCAATCTTTGCAATTCAGAGGGTTCCATACGAGGACAAATCGTGCATTGCCAAGATCATTTGGAGGTGGGAGGAAGGGATGGGGAGGCAGGTAACCACCAGGCAGCAAGAACACAAGCAGGTGGTCAAACTAGGCGAGCCGAACTTTACTCCGCTTGCAGGGCTCACTTGAGGCTCCCAGCATTCAAAGCTTCAAGGGGGATTTTGTGTGGACCTGCCCCACGAAAGAGGCCCAAATGGCTCTGCTAGTTGGCTGGGTCCCTAAACTGCCTTTCTCCAGGAATATTTATAGAATTACAAAATAACAGAGTGGGATTATAGAATAATGGGGCTAGAAGGGACCTCGGAGGTCTTCTAGTCCAGCCTCCTGTTCAAGCAGGAGACCCCATACCATTTCAGACAAATGGCTGTCCAATCTCTTCTTGAAAGCTTCCAGTGATGGAGCACCCACAACTTCTGGTGGCAAGTCGTTCCACAGATTAATTTCTCCTTAGTTCTAGGTTGGATCTCTCCTTGATTATTTTCCATCCACTGCTTCTTGTCCTGCCTTCAGGGGCTTTGGAGAAGAGGCGGACCCCTTCTTCTTTCCTCAAATATTGGAATCATATCCTTCTTTCCATTAGACTGGGCAGTTCCCGCAACTGTTCATCACACAGTTATTTAATGCGGCTGAAGGAGGAACCGGAAAAGACAGCGCTCTTCTCCCAGGGTCGTACTGGCCCCACTGGTGCTTGTTTCTAAGAGTTTCCACATTGTGTAGCAGCGAAGGTGCTCCATTCCGCCTAATCAGGGGGCTTCATTGCCATTAAGTGGCTCCCTGTTGGGCGCCCTCCGTCCTGGCATCCCAGCCGAGGTGAGATTTAAGCCTCCAAGCCTGAGAAGTGACATTACTGGATCTGTTCCCAGGGAAACACGATTGTCCCCAAACAAGGACCGAGCCAGGCGGGATAAAGCTGCCTTTCTGATGCCGGACAAAAGGCGGAGAAGTCGAAGATCTTCGGATGAAACTCGATCGGCCCAAACCAGGGAGCGAGTGAGCGAGTGCCACCTCTTTCACTCCCGGCATAAATTAGGCCCTGACAGAGGACCAGTGTGAGCCTCCAGATAAAGGCGTCATTTACAGGGGAAGGGGGATGAAGAGGAGGGACCCCCAGCAGGGCCCGTGGCCATCGCAACTGGGGCTGGGGAGGAGGCTGTGGCATCTCATCCAAGACATGCGGTTACCTTCTGTTGGGAAACGCTTGGCTGAGCCAACAGAGCTCCAGCCATTCCAGTTCGGCTTTCGGGAAGCCGGAAGTGCTGGCAAACCATCCATGCTGTCTTCTCAAAGGAAGGCTTCTTTCCGTCCTTGGTGGCGTGAAGATGGGGGGACTTCAACTCCCAGAATCCCCCAGCCAACCATGGTGTCTCCCGGTGTCTTTTTGCAACCATGTTTGGTCACCACACTACAAAAAATGATGCCGAGACTTTGGAAAAAGGGCACAGAAGAGCAAGAAAGAGGATCAAAGGCCTGGAGACTAAAACATAGGAAGGACGGTTGCAGGATTTGGGTTTGGTTAGTCTAAAGAAAGGAAGAATTAGGGGTGACATGATTCTTTTTTAATTATCTTAACTTTTGTATTTGTATGTTTTTTAATTTTGGCTGTTCACCGCCCTGAGTCCCCTCTGGGAGAAGGGCGGTATACAAATTAAATAAATAAATAAATAAATAAATAAATAAATAAATAAATAAATAAATAAATAAATAAATAAATAAATAAATAAATAAATAAATAAATAAATAAATAAATAAATAAATAAATAAATAAATAAATAAATACATAAATAAATAGCTAGCAGGATTCCAGGATTTGAAGGGCTGCCACAAAGAAGAGGGTGGTCAAATTATTCTCCAGGGGTCTCCAACCTTGGCAACTTTAAGCCTGGCGGACTTCAACTCCCAGAATTCCCCAGCCAGCTGGCTGGGGAATTCTGGGAGTTGAAGTCCGCCAGGCTTAAAGTTGCCAAGGTTGGAGACCCCTGCTCTAAATCACCAGGACAAGAAACCATGGTTGGAAACTAATCAAAGAGAGAAGCAACCTGGAATTAAGGAGAAACTTCCTAACAGTGAGGGCAATTAATCCGTGGAACAGCTTGCCACTAGAAGTTGTAGGTGCTTCATCACTGGAGGTTTTTAAGAAGAGACTGGACAGCCACCTGTCTGAAATGGGACAGGATCTGCTGCTTGAGCAGGAGGGTGGACTAGTAGACCTTCAAGGTCCCTTCCAACTCTGTTACTCTGTTATTCTGTTAAAAAAAAAACTTTCTTCCATCTTCTGCAATTTCTCCTCTTTGGCCACCAATGTTGTCTTTGTCCCCCATGATTTCCAATCTCCCTTTGACTGGCAGAAATACAGCCTCTCCTCCTTTCTCCCTGTTTTTAATCCATCGCTTTCATGGCCCAGAAGGAGGCACATAAACCCTCAGCACATGGACAACGGTGAACCAGGGAACATAAATCTGGATCCAGCTTCTGCCCTGGTGGAGACCAGCCGTTGTAAGTAACCAGGACTGTCTGGATTCCTGCATTTACATTTTCCTCCGTGTGGAAGTCGGGCCATAATTCAGTAGCCAGGCAGAGATTTGCTTTCTGCTTCTCAGGAGACCCAGATAAATCGTTCAACATTTCCACTGGAGAGCCTGCAGAGCTCCCCAAAGCCTCTTAGGCTGGAGATGTGGAGGAGCTTTGGCCAGCCAAGGGACCCCATGAAGGAGAGAGAGGAGGACTCCTTTGGCCCCCGCAGGGGAAAGAGAGACGGAGCATCTCTCTGAGTGGTCAGACAGCGGCTGCCAAAAGGAGAAGAGCACCCTGACCTAGTCAGAAAAACGGTTTGGTTTCATACAGGTAGTCCTCTACTTACAACCAAAACTGAGTCCAAAATTAGGGTTGCCAGGTCTGCTTCCAAAAAATAGCGGACAAGGGGGGGGGGGGTTAAGTAGTAAAAAAAAAAAAATACAATTAAATTATATATTTTCTTACAAACATTTTAACACGTATTAAAATAATCACTTCAAAACTTTACTTAAAATTCAAAACATCAAATATATTATAATAATATGTAAAATATTAAATTACATTTTAATTTCATCATAAAGCTTTTGAATAAAAAAAATGTCCACTATTTTGTGAAAAAAATAGTGAACATAATGTGAAAAAAGCAGACTGTCTGCTCAAATAGTGGACACCTGGCAACACTATCCAAAATTTATGTTGCTAAGCAAGAGTGCTGTTTAGTACATTTTGCCTCATTTTACGACCTTTCTTGCCATCGTTGTTAAGTGAATCACTGAGTTGTTAAGTCAGTCACCCAGTTGTTAAGTGAATCTGGCTTCCCCGTGGACTTTGCTTGTCAGAAGTTGCAAAAGGGGATCACACGACCTTGAGACACAGCACTGGTCGTAAGTATGAAACCCATTGCCAAGCATCTGAATTTTGATGGCATGATTAGGGGGAATGCTACAAAGGTTGTAGGTGTGGAAAATGTCCATAAGTCACTTTTTTTCAGTGCCATTACAACTTTGAACTGTTGTAAGTCGAGGACTACCTGTAGCGGGGTCCTTGGTGCTTTCTGAGCTTGGTGGCTTTCTTGCAGACATTTAATCGTCCATCTAGGTAGCGTCATCAGTTGAATAAGCAAGGAGCAACACTAGAAAAACTCCCAAGCAGAAATCCACACCCTCATCATACAGAGAATGGTTGCTGGAATTGGGTGTGTCTAGTTTGATGAAAAGAAGGACTTGGGGTGACATGATAGCAATATTTCAGTATTTGAGGGGCTGCCCCAAAGAAGAGGGGGTCATCCTCCAAAGCACCAGAACAAAGGACAAGAAGCAGCGGGTGAAAATTAATCAAGGAGAGAAGCAACCTGGAAGTAAGAAGAAATTTCCTAACAATGAGAAGCAATTTACCAGTGGAACTGCTTGCCACTAGAAGTTGTGGGTGCTCCATCACTGGAGAATTTCAAGAAGAAACTGAACAACTGTTTGTCTGAAATGGCATAAGGTTTCCTGCCTGAGCAGGGGGTTGGACTAGAAGACCTCCAAGGTCCCTTCCAACTCCTCTTCTCTTCTCTTCTCTTCTCTTCTCTTCTCTTCTCTTCTCTTCTCTTCTCCTCTACTCTACTCTACTCTACTCTACTCTACTCTACTCTACTCTACTCTACTCTACTCTACTCTACTCTACTCTACTCTATTCTATTCTATTCTATTCTCCCATCCCATCATCTTCTCTTCTCTTCTCTTCTCTTCTCTTCTCTTCTCTTCTCTTCTCTTCTCTTCTCTACTCTACTCTACTCTACTCTACTCTACTCTATTCTATTCTCCCATCCCATCATCTTCTCTTCTCTTCTCTTCTCTTCTCTACTCTACTCTGTTCTATTCTATTCTATTCTATTCTATTCTATTCTATTCTATTCTATTCTATTCTATTCTATTCTATTCTATTCTATTCTATTCTCCCATCCCATCATCTTCTCTTCTCTTCTCTTCTCTTCTCTTCTCTTCTCTACTCTACTCTACTCTACTCTACTCTACTCTATTCTATTCTCCCATCCCATCATCTTCTCTTCTCTTCTCTTCTCTTCTCTTCTCTACTCTACTCTACTCTGTTCTATTCTATTCTATTCTATTCTATTCTATTCTATTCTATTCTATTCTATTCTATTCTATTCTATTCTATTCTATTCTATTCTATTCTATTCTCCCATCCCATCATCTTCTCTTCTCTTCTCTTCTCTTCTCTTCTCTTCTCTTCTCTTCTCTTCTCTTCTCTACTCTACTCTACTCTACTCTACTCTACTCTACTCTATTCTATTCTCCCATCCCATCATCTTCTCTTCTCTTCTCTTCTCTTCTCTTCTCTTCTCTACTCTACTCTGTTCTATTCTATTCTATTCTATTCTATTCTATTCTATTCTATTCTATTCTATTCTATTCTATTCTTTCCATTCCATTCCATTCCAGGAACCACCCAGGAGAAAACCCACACTCCCACCAATACTGATAGGAAAAGCCACCGGTATATAAACAGAGAGCAAAGCCCCCTCCCTTCTAGCACTTTTGATGTTACCTGGTTGGGTAAAGTGTGAGGACTCCACACCTGGGAGAGGCGGAAGCTTCTCCTTCCCTGCAAAGGAAGGGACTGAGGATGGCCCCGGATGGCCCAACCGTCCCAGCCAAGCGAAGGAAACTTTTTCCTGAAGTGACACCAAGCGCCCATCCCGACTCTCTGCTTTCCTTCTCCTTCGTGCCTCCAGACAGAGTATTTGGGAAGGGGGCATCAGCCCCGGCTCTAAATCAGGCCAGCCACACAAGCTTTACTGCCCGCCAGGCTCTTTAGAGATTCAGAATCAGCAAATCATCGCCATAAATACAATGTTCCTGTTGGCATTTCATCAACATGCTTTATGCCTCTGACAGTGCCAGGGTGGATTTATGGGGGCGAGTGCCTGGGAAAAGCTGTCAAGGATCTTATTGAAATTCAACTTTTTCTTATTATTTGGCCTCACGCTCTGCCCTCCTCCCCCTCCATCAGGGGGTCTCGTGCCAGAGAAGAAAAGTTCTGGGTTCTCTTCCTCCACGACTTGGACTCAAGGCCTCAGGAGCTCCATCTCTGCAAAGGAGGATCTTTGGAGCTCTGGGTTGAAATGAGGGGTTTTCTTGCAGATGTTTCAGGACCCATCTAGGTAACTTCATCAGGGCTAGAAGAGAGGGGGGTTGCAGAGTGGAGGAGGAGGAGGAGAAGGACTGTAGGATCCTTGGCGGCATCTGAGCTTGATGGTTTTCTTGCAGACATTTCAGGACCCATCTAGGTAACTTCATCAGTGCTAGAAGGGAATGGGAGAGGAGGAGGAGGATTTGGTGTCCTTGGCGGTCTCTGAGTTTCATTATTTTCTTATGGACATTTCATTACCCAAACTAAGTAACAGCATCACTGTACTGATACTGTTCCCTAGTTGGGTCCTGAAACGTCTGCAAGGAAACCACCAAGCTCAGAGACAGCATCAAAGACCCTTCTCAGTTCTCCTTCTCCTTCTTTACCTACACTCTTCCCCCTCCTCTTCCCCCTCCCCTTCCCTCCCTCCCCCCTCCTCCTCCTCACAACTCCCTCCCCCTTCTAGCTCTGATGCTGTTCCCTAGTTGGGTCCTGAAATGTCTGCAAGGAAACCACGCGGCTCAGAGAGCACCAAGGCCTCCTCGTGTCAACCCTGAGCTACAAATCTTCTCCCTTATTGGACTTTCCACCATTGCAGAGCCCTCTGCAGGCCTCCTGCGGATGTCATGGCTGGGTGAACCGAAATGGGATTTGCTTCCTCTCGGTGCCCCCTTCCTTCTTCCTTCGAGGTTCTCCGGTGCTTCTTCTCCCAAGGAGGCCGCCAGACCGGAGGCCCGTGGTCGTTCCCCTGCCAGCTGAAGCTGTGGCTGTGCAGGACGGATCCCAGCTCTAATTTACGGCCTGGATCTGCTTGAGGAGCCCCCGGGAGAGAGGGGTGAAGATGATTTATTTCACAGCCGGCTTGGCAGGCTTCCTCAGGGAGCTTTTATCATAATTACAGGTGTAAAATGTCAGGCTATGTAATTTTTTCAGAGAAATAGCCAGGATTACGTTTCTCTTCCTGACCATGCCACGCATTTCATGCGGGAGCTTAAGAACTTTCAAGCAGGCCTCTGGCTGATGACCGAGGAGGAGGAGGAGGAGGCCTTGGTGGCTCAAGGGACAGAAAGCAAATGTCCTGGTCACCACGCTACAAAAAAGACGTTGAGACTCTAGAAAAAATGCAGAGCAACCAGGATGTTGAGGGGACTGGAGGCTAAAACATACGATGAACGGTTGCAGGAACTGGGCCTGGCTAGTCTAGGGAAGAGAAGGACCAGGGGAGACAGGATAGCAGCCTTCTTCCAGTATTTGAGGGGCTGCCACAGAGAGGAGGAAGGGGGTCAGGCTGTTTTCCAAAGCACCCGAAGGCCAAACAAGGAACAATGGATGGAAACTGACCAAGGAGAGATTCAACCTGGAAATAAGGAGACATTTTCGGATAGTGAGAACCATCAACCCATGGAACAAAAGTTGCCTTCAGAAGTTGTGGGAGCTTCATCCCTGGAAACTTTCAAGAAGAAATGGTGCTTGGGCGGGGGGTTGGACTAGATGACCCACAAGGTCCCTTCCAACTCTGTTAATCTGTCCTCTTAATTGACTTCTGCTTCTCCAGTGGCTGGCTCTTTCTCCCAGCCCGATGACCAATGCAAGGGGAATGACTCTCGCACCACAGCGTTGGCCAAATTCTGCCCAGGTACAAATCCGGGCTGAATATAAGTTGCTGGAGTTCCTTGGAGTTCCCCACCCTTTTGAGACAGTCTTGAAGGGACATAAGAGAATAGCAGAGCTGGAAGGGACCTTGGAGGTCTCCTAGTCCAACCCCCTACTCAGGCAGGAAACCCTCTACTATTCTGGACAAAGGGTTCTCCAATCCCTTCTTAAAAACCTCCAGTGTTGAAGCATTCACAACTTCTGGAGGCAAGAACTTCCACAGGTTAATTGTCCTCACTGTCAGGAAGTTTCTCCTTAATTCTGGGTTGGTTGGAAGAACAAACTTTGTAAAGTGGTTCTCTAAGGGATCTCTAATTCTGGTGGAGCCTCCATGCAGGAGGATCCTATGACCATCATCCAACTTTTAGGCTGAAAGAGAAGCTGCTCTGAAGCTGCTGATTTCAAGGGCCTCTTCTCCATCCGTGACCGCACAGGGTTATCACAACATGCTATAATACACTCCAGGCTGTCTTCTTACTAGAAATATGCTGCACAAACACAACTCAGGTAGCTTCTATTGGCCCAGATGCTCTCTATAAAAAAATCTGTTAGTGAGGACCCCAGGTTCAAGGAGAATGGACTCTGCTTTCTGTTGCTTCTCTCTCCGCCTCTGTTCATCGCGTCTCCACCAACATTTTTTTCTCCTGCCTTCCTTCCAGCCCTTGTTCCACTGGGTTTCATTAAGAAGAGGAGGGTCAACCTGTTATCCAAAGAGCCTGAAGTCAAGACAAGAAGCAGCGGATGGAAGCTAATCAAGGAGAGAAGCAACCTGGAACTAAGGAGGAATTTCCTGACAGTGAGAACAGTTAACCAGTGGAACGACTTACCTGCAGAAGTTGTGGGTGCTCCAACACTGGAAGTTTTTAAGAAGAAACTGGACAGCCACTTGTTTGAAATGGTAGAGGGTCTCCTGCTTGAGCAGAGGGGTGGACTAGAAGACCTCCAAGGTCCCTTCCAATTCTGTTATTCTTTTAAATGCATTTTCTTCAGTTTCAACTGGGAAACTATGAGCATCGTAGACCGAGCCAAGTCGAAAAATGCTAGGGAACTCCCAGAAACCTGGCAATCAGACAAATTGGACATCGACAAACATATAAAAGTAAAGAATACCTACATATCATTCAAAACAATCAAAGACCTAAACACCTCCTTGCCAGCAATTAACACCCAGATGAGCAGAGATTCTTACCAAAATTAGCATTAGACCAACAATCAAGCAGTAAACAATACCCCAATCAAGGAATGACTAACTCAGACAAATAAGATGACAATAAACAACAGCCTAATCAAGGAACTAGCAAGAAAAAAATAGGACTCCCATCACACTGACAAGTCTTCAACAAACCCTTCTAACATTGATGATGTTACCTACTTGAGTAGTAAAATGTCTGCAAGAAAATCACCAAGCTCAGAGAGCACCAAAGACTACACAGTTCTCCTCCTCCTCCTCCTCCTCCTCCTCCTCCTCCTCTCTGCCAAACCCTACTTCCTTCTAGCACTGATGATGTTCTCTAGTTGGGTCATGAAACATCTGCAAGAAAACAATTTCAGACAGCACCAAGGAGCTGGCAGAGCAGAAGGTGTTTCTTCACTGCTGATTCAGGCCAGGGAGCTCTGCCAACGTCTGGAGTTTTCCACCTCTGCTAATGGTCTCATCCTGTTCATAACTGGGTTTTCCCGAGGCCGACCAGCCCAGTCTGGCTCTTCTCTTGGTTCCCCTTCAGCCATCAAACCAGGGCAACCTCAGCCCGTCAACTCCTGTTCATGTGTCTTTGCAGGCCATTCAGCAGAAGGGGGACTGGGGTCGCCTCCCCAAGGGCTCCACTTTGGGGTGAGCTCATTTCAGTCCCAAAATAAATCCCCATTTATCTTACAACCGCAAACCTGACGGACTGAAGATTTTATGAGCCACGGTTCCAATGTTTTCTCCCCATGTCTCACCTGCGTTTTCCAGGTAAGCCCTCCTCCAACCCACGGGAGAGATGCTGACACCAAGCCAGCTGCCAGCAGGGACAGACATCTCCTGGAGAGGACCTTTCGGTCCAGAATTGCATGCTCCCTATAATTCAAAACAGTTCCCCTCCTCTCCTTTGCAGGCCCCACTTCCAGAGCCTGCCAAGAGTCTTCTGTGCCACTTGCAGTTCCTGCAAAATGTGTTCCCCTGCTTTCTTCAGGATTTAGACCAACCGGGCTCCTCTTCGGAAGAGCTGGGGGACCAGCCAGCAGACAGGAACCAAGGCTGCCCCTCTGACACCGTCACAGGCTGTAGGTGAAATCATCCACCTTCAAACGCCTGCTTTGAAGATGGTTAGGGGCCTGGACACTAAAACATAC